>NC_133332.1:35825492-36145805 GCF_042186555.1 Aquarana catesbeiana
ACCTACATTCCTGGGAGGCCGTCATATGATGGCCTCCCCTGTGCACGCTCCCTGCGCGCGCCCTGCAGGGCGCGCGCCGGGCGCCTTGTGATCACCGAGTCACTGAGACTCGGCTGATTGCCGATCTGTGTAAGGGGCCGGTCCCGGCCCCTTACCATGTGATCAGCTGTCAGCCAATGACAGCTGATCACATGATGTAAACAAAAGATCGGTAATTGTTTTTTTTTTTACTCACGCTGACAGCGCGAGTGGAAAAAAAAGCCGATCACCGGATCGGATGTCAGGGACATCGGTCCCGAAGTGGAAGAGGCACATCTGCCTCATCAGTGCCACCTAAAAGTGCCACCTAATAGTGCCCACAGTGTCACCTAACAGTGCCCACAAGTGCCACCTATCAATGCCCACAAGTGCCACCTATCAATGCCCACCTGTAGTGCCAATCAGTGCCACCTGCCAGTGCTGCCCATCACTGCCACCCATCAGTGCCCATCACTGCCGCCTATCAGTGCCCATCACTGCCGCCTCATCAGCGTACATTAATGAAGGAGAAAAATTACCCGTTTAAAATTTTTTATAACAAAATATAAAAAAATAAACATTTTATTTTTTAAAAAATTCAGCTTTTTACATTTTTTTAATAAAAAGTAAAAACCGCAGAGGTGATCAAATACCACCAAAAGAAAGCTCTATTTGTGGTGAAAAAATGATAAAAATTTCATTTGGGTACAGTGTTGTATGACCGCGCAATTGTCATTCAAAGTGCGTCAGCGCTGAAAGCTGAAAATTGGTCTGGATAGGAGGGGGGTTTAAGTGCCCTGTAAGCAAGTGGTTAAAATCCCAATGCCTCCCCTGCTTCCACTGGAGTTGGAATAGCTGCATAACTCCCGTGATGGTGAAGGTGAACAGTAGTAAATAGGCCTCGCTTAACAATCCTGGGAGTTTTCAGGTATGTAAATGGCCTACACCTATAGCAAGGGTATTATTCAACTTTAGTAAAAGCCGCACAGTTTGTTTTTATCTACAGACACCCCTTATCTGCATAGACAGTTATTTGGTAAATATGAACTAACCCTTTAAAGCAGGGATCTCCAGACTACGGCCTTCCAGCTGTTGCGGAACTACACGTCCCATGAGGCGTTGTAAAACTCTAACATTCACAGACATGACTAGGCATGGTGGGAATTGTAGTTTCTGAACAACTGGAGGGCAATAGTTTGAAGACCCCTGCTTTAAAGGATTTGCTACTGAAGGCTAGTGCATCAATGGCGACCCTAGGGGGGGGGCAGAGGGGGCCCTGACCCCCCAACATTATGCTGGGCCCCACCATGTGCCCCCCCCCCCCCCCCCCCCCCCAAAAAAAATTTTTTTTTTTTTTTTTTTTTTTTTTTTAACAAAAAGGCAATTTCTTTTTGTTTGTATTCATATCGGATGTGCTGCATCTTACTCGGGCCACCGCTGGGGTAACACAGTCTCTATTGAGAGGGAGAACGTCCCCAGTCAGCTCCTGCGGGTGATTCCTCCCCCTCCCCCTGCTCGCTGACACTGCATAATGCGAGCGCTCACACAACCATGGCCACCCGATCTGCTCCTTCCCCTGCATCCTCATTGGCAGGGAGAAGAATGAGTTGCAGGAAGGACTCCATAAGGACTCTCAGTGACTGCAAAAACAGACTGATTTCTGCCGTCCTTAGGACAGGAGAACCAGCCTGTAAATTCCAAGAGATGCCAGACCAGCGCTGTCAATAGCAGGGGCAGGACAGCAGGAGGAGGCTGGGGAACCCCACAGTGGCAGAACACCAGGGCCCGGTGGCAAGACAACCTTTGCAACCCTGATAGTTCTCCCACTGCTTTGGACCTTTATATTTTCTTGGTATGCTGGTGACATATATCTCTTGTTCTCTGTCACCCTGGGGGGGGGGGGCCCAATACAGTAGGAAGGGAGCTCACTGCAGAACATGTGAAAGGGCTGTTGTGGGGTCGTAGTAAAGGGGTAAAGGGCCCCAGGATAGATAAAAAATATATAGATATATAGATATAGATATATCTATTTGCATTTTATATTGCCCCCCTATTTTTGTCCCTGTCCCCCCCATGTGCCCCCCCTAAATATGAAAGCTGGAGACGCCACTGTAGTGCATGAGACCACAGAATACTTTCAGAGGTCTAGTACGTGCCTGAAGGGGTTATGGTGATTGGTCATAACGTAGAGCTGCGCGATTAATCTTTAATCTTGATTCGACCCCCATACAATCTTTTTCCATGAATCTTGTAAAAAGTGCCAAGCAGTTCCCCTGCTCACAGCTGTAAAAAAAAAAAAAAAAAAGCAGCCAGCAATGTTTATCAACAACATTGCTCAGCACTGAAAGAAACATTGTATCTTTTTATCTTTCCTTCTGTTTATTCATTAAGGCCCCATTCACACCTGAGCGTTTTGTAGCTTGAAACCTGAAGCTACAAAACGCTTGAGGGGAAAAAAATCTATTATTCTCTATGGACATGGTACACATCTCCACTCCAAGTTGCCTGAAGCTCAAACAAGTTCTGGACCCTTTTTTGTCGCTCGAATCGGGCAGATTTGGGTGTTTTTGGAGCAGGAAGTAGATGACAAAATCTAAAAGCATAGCAACAAATGATGAAACAGATGATCGTTTTTCCTTTTGGCTAATAAAAAAAACCACCAAAGCTCAAAAACGCTGGAAAACGCTGCATGGAAACGCACAACAAAATGCCTGAAAAATGCTCAAATCCGCTACGCTCAGGTGTGAATGGGGCCTTACAGATTAAAGGGATGAATTTTGGTCTGCAAATGAAGTCAGTTTAAAGCAACTTTGTCAAGTAACAAAATAAATTAATTTTTTTGGTTTTTATTAAACCCCTTATCAACCCTTAATTTACTCTAATCGGCCTTATTAACTTCTTATTCTCCTTCTCCATTTAATTAATTATTTTCCTGCTGATTCTTTTTTTTATTTACAGTACTTCTATTTTATAAACTAATAATAATAATTAAAACTTTTTTGCTTTGTTTATTAATATTTTTGCACCTTTAACCCCAG
This sequence comes from Aquarana catesbeiana, assembly GCF_042186555.1. Lineage (NCBI taxonomy): Eukaryota > Metazoa > Chordata > Amphibia > Anura > Ranidae > Aquarana > Aquarana catesbeiana. Next base: position 35,828,549 of record NC_133332.1, read on the forward strand.
ACCATTTGGCTGCCCAAAGACCAGAGCACTTTTTGCGATTCGGCACTGCGTCGCTTTAACTGACAATTGCGCGGTCGTGCGACGTGGCTCCCAAACAAAATTGACGTCCTTTTTTCCCCACAAATAGAGCTTTCTTTTGGTGGTATTTGATCACCCCTGCGGTTTTTATTTTTTGCGCTATAAACAAAAAAAGAGAGACAATTTTGAAAAAAACACATTATTTTTTACATTTTGCTATAATAAATATCCCCAAAAATATATAAAAAACATTTTTTTTCCTCAGTTTAGGCCGATACGTATTCTTCAACATATTTTTGGTAAAAAAAATCGCAATAAGCGTTTATTGATTGGTTTGCGCAAAAGTTATAGCGTTTACAAAATAGGGGAAAGTTTTATGGCATTTCTATTAATAATTTTTTTTTTACTAGCAATGGTGACGATCAGCGATTTTTATCATGACTGCGACATTATGGCGGACACATCGGACATTTTTGACACATTTTTGGGACCATTGTCATTTATACAGCAATCAGTGCTATACAAATGCACTGATTCCTGTGTAAATTACACTGGCAGTGAAGGGGTTAACCACTAGGGGGTGGGAAGGGGTTAAGTATGTCCTAGGGAATGTTTCTAACTGTAGGGGGGATGGGCTGTGTGTGTCACGTCACTGATCTCTGCTCCCGATCACAGGGAGCAGAGATCAGTGTCCTGTCACTAGGCAGAATGGGGAGATGCTTGTTTACATTAGCATTTCCCCGTTCTTCCTCTCCGTGAGACGATCGCAGGTATCCCCGCAGGCATTGAGTCCACGGGACCCAGGACCTGACTCACGGAGCTTACCGCAGGCCGCCTCTTAAAGGGGAACGCACAGGTACGTGATTCTGCCTGTACAAGTCCTTCTGCTGACGTATATCGTTGTGAGGCGGTCGGCAAGCTGTTAAAGCGGTTGTAAACCTCTGGGGAAAAAAAACCTGCAAGACAAAGGAATAATGAGCAAGTATGCATCTCATACTTACTCATTAAGAAATACTTACCTTAGAATGATGCCCTGAATCGGCGCTGGCACACCAAGTACACGGCCAACATCTTTCACCGGAGTTATTTCTGGGTTTGTGGGCTCCGGTGCTGTGATTGGCCAGAGCTGCAATGACATCACTCCTGCGCATGCATGCGGGAGCCGCCGGTCACGGCACGGGCCCTGAAGAAACGGCACCAGCAGACTGTTTCTTTAGTGCACATGCGCTGATGACATCGCAAGTCTAGAAGATATTTACAGGACCTACAGGTAAGCCTTATTATAGGCTTATCTGTAGGTACAAGTGGTGTAACAGAGTTTACAACCACTTTAACCGGTTCCCGACCGGCTCACGCAGATATACTGCAGCAGAATGGCTCTCCTGTGCGAAATCTCATCCATATACAGCTTTGCCCAGAAGAGCCTCCAGAGGGCGCGCGAGCGCCGCCCGCTGCACAGCGGGGGACCCGAAGCGTGTGGCTGACGGGTGGGATCGCCGCCGGCCACACGCGATCATGTGCACAAGCACCAGCACGGGGATTTGTGTGTGTAAACACACAAATCCCTGTGCTGTCAGAGGAGAGAAGACAGATCGTGTGTTTCTACAAAGTAGAAAGAGCAATCTGTCATCTCTCCTAGTTAGTCCTATCCCCCCACAGTTAGAACACAGTGAGGGAACACACAGTTAACCCCTTGATTGCCCCCTAGTGTTAACCCCTTCCCTGCCAGTGTCATTTACACAGTAATCACTGCATATTTATAGCACTGATCGCTCTATAAATGTCAATGGTCCCAAAAATGTGTCAAAAGTGTCCGACCTGTCCGCCGCAATGTGGCAATACCGCTAAAAATCACAGATCACTGCCATTACTAGTAAAGAATAAATAAAAATGCAATAAAAATGCTATAAATCTCTCCTATAAATAATGATATTTGAAGCGCTTCACAATGTGCATGAAAATGAATATATAAGAATAAATATAAATAGTCAAATAAATCCAGCGGTGAGTAAAAATTCCTAAAAAAATCCAGCAATCAAAATAGTGTAAAATTATAAAAAATTAGTGACACCAAATGTGTAAAAAAAATCACATAAAAAAATCCACATAAAAATAAATATATAGGGATGTATTCAGAAGGTTCAATTATACAGGTGTAGAATCCTGATTGGTATAGAGCTTTTGATCACTAGCAAAGCTGTTTAAAAACACTTGCTTAATCAAGGTGCTCATTGACCTTCATAGCACCTTAATTAAGCAAGTGTTTTTAAACAGCTTTGCTAGTGATCAAAAGCTCTATACCAATCAGGATTCTACACCTGTATAATTGAACCTTCTGAATACATCCCTATATATTTATTTTTATGTGGATTTTTTATGTGAATTTTTTTACACATTTGGTGTCACTAATTTTTTATAATTTTACACTATTTTGATTGCTGGATTTTTTTAGGAATTTTTACTCACCGCTGGATTTATTTGACTATTTATATTTATTCTTATATATTCATTTTCATGCACATTGTGAAGCGCTTCAAATATCATTATTTATTCTTTTTAAGTGACTCTGAAAACACCCTCTTTTGATAGCAGCCTCACTTGGTTTTATGTGTAATTATCAGCTATTTAGCATCACAGCGCTTTGTGTTTTATATATATTTTTTCCACTTAAATCTCTCCTATAGTTTGTAGACGCTATAACTTTTGCGCAAACCAATCAATATACGCTTATTGCGTATTTTTTACCAAAAATATGTAGAAGAATACATATCGGCCTAAACTGATGAAGAAATTTGTTTTTAAAAAAAAAAATTGGGGGATATTTTTTATAGCAAAAAGTAAAAAAATATAGTTTTTCTTTCAAAATTGTCGCTCTTTTTTTGTTTATAGCGCAAAAAATAAAAAACGCAGAGATGATCAAATACCACCAAAAGAAAGCTCTATTTGTGGGAAAAAATGAGTATTATGTCTTATTTTATTTCCATCTTGTTTGATAACCTAATGTTAAGGGGTTGTAAATTTTTAAAATAAAAAAATTCCTCAGAATCGTGATTTTATTCTAAGCGAAAAAAAATGTGATTCTCATTTTATCCACAATCGTGCAGCTCTATCATAATGGTGTGGCTGATTTGGAGTAAATTGCAATGTATGTTCAAGTTGGTCAACTGCATTAAAGTGATCTCTCGGCCTGTCCGTTCTCTACTGTGGTAAATGCCAAATACTTGCTCACAATGAAGTGAAATTAATGGGATATTTTATACATCTCCTTTAAAATATAAATGGATTGTTGAAAAGAACAAAGATTACAGCATCGGCCTTTCACCTTTAAAAACAAGTCAGCTCCCTCAGCTCTACCATGTTATGGTCCCTTTTAATATAGGGATTATACCCTCTTTGTATTGGCCACTATAGAATATATGAACAAAAAGGCTATGGGGGTACCTCATCCAAGATAAAGTTTACACAAAAAAGACCCAACATGACGGATTATTATGGTACCACAGAGGAATTCATACAAAAATACTTTCTAATAGACATGTGCTATTAGTTTCGTACCAATCGAAAATTCGTACAAATTTCCGTAAATTTGTACATTCGGGAGGATCCGAAATACAAATTGCTATGCTTCCGAATTTTGTACGAAGTTTTGTTTACAAATTTCGGATCCAAATTCCATTACAACGGAAACGTGACTGGTGTTTTGTTGACCAATCAGAGGTTTTCTTCTGCTGCTGAGTGAGGGTTGGGAAAATTAAATGAAAAAAAGAAAATTTTTTAATATGGGAGTGGGAGACTGGTACTGGTAGTCGATGGGAGATTCAGAACGCACAAAATAAGAAGGTTCGTTAATTACGATTATTCTATTTTGATGAAGGGAAAATCCAAGGAAGTCAGCACAGCACAGGGATGGTGGGAGCCCCTCATAATGAAAATTCATCATAAAAAACGTTCGTAATTGTTACGAAAAGTTAACGAACCTAACAAAAATTCATATTTCGTACGAATCCAAATTAAATTTCGGACACGAATTACGAAATACGAATTAACGGCTAATACGTAACGAAATGAAACAAATTTATTGACGGCGCACATGTCTACTTTCCAATAAAGTTATTATACAAAATAGAATATATAGAAAAACATTTTAAAATCATGGAGAATGTTCTCTTGAGATTCAACAGTCATAGTTACAGTACATGTAAAAAAAGATGGTTGAAGCGTTTCACAAAATAGCGTCTTCAGAACCAAATATTTATTGACTCGTAACCAGAGAACCTTAAATTAGAAATATGGGAGAAAGAGATACCATTAAGCATATGCCTTGTATAGATTAAACAAAAAAAATATGCCGGTATATATATAAATACAATATTTGTGATAGTAATTACACATAGATGTAGTGTCCCAAACATGACTCTCATTACTCAGCTGGACACACTCAGAACAAGACAGAGGGTGTTTTCCCTCCTTGGCTTGACTCCATCTAATTTCTCATCCACTGCTACATTGAGGGTCTGGCTTAGACTGAGCGGGCGTCACCCTCTCCCTTCCCAGACTTCCCTCAACATCCTTGATCCACTATGCTTTATCATTCCCACACATCCTCTTTAGAAAGTGTTTGCGTCCAACCACCACTGTGGATGTGATCATTGGATATGATTGATTCTATCAACTAACATTGCTAAGCTGGGACCCTTTCAATCCTGATCGTCTTTGCATTATCTCTGCAAACGTTTATTGCGAGGCGTTGAGCCACTAGGGGAGGCCATTCATGGAGTAGAATCCACAATTTCTAGGACCTCTTTTTCTGAGTGTAATCCATTGAAATTTAATCTTTTAGTACAACAGTGATGCCACATGCTAGGTCTCCTGAGGAAGCTCTAGCGAGTGAAACATGTTGAGAGAAAAGTGGTATTTTTATCATAATGCATTACTGCACCTTATGAAATCTATGTATCTTCATTGATCATATACAACCTTTTAAATGATGTTAAATAAAAGTTCTGTGTTTTAACAAAAATATAATCTCTGAATTGATATGTTCTGAACATTGTTAATTTAATACACCAATAAAGTCCCGAGGCCTAATAAGCCTCAAAGCCCAATAAGCCTCAAAGCATCGCAGCGATCCGTGGAGCGGTGTGTCAACCTGACACACCGATCCACCGATCTTGGTAAAAAGCCTCCGGCGGAGGCTCTTTACCACCTGATCAGCCATGTCCAATCACGGCTGATCAGGTGTCAATCACGATGTGAATAGGAAGAGCCGTTGATCCGCTTTTTCTCAATCGCGTCTGACAGACGCAAGTAGAGGAGAGCTGATCGGCGGCTCTCCTGATGGGGGGGTCTGCGCTGATTGTTTATCAGCGCAGCCCCCCCTCAGATCACCACACTGGAAAACCGGGGATCGCCACTAGGACCACCCGGGAAGGGGCAACATGTGGATGGCCAGGTATGTACCCCATGGCCATCCACATGTGCCCAATGTGCCCAGTCTGTGCCCACAAATGGGCACTGATTGGCACCATTATGTTTCAGTTCTGCCCAGCAATGCCACCAATAAGTTTTATTAGTGCCACCAATCAGTGTCATCAGTGACACCTGTCATTGCCCATCGGTGCCACCTGTCAGTGCCCATCTGTGCCCACCTATCAGTGCCCACCTATCAGTGCCCATCAATGCCACCTATCAGTGCCACCCATAAGTACCCATCAGTGCCACCCATATGTACCAATCGATGCCACCTACGAGTGCCCATCAGTGCCGCCTATTAGTGCCCATCGGTGCCACCTATGAGTGCCCATCAGTGCCGCATACCAGTGCCACCTATCAGTGCCCACATTGATTATCAACAGAGGTAATGGACACCCTCTGAGGATGGCTGCCTCCTCATTCTAGAATTTACCTGCCTTATTTTAATGTGCTATTATAGCTACCATTGTACTATTTACCTTAGACATCACATGTTGCGGAGCGCCGGAAAACCCCCCCTTTTGTTTCTCTGCTGATTACCTATCAGTGCCCATCAGTGCCGCCTATCAGTGCCCATTATCAGTGCCACCTCATCAGTACCACCTCAATGGTGCCACCTCATCGGTGCCCATCAGTGCCGCCGTATCAGTGCCCGTCAGTGCAGCCATATCAGTGCCCATCATTGAAGAAGAAAACGTACTTATTTACAAAAAAATTTCAGTCTTTTTTTATTCGTTGCACAAAAAATAAAAACCGCAGAGGTGATCAAATACCACCAAAAGAAAGCTCTATTTGTGAGAACAAAATGATAAAAAATTTGTTTGGGTACAGTGTAGTATGACTGCGCAATTCTCATTCAAATTGCGACAGCGCTGAAAGCTGAAAATTGGCAGGGGCGGGAAGGTGTCTAAGTGCCTGGTATTGAAGTGGTTAAACAGTGATAGTTCAGCCAGCCAGAAGATATTTGGGCCATTTTGCAGCAGCTCCTAGGCTATCCACCATTGGTGTTTGGGGGGCTGTGGGCTCCTCGGCAGTCAATTACAGGTATCATTTGGCCATACTAAATGTCTTTCTGCTTTCTCTGTATAAATATTTGATTGGAAACCTGACCTTTTAATTAATGGGGTTTCATATTTATCTAGGCAAGTGGTCTGCATGATAGTGAATTGCCACCGGGTATTTAGGATATCTATTGACTACCGTCCTGATAATGTTGGCTATTTGTTAATAGTGAGTTTGGCGGTTATGATTACTACCATCACTCTTATAACGTTCCTCCCCTTTTCCTTTAGCCCTCTTTCTTATTTGTATATCCTTCTAGCTTTAATGATGCAATTATTGATCCTATATGTTCTAGGATATGGTTATAATGAGGATAATTTCTTTGATTGATGTATATATAGGGATCTCGGTCCAAGTCCTACATCCTTAGGATATCATCCACTCTTCCCATTCTATTCCTTTTTGGGGGGATACATCGTTTCCAATCTTCAGGTCCAACTATTTGGGGTTATAACATGTAAGTTTTGATGTCTGGGTCCTGTTTGGGACACTACATCTATGTGTAATTACTATCACAAATATTGTATTTATATATATATATATATATATATATATATATATATATATATATATATATATATATATATATACCGTATTTATCGGCGTATAACACGCACTTTTTTCCCCTTAAAATCAGGGGAAAATCGCGGGTGCGTGTTATACACCGATCCCCTGCGATCCGGAGCTGCCATATGTTCAAAATCGCAGACCGCGATTTGAAAATGGCGCCGCCGGCGCTGAAATACACAGCACCGGTCCTCAGCTCTTCTCGGCCACTTTCAGTTTAACTCGAGTGCCGCCCGAACCTAGCCGAGTGTGCTCGGCTAAGTTCGGATAGCTCCGCTCATAGTCACGCCCATCCCGGGCGGGACTACGAGTGCAGCCGAAAGTGAACGAGAGCCGCCGAGAAGAGCCGAGGAACGGCGGCGCCATTTTCAAATCGCGATCGGCGATTTTGAAGCCCAGGATGGCAGGGGTCCTGGATCACAGGATTGAAGGCTGCACTGGGGCAAGGCTGCACTGGGGCAAGGCTGCACTGACAAGGCTGCACTGGGGAAGGCTGCACTGACATGGCTGCACTGACATGGCTGCACTGGGCCAAGGCTGCACTGAGAAGGCTGCAATGATGGGCATTTAAATGTAAGTTTTTTTTCCTTCAACTTCCCTCCTAAACATTTTTTTTTCCTTAAAATTCCCTCCTAAATTGGGGTGCGTGTTATACGTCGGTGCGTGTTATACGCCGATAAATACGGTATATATAAATTTTTTTTTTGTTTAATCTATACAAGGCATATGCTTAATGGTATCTCTTTCTCCCATATTTCTAATTTAAGGTTCTCTGGTTACGAGTCAATAAATATTTGATTCTGAAGACGCTATTTTGTGAAACGCTTCAACCATCTTTTTTGACATGTACTGTAACTGCTGAATCTCAAGAGAACATTCTCCATGATTTTAAAATGTTTTTGTATATATTCTATTTGTATAATAAATTTATTAGAAAGTATTATTGTATGAATTCCTCTATGGTACCGTAATAATCCCTCATGTTGGGTCTTTTTTGTGTAAAAAAAAATGTAATTAATTTAATTATTTATATCCTTTTCAGATTACACAGATCTATATGTCTATCAAGTGAAATTTGGTTGCTGGATTTATGAGGATAATTCTACGGGTGGGGAAGAAGAGTTTGGTGCTTATGGTAGAGATTTCCTCTTTTTTGACAACGAGAGGAAGAAGTTTATGGCGTCTGCGGATGAAGCAATGGTGATAGCTGAAGATTGGAACAGCAGACCAAATACTGTCAAAAGGCAACTCTACTATAGAGACACGGCGTGTATTCAGTGGCTGCAGGATTATCTACGTGTGAAAACGGATACCTTTTCAAAAAATGGTAATTATAAATTCTTGCTTGATGCAAGCCTTTTGCAGGCAAACAAAATTTGTCTTCTGAAATACTACAAAAATTATTTTTCTTTTCTTAGATACACTATATTGTCACAAGTATTGGGACACCTGCCTTTACACGCACATAAACTTTAATGGCATCTCAGTCTTAGTCCGTAGGGTTCAGTATTGAGTTGGCCCACCCTTTGCAGCTATAACAGCTTCACCTCTTCTGGGAAGGCCGTCCACAAGGTTTAGGAGTGTGCCTATGGGAATGTTTGACCATTCTTCCAGATGCGCATTTGTGAGGTCAGGCACTGATGTTGGATGATAAGGTTTGGCTCGCAGTCTCCACTCTAATTCATCCCAAAGGTGTTCTATCAGGTTGAGATCTGTGCAGACCAGTCAAGTTCCTCCACCCCAAACTCACTCATCCATGTCTTTATGGACCTTGCTTTGTGCACTGGTGTGCTGTCATGTTGGAACAGGAAGGGGCCATCCCCAAACTATCCCCAAACTGTTCCCACAAAGCAGGGAGCATGAAATTGTCCAAAATGTCTTGGTATGCTGACGCCTTAAGAGCTCCCTTCATTGAGCTAAGGGACCAAGCCCAACCCCTGAAAAACTACCCCACACCATAATCTCACCTCCACCAAAATTTGGACCAGTGCACAAAGCTAGGTCCATAAAGACATGGATGAGCGAGTTTGGGGTGGAGAACCTGACTGGCCTGCACAGAGTCCTGACCTCAACCTGATAGAACACCTTTGGGATGAATTAGAGCATACACTGTGAGCCAGGCCTTTCCGTCCACATCAGTGCTTGACCTCACTAATGCGCTTCTCGAAGAATGTTCAAACATTCCCATAGACACACTCCTAAACCTTGTGGACAGCCTTCCCAGAAGAGTTGAAGCTGTTATGGCTGCAAAGAGTGGGCCAACTCAATATTGAACCCTACAGACTAAGATTGGGATGCCATTAAAGTTTGTGTGTGTGTAAAGGCAGGCAACCCAATACTTTTGGCTATATAGTGTACATATGCTATGTTTTCTGGGTTTCTTTACAGACAAATACTACTAGTATGAGTTACAGAGAATGTATAATATTTTGGTACATATTTTTTTGTTTTTTTCTTGTACAAGAATATTAGTATTCTTATATCCATTCAGCAGGTAGAGCTCTCAGTTCCTTTTCACATGGTTTCCTGATTCACTTTATTTAATTTAGTAAAGAGCCTGGTGTTTACAGAGCTCAATAGCTCAAGCTTAATTGTATGTACACAAGTGAGTTAGAACAGTGATCCCTCTCCCTCCACATTGGACAAAGTCCATGAAAGTGAAGTACAAAAAATGAATGTCCTGGCCAGTATGTTTTCTGACCACTTTCCTAGGTATGGTTCTTTTCTTTTTGAGCTTAAAATACAAAGTAAGCATTTTTATTGCAGTGTAAAGTGATTCTTGTTGTTTTTCAGTGCCCCCAGAGGTGAAGGTTTGGGGTCATCGTCAGTCGGGTGGGATGACCAGACTTCAGTGCCTGGTGTACGGGTTTCACCCCCAACCTGTGGATGTGAAGTGGGTGAGGAATGGGACAGACCATCTTCCTTCAGATGAAATGAGTCCAATTCTTCCCCATCCTGATGGTACCTATCAGATCAGAGTCAGTGTGGAAGTGCCAACAAGGGAGGGAGATACTTACTCCTGTCATGTGGATCACAGCAGTCTGGAGGATGAGATTCTCCGTGTGAATCTGGGTAGGTATTAACAGTTTAAGATCTGTTGGCAGTAATGCAGTGTGTAATGATCTGCCTGCAATGTTAATAACAGTACATTATTCTACCTGCTAAAATAAGCAAAGTTTAGGAACAGCAATAGTGAGGATCTATCCCTGACACAGAAATGGACATTGTAAATCTTTTTTATTTATTTTTTTTAATGGAAAGGAAATAATGCTCAGTTTTAAATGTTAAAGTGTACAAGTTTCTTTGTTACAATAAAACGAAATGTGTACACAAAGGGGAAAAAAATGAGCATCTACCTGAAAGACATAGGCAGGCAGAGAAAATCTAGGCTCTTAGGTATGATAGTGCCGAGTTATCTAGCATGGGTGTGTTGTTATTTTATTGTATTTGCTCCCTCTCAGAGCAGGAATGTCAGCCCGGTGTCAGGCTGTAAGACTCCCATGGAAGCTGCCCATCACCCCCTTAAGCTCAGGGATGATAACTGACACTCTGTAAGCAACAGGAGGAGGGTAAAACTTTCAATTAATAGTTTTTGTTTATGTAATCTTGATATCACAAAGACATACCTGGGGCCGGGCAGTCCACCCTACAGTTAGGGTTGCCACCTTTTCTTCAAGCCAAACCCGAACACTTTATTGGCGCATGGCATGGCACCTCAACCACGGTGCGATTTTGCCGCGATTGTCACCTGACAAACAAAATCACGTAAACAGAATTGTGGGATGCCTGTCACCCAAAAGAAATTTTGCTTTGCAATTGGGGTGCCATTATCCCCATTACCTCCTATTACAAATCTTCTTCCACTACCAGCACAAATCCTCCTTCCTCCAATACCCCCATGGCAGCCGACAGGGCGTATCATGGGGCCCCAGCACACAGGGGGGCCCGGACAGCAGGGGGTTTGGAGCAGCAGGGGCGTGGGGGGCAATTACAGAGGAGGGGGGACAATTACAGAGATTGGGGGTGCAAATACAGATCCACGCTGCTCTTATCACTGAATCTCTGGAGGAAACAGAGAGCCGCAGGAAACTCATGTGAACTGTCAGCCTCTGATGGTTAAGCCTCCGGAACACTCTGATTGGCCACAGCATCCCAGGCTGACAGCTCACTGCAGTTTCCCTGCGGCTCTGTATTCTTGGCTTCCTCCAGAGATTCAGTGATAAGAGCAGCGTGGATTGGAGGGGAGAATGGGACAGCCGACTTCACAGACTGACATATACAGCTCTGACATTAAGAGTGAGCGGATTGTTTTTAAGCATTTATTTTATTAAAAACTTCTGCACCAGCAGCTTCCTGTCGCCTCTCTCTCTCCCTTATTTTTGATTGCTATGTAATTGCCCCGCCCACCGCTCCAATCCCCCTGCAGTCCGGGTCCCCCTGTGTGCTGGGGCTCGTAAAAGGAGGTCCCATGGTACCCCCTGTCAGCTAGAAATGGTGCCTGGGTGTAAGGCAGAGGGAAGCCCGGGCACAGCCTCCTAAACCCGTACTGTCCGGGTCAAAACTGGACAGGTGGCAACCCTACCTACAGTATGTACAGTTAGCTGGCAGTGCAGCCACAGCCAGGCACAGGGGTGGCCTGGGCTGGGGTCAGCCCCTCTGAAATTTTTTTGGGCCACATCTGCCCCATCCAGACTCTTAGACAGGAGTCCTAAATTTGAAAATAGCTCACCCACTCCCTGAGTCCCTGCTGTCATTTATCAGAGAGCCGGCAAACAAGTGCTTGCACTGCTTTCTTCCTTTTGAGGTGCAAAATGTCAGAGCTGTGAAGGAAGTGAGTAGTGATGACCTTCTATGTCTCCCTCCTATTAAAGAGGTTGTAAACTTTAATCTTTCACTCGTACTTAGAGGTAAGCCTATAATAAGACTTACCTATAGGAATTGTAAATGTCTCCTAAACGTGCGCTGTTTGACGTCATGGGCGCATGCGCTCTGAAGGAACAGCCATCCGACCATTCCCTCAGAATCCTGTGCCATAAACAGCGGCTCCCCCACGCATGCGCTGGAGTGACGTCATCGCGGCCCCGGCCAGTCACACAGTCGGAGTCCGTGGACCTGGAAGGAAGATGGGTGAAGATAGAAGCGCCCTCTAGCGGCGACAGTTCATCGCTGGAAAGCTTAGTTTTCAGGTAAGTTTCACATAATGTGCTAGTATGCAATGCATACTATGCAATGCATACTAGCACATTATGGCTTTACCTTGCAGGTCAGAAGAAAAAAAAGACACAACCACTTTAACAATTGACAGCAGAGACTTGTGGAGCGGGTGAGATATTCTTATAACTGCAGATCTGACAGTGGTTTGGACAGGACATCTTAAAATGTGTGTTCACTTGTGTGTATATGCACACTGCAGGCCTGGTTTGCTAACGTATGTGCTCATATATTTGCAATCATGTATCCACGCATGACCATTTTTGCCTGTGTACTACAACTATTGCCTGTTTGTTGCCCATGTAGTAACAATTGACTGCTTATTGCCTGAGTAGTGTATATGACTGTCCATTTGTAGCCCATGTTAGGATATTTTAGACACTTTTCTGTTTTTTTCCTGGCCATTGTCAGTATTTCATTCAATGATTATTACTGAAAAGAATGTTGATGTATAGAGGGGGAATTAATAAAACAAAACAAAAAGAAAAGTCTGGCCAAGGCGTCAAATAGGCTAGGTAAAGTGATACTAAAGTCTTGTTTTTTTTTTTTTAGTTTAAAAAAACAAACATGTTATACTTACCTGCTCTGTTTAATGGTTTCACACAGAGCAGCCCTGATCCTCCTCTTCTCGGGTCCCTCTTTGGTGCTCCTGGCCCCTCCCACCTTCTGAGTGCCCCCACAGCAAGCAACTTGCTATGGGGGGCACCCAAGCTGAGCCGCTGCTCTGTTTGTCCATTCAGACATGGAGCCGTGCCCTGGCCCCACCCCTTTTCTCTCCTCATTGACTGACTGACTTTGACAGCAGCAGGAGCCAATGGCGCCGCACTGCTGTCTCAGCCAATGAGAGGAGTCCCAGGCAGCCGAGACACTCCTGCAACATCACTGGATCTAGATGGGGCTCAGGTAAGTATTAGGGGGGCTGCTGCACACAGAAGGTTTTTGATCTTAATGCAAATGCATTAAGATCAAAAGCCTTCTCACTTTACAACCACTTTAACTCAGTAATTGAGCTTTAATTTCTATAGAAGCGTGATGTTAATTCTAAAATTTTGTTTGCATCATAATGTGACATTACAGTTTAAAGACCAGTTCATTTTTGTTCAATTAAAGAGACGGTATTTGTCTTAGATTTGATCCAAAGTGGTCATGGTATTCAGCAAATTGGTTAATCAGGGCAAATTTATTCTGAATGTTTTTTTTTTTTTTTCATTTTTTTAATGAATTATATAATTATCTATTATGCTCCCTATTCTTCTATACCAGTATATTTTATTTTTTCTTTGTGATTCATTGTGCCTAGAAGCTGAACATATCTCATCTACAGAAAAAAGAAGATCACGTAAATGGATCATCCTTTTTGTAGCCATTGCCGTTTTTTTGTCACTAGTCTCCATTGCTGTATATATAAAGATCAAAGGTGGGTATAGAAAATCTCCCCATAGTTCATTGTCTGTCTGTGTAGTACTATTGAGCCAATGTTGATACATAAAGTAGTAAGCTTTGGGTAGTACAGTAGTGACATTCTGCTTGGTTTTAGCCAGTCCCAATTTAGGAAGACTACTAATATGCTACCCATATATTTTGGCAAAGAAACTGGAGCACATGAAGAATCATGAAAACATATAGAAGTTATATAAACTCCATCCCGGATGCACACCCGATAGAACAGGATGTCTGAACCAGTGGCGAACCATCCATTAGGGGTGCACGGACGCCGACCCCCCATCCCCCTAATCTACAAGCAGGGTGCCGAAAACATGGATTCCAATTGGGGGGGTGTTTTGTTTTTTTTGAAGCACGTGATTAGAGCCAGAGGCTCTAATAGGCTTCAAAAAAGGGTGGGCTTGGGGCACAGAGCACTGCACCCTGAGCCCACCCAGTTGTGTGACAGTAGCGAATGAAAATTCACTATTCTCACACTGATCTTCCCCCCGGCCGGTCCTGAGACCCCCGTCACCGGCTTGGCTGAAAGGACAGGAGATCCTATTGGACGCTTAGGAGGAAGAGGAGTGAGGAAGCCACTGTGATGCAGAGGAGGAGACGGCCGTCCCTTCGCAGGTAGGAGCAATGCCCGCCCGTAACCTAGATGGGGTAAGTGCGGGGCTGGATGACCGACCGCGAGAGCCCCCAGGGGGGTCTGGGTGCGGGTGACCCGACCGAGCGGGAGTGGGGGGGTGGTTGTTTGCCGGGCCCCCCCAAAAAAAACACCAGCCACCACTGGTCTGAACATACCTTTAAAGGGAAAGTTCACCTTTTAAAAAAAAAAAAATTATGGACATATTTTTGCAGGTAAGGAATTTTTTTTTCCAGAAGATCACAGGTGCAATGTCAGGCTCCTGCAAACACTACCTACAGCTTTCAACCCATACTTCTGCATGGGCTTTCTGTTTGAAAGCTGTAGGAAATGTCACTGAACTACGAGTGCGCTTGCCAATGCCCTTATAATTCATTGAGAACTAGAAGCTGTCTGCTGCTGTTACAGATGGGACTTGTAGTTCATTCACTCACAGATCCTTGAGAAGAAATGATGCAGCTGTGTGGGTGGAGCCTCACACAACCACGCTGATTTTAAGGAGAGGAGAGGATCCCCTGCCTGCTGTCACAGGGGGAGACCAAGGTTGCGGGCAAATGCTCTTTAGTAACATGTTACACCAGCCCTCAAAATTTTCCACTCGTATTTTGCAAGAGGAAAATGATGGATGGCTAGCATGGGCTGCCTGGGAGTGGGGGGGGGGGGGCGAGCACCGCCGACAGGCAGGGTTGAAAGGGAGCCGAGGGGAAGAGAGAGGAGAGCAGGCAGCCAGATTATCAGAGAGGAGAACATCACTGTAACAGCTTTCATTTGCATTACTGTGTGTTCCCGCCGCTCGCTGTCACATACAGCCCCGCCTCCTTGTTCGGGTACCTTGATAGACAGATCGCCCGTCCAATCCCAGGACGTGTGACGTATATCAAAGTACCTGGGCCAGGAGACGGGGCTGTATGTGATGGCGAGTGGCAGGAACACACAGCAATGCAAATGAAAGCTGTTCCAGCGATGTTCCCCACTCTATGATGATGTGGCCGGAAATCCTCTTCCTCTCCTCTCTTCCCCTGCACAGGTAGACTGCATTGTTGGACACAGGTAGGCTGCATTGATGGGCACAGGTGAAGCTGCCTTGTTGGGCACAGGTGAAGCTGCCTTGTTGGGCACAGGTGAGGCTGCCTTGTTGGACACAGGTAGGCTGCATTGATGGGCACAGTGAGGCTGCATTGATGGGCACAGTGAGGCTGCATTGATGGGTACAGGTAGGCTGCATTGATGGGCACAGGTAGGCTGCATTGTTGGGCACAGGTGAAGCGGCATTGATTTACATAGGTAGGCTGCATTGTTGGGCACAGATAGGCTGTCAGGAAGTGGGACTGTGTGTAATGGCGAGTGGCAGGAACTGCACTGCAAATGAAAGCTGTTACAGCGATGTTCCCACTCTATGGTGATCCGGTCAGCAATCCTCTTCCTCTAGGTAGGCTGCATTGTTGGGCATAGGTAGGCTGCATTGTTGGACACAGGTAGGCTGCATTGATGGGCACAAGTAGGCTGCATTGATGGGCACAGGTAGGCTGCATTGTTGGGCACAGTTGAGGTAGGCTGCATTGTTGGGCACAGGTAGGCTGCATTGATGGGCACAAGTAGGCTGCATTGTTGGGTACAGGTAGGCTGCATTGTTGGACATAGGTAGGCTGCATTGTTGGACACAGGTAGGCTGCATTGTTGGTCACAGGTAGGCTGCATTGTTGGGCACAGGTAGGTTGCATTTGTGGGCACAGGTAGGCTGCCAGGAGGCGGGGCTGTATGTGATGGCAAGTGGCAGGAACACAGGGCACTGCAAATGAAAGCTGTTACAGCGATGTTCCCCACTCTCTGGTGATCCGGTCAGCAATCCTCTTCCTCTCCTCTCTTCCCCTGCACAGGTAGGCTTCATTGTTGGACACAGGTAGGCTCCATTGTTGGGCATAGATAGGCTGCATTGTTGGGCACAAGTAGGCTGCATTGATGGGCACAAGTAGGCTGCATTGATGGGCACAAGTAGGCTGCATTGTTAGACACAGGTAGGCTGCATTGTTGGACACAGGTAGGCTGCATTGTTGGGCACAGGTGAGGCAGCATTGTTGGGCACAGGTGAGGTGGGCTGCATTGTTGGACACAGGTAGGCTGCATTGATGGGCACAAGTAGGCTGCATTGTTGGGTACAGGTAGGCTGCATTGATTGGCACAGGTAGGCTGCATTGATTGGCACAGGTAGGCTGCATTGTTGGACACAGGTAGGCTGCATTGTTGGGCACAGGTGAGGCTGCATTGTTGGGCACAGGTGAGGTAGGCTGCATTGTTGGGCACAGGTAGGCTGCACTGTTGGGCACAGGTGAAGTGGCATTGATGGACACAGGTAGGGTGCATTGTTGGGCACAGGCGAGGCTACATTGATGAGCACAGGTGAGGCTGCATTGTTGGGCACTGATAAAGTTGTTGTTAATATATATTTTTGTAACTTAGTTCTGCATAAAACATTTAAGTGTCTTGTCATGAAATAATTTGTGAGGGCGTGTTTAGGGGCGGGATTAGGGGGGGCAGGGTAGGAGTTGGGTGGGGCAACTGGTGGCGAGTAACCCTTAGGCCTGGCTAGTAGCTCACGACCTGAAATGTTGAGCCCTGTGTTACACCATTAATAGAAATGTAACATGTTACTAAAGGTGAACCTTTTCAATAATCTAACCTAGGAGTCCTTAAATGTAACAGTTTTTTTGTAGCTTTAGGATGGAACTCTAAGCAGAATATAAAAACACAAACCATTAGTTATATGTTTACTAACAAATGTTTTTCTTTATATTCACCTGGTGATCTGGCAAGTAACGTGCTTCCTGTCCTAGAGTAACAATGCTCACTTACTGTACTGTATTTATGAAGGTGCAGTATTGTCACCCTAGGCTGCTGTCCTGATTTGGATGATAAACACCTCCCCCTCTCCATTAAATAGGGGGAGGTGTTTTGAAGTTCACAAAAGATAGCTTGGAAGGATGATAACATGTGATTTTAGTGAACAAGAAGATACAAGGACATTCGATTTCTAGCAGGATCAATCGAAATAAAGCAGAAAATGTTTTATCGGTAAAGCAGGACTCTGGGATAAACAAATATTGACAAAAATGCAGGAGTCCTGTGTATTCTAGCTAGAATCTTGGTGTACTTTGTGTATCTCTTCCAGATCTATGCAGTGATCTAGTGTGAGACGTTCCCTCTGTGTGGGAGCTTCCTGTAATAAAGACTGGACACTGCTGCTCTCTCTCCTTGCACAGAGTGACTGGTCTTGTCACCGCCCCCTCCTGCAGTGGGTGGGGCCTGTTGGGTTAATCCCACAGCTCTGTTCTCTGAGCAGCCTACAAACAGCACAGTGATGATGTTACTTCTATTTTATGTTAAAGCTGAATTCCACTGGTTGTTAAGTTTATTAAAAGTCAGCAGCTACAAAAAGTGTAGCTGTTGACTTTTAATAAACATACACTCACCTGTCCCCACGATCCAACGATGCGGCCGCCCAATGCCTCGCTCCTCTCCCCCGCCTCTCCGCAGCACGGTCTATGTTATATATAGATAACAGCCATCTTCTCCTCCTACAAAGACCCACCACTGCTGGGCTGTCCTGACAGCCTCATTTTTTTCAACCAAAACTCGGGAGGGTGGGTGGGAATCTCTTCCTCTGCCGCTCTTGAATGATGTCACTTCCCCCTTCTCCTCTCTTCCAGCACACCAGCACCTCCCCGTTCTGGCCACCCCCCTTTCCTTAAAGGGGACAACATTTTCTGCCTAATGCATGACTGTGGAATGTCCACATTGTCATGCCGTCCCTCCGTCCATCCCTTTCTCTCCTTACTCCGGGACTCCCTGTATTAAGAGCCAATCAGGCCCTGTTGTGTGTCATGTGCTGACGGGGAACATCCAAATGGGAGGAGAGAGACTAGTAACCTCATCAGAAAGCGGCTGCTCTCATGCACATCACTGGATCGAAATCCGGCTCAGGTAAGTATTAGTGGGGCTGTGAGGGGAGCTGCATACAGAAGCTTTATTACCTGCAAGCATAGAATGCATGCAGGTAAAAAAAACTTTCAGCCTTTAGAACCACTTTAACCTCAGAAATTCTTTGGCAGGTAACACCTCATATACTAACTGAAGTTTAGGAGCAGTTGGGTGTTTTTTTCAGCAGCCCCCGAACTCTCCTCTATGACATAGTGATGGTAGAAAAAGACCAAGGAGTCTGTCCAGTATGGGGGGTTGTTTTTGTTATTGTTTTTATTGGTTTTTTTTTGTAACTTTGTTGTCTGACTATAGATCTATGTTTATCCCAAGCATGTTTGAAGCTATTTACTGTTGACTGTCTCACTACCTCTGATGGTAGTTTATCCCAAGCATCAACTACTGTACTGTACATGTACACTCAGTCGTTTATAGTAGGTTACAGGCATTTGTTTTGAAAGCAGAAAAATCTTGTTCAGGAATGTAGTTTACTGGCATTTCAAACGCCAAATGCTTGTAACCGAGGTAAACCGCGTTTATGCGCGTTTGCATTCATAAGCGTTTGTGGGAATTTTTGGCAGAGTCTCCTGAGATTAACTTTAAAAAACGCTTCTAACCTCAAATGCTAATAACTGCTGCTAACCTCACATAAACGCAGTATGCAAACGCTGTAAAAAGGTTATTAGGTGTCAGTTTCCAGAGTTCAGAAAGGGTTTTCAACTGCTCTGTGTACATGAGCCCTAAAATGGCTCCCAAAACTGTGTTCTTAGCTGTTTATCTAGAGACCAGCTTTAATGACAGTAGCAATCCATCCAGTTGAAGCTATGCCTGTGATCTCTATGTTGGTGTTTTCAGGCCCCCTCATCTACAGCAATTGTAATTTGAAGTAAGTGTACAGACCTAACTAATTTTCTTTGGATAGAGTACAGAGGAGCTGGAACCTGTCAGAAATTTTTTTGCTGTTTGTGTCCCATTGCCAAGATTTCCCTTCATCTACTGTTCTACTAAAGAAAGATGCAACAGGGAAATATCTGTGAGGGAAATCCCCTCTTAGTACTCTTTGCCATGGAGCTGCTCTGCTCTCTTCACCAGGATATCCATAAGCAAAGCAGGACAGATGTCATTTTGCTCTATTCAGTTTGTGTCTGCATTTACACAGTGGCCTAGGAGTGTGCAAGGGGTGTGCCTGGGCACACCCTAATCATTATAAGTGGTGTTGATTCCCCCTACTGCCCCCCTGTGTTGGCCACCAGCCCCACAGTGCTGTTGGCTTCCCTCCTCTCTTCTCCCCTTGGCTGCTGCAGGGGATGTTTGTGTCCTTTTACCTCAGGATACCTCTCATCCATAATATTTAGGCTACTTTCACACTGGGGTGGGTGGGCGTCGGCAGTAAAGCGGCGCTATTTTTAGTGTCATTTTAGCGGCGCTATTCAGCCACTAGCGGGCGGTTTTAGCCCCTGCTAGTGGCCGAAAAAGGATTAAAACCTCCCGCATGGCGTCGCTGCAGCGGCGCTTTGCCGACAGTTTGGCGGCGCTTCCCCATTGTTTCCAATGGGCAGGGGGCGCTTTAGGAGCGGTGTATACACCGCTCCTACAGCGCTGCAAAGATGCAGCGCAGCAGGACTTTTTTTACCATCCTGCAAGCGCACCGCTCCAGTGTGAATGCCCTCGGGCTTTCAAACTGGAGAGACAGGTGAGGCTCTTTACAGGCGCTATGCAGGTGCTATTTTTAGCGCTGTAGCGCCTGTAAAGCGCCTCAGTGTGAAAGTAGCCTTAGATCTGGAAAAACAAAAAATGACACAGCCCTTTTTTTCTGGACCTGGATGGACGCGGAGGCAGGCAGGTGTACATAGACACATTTACATCAGCCTGCCCATAGAGCTGCATCGAGTTTCTGATCAGGTACACCTGAAAAACTGACAGGCGGACTTCATCAGAATGGGCCTAAGGCCTAGTTCACACTAGATGCAGTGCAAATTCACAGCAAATTTGCTGCAAATCTGCACCGCATCAAAATTACAACCTGTTCATGCAAACCGATTGCGGAGTGTATGCTAAGTTAAAGTGATTGTAAAGGTTTTTTTTGTTTTGTTTTGTTTAAAATAACAAACATGTTATAGTTACCTCCTCTGTGCAAGGGTATCCGGGCAGTGCTCCTGGATCCTCCTCCCATCAAGTGCTCCCACGGAAAACTGCATTCCATGGGGGCACTTGTACAGATGCACACCCGAGTCCTGCTGCTGGTCCATTGGCACAGACAGCAGGTTTCGGCCCGGCCCCCGGCTCTTGTGTCACTGGATTTGATTGACAGCAGCGGGATCCAATGGTTCCTGCTGATATCAATCTATCCAATGAGAACCCGAGACAGCGGCTGGAGCTGCTGGGCTCGTCCTCGATGCTGGAATGATCGGGTTCAGGTAAGTAAAAGGGTGGATCTGGGGGATTGCTGCAGCACAGAAGGTTTTTCATCTTAATGCAGACATCCCAAGTTTCCCGCATTTGGCTGCGGTCTCACAGACACCCGTGAGTGCCGGGCGATCTCCAGTCTGGGTCTGTCACTTAGCCACAGACAGAAGACAGAGCAGTCTAAATGTGGTCGAATGGAGTACAGCTGTGGCGGCAGCTCGGGCTGCTCTGTCTTCTGTCTGTGGCTGAGTGACAAGCAGATGTGATGACATGCCCATCTGTGCGAGGTGGAGGACTGTAACAAAGTCCCGCCTCCTAGATAGACAGTACACTGATCCAATGATATATTGAATCAGTGTGACATGTATCATAGGAGGTGGGAATTTGTTACAGTTGTCACCGGGTTATTCAAATCCGTTTCAGAGCTCTGTGTGATCAGGCTGTATTCCATGGGCACTGGTATAGCTGCATTTAATGGGGGGGGGGGGGGGTCGGCGCTGGCGTGAAGCCTCACCTCCCTGAAATGAGTTTGCCACCTCCCTGAAATTAGTTTTTGCAGGTTGGGATGTCTGTTAATGCCTAGAATGCATTAAGGCAAAAAAACTCGAGACTTACTTTACAACCCTTTTAAGAAGACCCCACAATCAGTTTGCAAAACACAGCATGATTTGCAGCATCACATCGCATGTTTTTTATTTTTTCAAAATTGTCGGTGCTTTTTTGTCTCTAGCGCAAAAAATATCTGCAGAGGTGATCAAATACCATCAAAAGAAAGCTCTATTTGTGGGGGAAAAAAAGGACACAAATTTTATTTGGGTACAGTGTTGCATGACCGCGCAATTGTCAGTTAAAATAACGCAGTGCCGTATCACAAAAAAGGCCTGCTCAGGAAGGGGGGTAAATCTTCCGGAGGGCAAGTGGTTAAATCATTACTCAAAAGAACAATATCACAAACGAGCGGCATATGATATCAAAACACAAGCGCCCTGCTTCCCTCCTCGTATTGTGCATCTAACTTCCGGGTGATTGTGTCACTCTCAGTTGTCAACAAAAGACATGTCCCCATTGGAAAATAGCGGCTGGGTGGTGAACATTCCTACCTTGCAGCACCGGGGCTCTCATTTCAAATCCCAATTAGGGCACTTTCTGGACATGGAGTTTGCATGTTCTCCCTGAGCTAGCATAGGTTTCCTCCAACATACCAAAGACATGCTGGTAGGTTATTACTTAGCCGTAGTATGTATGCATGTGAGACAGGGACTAAAGCCAGCCATATATGGGTCAATCCTCGTCTGGTTCAGTGGGGACCAGCTGAATTTCGATACATGTATGGGCACAGTGGTTTTACAGAAGTCAATCTACCAGTCGAGTTCTGTGCAACCACCCTGTTGGATTTTACCCCCCCGATAAGCGCCAAAGGCTATAGTCTGCAGCATAGATCAGTGTATTCTGATGGCAGGGAATGATCCTCACTGTTAGAGTACAATAGCTCAGCAGGCAGGATTCCCCACATTGCATTGAATGTGTGGATGGAGGAATCAAGTCCGTTTTCAACCCACTGGCTGAACAAAAAAAAAACTGACTTATGTATGAGCTGCTTAATGTGAATGTAAAACATTCAGTAAAACACTGCATACATTGTTAGTGCAAGATTTTGGATTTCCTATCCAGATGACCATGGTCCTCAGGAAAAATAAAGAGTGAATCTCTCTAGCAGGGTCACAGACAACAAAACCTGACAGAGGTTCTAACCCTCCAATACCCCATCCAAAACTAGCTTTAGATATACTTTTAAAATTGCAAATAAAAAGAAAACCTGTTTCCTTTTCCTGTGTAGGCTGAAAAAACAAGGCATTCACCAAACCAGGCCTATGACGGCACTATACAGACCTCTTCGACCACCATTCTGCTTTATTTGTCTTTCAAGTACTCTAGTGTGGTGTGAGTGTGATACTTTTTTATGCTGTATGTAATATAACACTTCTTGCGATAAACAATTTTGCAATACTAGTGCAATAGCAAGCATATTAAAGAGGAGTTACAGTCATTTTTGTGTCAATTAACAAAAAAGTGTAGCTGTTGACTTTTAATAAACACACACTGACCTGTCCCACAATCCAGCGATATGGCCGCCCAAACCCTCGGTTCTCTCCCTATGGTCTCCCCGGTGCCAGCATTATAAGTTTGGGCTTGCGGCTTCACAGCCGGATGTGCTCTGCCATCCACAAGTTGCACTGCCCCTCCTCAATTGTCATGCAATTTTCTGGGACCTGTGACATGTCCCAGAAGATTGTAGGGGGGGAGGAGAACTTCCACTTGGATTGCCTAGGCGGCCTGAGCGTAAGTGGGATTGGGTACCTGATTCCCCCCCCAAAAAAAATTACATGCCAAATGTGGCATAGGAGGGGGGAAGAGTGCTTAACCACTTAAGGACCGAGCCTCTTTCTGAGATTTGTTGTTTACAAGTTAAAAACATTTTTTTTTTTTTGCTAGAAAATTACTTAGAACCCCCAAACATTATACATTTTTTTTTCTAGTACCCTAAAGAAAAAATAAGACAACAGTAAAGTTAGCCCAATATTTTATGTTGTGAAAGATAATGTTACGCCGAGTAAATTGATACCCAACAAGTCACACTTCAAAATTGCGCCCGCTCGTGGAATGGCGACAAACTTTTACCCTTAAAAATCTCCATAAGCGACGTTTAAAAAAATCTGCAGGTTGCATGTTTTGTGTTACAGAGGAGCTCTAGGGCTAGAATATTTGCTCTCACTCTACCAATCGCGGCGATATCTCACATGTGTGGTTTGAACACCGTTTTCATATGCGGTCACTACTGACGTATGTGTTCACTTCTGCATGCGAGCTCGTCTGGATTTTCTTATTTATTTTAATTTTAATTTTTTATTTTTACACTGTTTTGTAAACATCCCTTGTAATAGAAAAAAGCATGACAGGACCACTTAACTATGAGATCTGGGGTCAAAAAGAACAGATCTCAAATTTAAACTGAAATGCAATAAAAAAAAATGGAAAAAAAGAATGGCCCTTTAAAAGCTATGGGCGGAAGTGACGTTTTGATGTCGCTTAAGCCCTGCAATGATATGGAGACGGGTGGGGGCCATCTTCCCCTCACTCGTCTCCATGTCAGGCCACAAGAAGGATCCGATTGCCTCCACAGCTGCCGACAGCTCCGGTAAGCGGCAGAGGGCACTGAAGCGCGGCGGTAGGGGGGCCTTCTCCCGATGCCGATAAAAGAAGAGGATACCAGGGTTATGGCAGCTAGATGCTGCCATAACAACGATACTCCTCTTCAAACAGCCGACGTATAACGACGGTGGGTGGTCCGGAAGTGGTTAAAGCGGAACTTGCCTGAGGATTTAGAGGACGGATCGCGGAGATGGGCTTCGAGTGGCCGTGGCAGTACAACTTCCCCCCTTTCTACACGTTGCAGCCTAATGTTCACACCAGACAGAAGCAGCTTTCAGCATGGAGTTCCTTGGTTCTGTCTTACTGCCAGCACAATAAGCTTTACACAATGGACGTGATGGAAATACAAGAAAATCCTTTGTTTAACAACAAGAAAATCCACAGAACGTTACCCCTGGAGTTCGTTCAGGTGATTTTAGAAGAACTTAGGAAAAAAGGTAACCTGGAGTGGTTGGATAAAAACAAAACCAGATTCTTGATCATGTGGAGGAGACCAGATGAGTGGGGAAAGGTAATTTACAGCTGGGTATCGAAACATGGAATGACCAATTCCGTGTTTACTTTCTATGAGCTGATAAATGGCAATGACACAGAAGACGAAGAATTCCAGGGTCTGGATGAATCCATGCTCATGAAATCCCTGGAAGCCCTTCAGTGGGATCACAAAGCAGAGATCTTCACATTAAATGATAGCAAGGGTGTGAAGTTCTTTGGATAAATCTTACATACCTGTTTCTAGGTGGCATTAGCTGTCCTAATAATACAGGATTTCATTTTTACACACCTTTTTAAGAATTCAAATCGGCTATGGGATGTTTGATAAACATGATTGGTGGAAGCTGAAAACCATTTTGGAACTGTTTTGGTAGATATAACTTTAGATATGTTATGGGATGTCTGTCTGTGTGTGTATAAATAAATAATATAAAATCTTGAGCTCAAGCGAGATTAGATTTTCCCCAACAATACTTTTTTTGGGTATGTACAGAATAAATCAGTTTTTAACCACTTCAATACCAGGCACTTAGACACCTTCCCGCCCAGGCCAATTTTCACCTTTCAGTGCTGTCGCAATTTGAAGGACAATTGCGCGGTCATCCATCACTGTACCCAAACAAATTTTTTATCCTTTTGTTCCCACAAATAGAGCTTTCTTTTGGTGGTATATGATCACCTCTGCGGTTTTTATTTTTTGCGCAACAAATAAAAAAAGACCCAAAATTTTGAAAAAAAACAAGTTTTTCTTTGTTTCTGATAAAATTTTTTGTAAATAAGTACGTTTTCTCCTTCAATGATGGGCACTGATATGGCTGCACTGACGGGCACTGATACGGTGGCACTGATGGGCACTGATGAGGTGGCACCAATGAGGTGGCACTGACGGGCACTGATGATGGGCACTGATAGGCGGCACTGATGGGCACTGATAGGTGGCACTGGTATGCGGCACTGATGGGCACTCATAGGTGGCCCCGATGGGCAGTCATAGGCGGCACTGATGGGCAATCGTAGGTGGCATTAATTGGTACATATTGGTGGCACTGATGGGTTACTTATGGGTGGCACTGATGTGTGGCACTGATAGGTGGGCACTGATGGGCACAGATGGGCACTGATGGGCACAGATGGGCACTGACAGGTGGCACTGATGGGCAATGACAGTTGGCACCGATGGGCAATGAGAGGTGGCACTGATAAAACATTGGGGGCATTGCTGGGCAGATCTGAGACATAATGGTGCCAATCAGTGCCCATTTGTGGGCACTGATTGGCACAGATTGGGCACATGTGGATGGCCATGGGGTACATACCTGGCCATCCACATGTTGCCCCTTCCCTGGTGGTCATAGTGGCGATCCCTGGTGGTCCAGTGTGGTGATCTGAGGGGGGGCTGCGCTGATAAACAATCAGCGCAGACCCCCCCTGCTAGGAGAGCCGCCGATACGAGTCTGTCAGACGTGAGTGAGGAAGAGCCGATCAACGGCTCTTCCCATTGACAGCGTGATCAGCCGTGATCACGTGGTAAAGAGTCTCCGCCAGAGGCTCTTTACCAAGATCAATGGAGCGGTGTGTCAGGCTGACACACCGCTCCACCGATCGCCACGATGGGCGACCCCGGGGGCACGCAGCGGCATGTTATCCTGCTGGACGTCATATGACGTCCAGTCAGGATAACAGAACCACTTCCCGGACGTCAATCCGCTATAGGGCGGGCGGGAAGTGGTTAAAAAAAAAAAAGCGGAACTTGCCCTTTTTTGGTGAAGTTCTGCTTTAAATCTATTTTTTTATGTAGCTTTCATAGATATGTAGTACCAACTGAGCTCAGAGGTAGATACAGTACATATAGGCAGAGGCCATTTACAGGGAAACAAGTTTACATGTTTTTAAGAACTTCAGCCCCGGAAGATTTGGCTGCTCAATGACCGGGCCATTTTTTGCGATACGGCACTGCGTCGCTTTAACTGACAATTGTGCGGTCGTGCAACGTTGTACCCAAACAAAATTGATGTCCTTTTTTTCCCATAAATAGAGCTTTCTTTTGGTGGTATTTGTTTTTATTTTTTGCACTATAAACAAAAGAAGAGTGACAATTTTGAAAAAAAAACACATTATTTTTTACTTTTTGTTACATTAAATATCCCACTTTTTTTTCAAAAAAACAAATTTTTTCCTCAGTTTAGGCCAATATGTATTCTTCTACATATTTTTGGTAAAAAAAAATCGCAATAAGCGTATATTGATTGGTTTGCGCAAAAGTTATAGCGTCTACAAAATAGAGGATAGATATATGGCATTTTTATTATTATTTATTTTTTACTAGTAATGGTGGCAATCTGCGATTTTTTATCAGGACTGCTATATTGCGGCGGACAAATTGGACACTTTTGACACATTTTTGGGACCATTGACAATTATACAGTGATCAGTGCTATAAAAATGCACTGATTACTGTATAAATGTCACTGGCAGAGAAGGGGTTAACACTAGGGGGTGATCATGGGGTTAACTGTGTTCCCTCACTGTGTTCTAACTGTAGGGGGATGGGACTTACTATGGGAGATGACTGATTGCTTTTCATACTTTGTATGAACACACGATCAGTCTCTTCTCCCCTGAAAGGACCGGGATCTGTGAATTTAGACAAACAGAACCCATTTCTCGCTCTGTCACAAGCGATTGTGGGTGCATGGCGGTCATCACACCCGCCGGGCACTCGCATCGGCTCCGGCGGCGTGAGTGCACCCCCTAGTGGCCACAATGGGAAGTGATGTAAGGTAAGGTCAACTTGCCGAGCCAACCTGCCGCAGTAAAACTACTGCGGCTGGTCGGCAAGTGGTCAAACTGATGATTTAGATCTTCTTGCAGTAGGTATACATACACAAAAAATGTACCCTTTGTATTTTTAAGCAAGCCTTTATTACCCAATTAGAAAGAGCTGCACGATTCTGGCCAAAATGAGAATCACTATTTTTTTGCTTAGAATAAAGATCACGATTCTCGCAGCGTAACATCATCTTTCACATTATACAAAAAAATGAGCTAACTTTACTGTTTAGTTTTTTTATTAATTTATTAAAGTATGTTTTTTCCAAAAAAAATTGCTTTTGAAAGACCGCTGTGCAAACACAGTGTGACATAAAATATTGCAACAACCACCTTTATATTCTCTAGGGTCTCTGCTAAAAATATATATATATATATGTTTGGGGGTTCTAAGTAATTTTCTAGCAAAAAATACTGATTTTGAACTGATTTTAAGCAACAAGTGTCAGAAAAAATGT
Organism: Aquarana catesbeiana; assembly: GCF_042186555.1. Classification (NCBI taxonomy): domain Eukaryota; kingdom Metazoa; phylum Chordata; class Amphibia; order Anura; family Ranidae; genus Aquarana; species Aquarana catesbeiana. Next base: position 35,856,323 of record NC_133332.1, read on the forward strand.
TTAGTCTTTAAGAGGTTAAACTTCCCTCATTTACAGACCGAAGTTCATCCCTTTGATCTAAAATTATGTGTTAAAGTGTTACAATGTTTCTCTTTTGTCTAAGCCATGTTGTCATAAACTTGGCAGGCTGCCTGTTTTTTTGGGAGTTTATTTTGACAGCTGTCAGCAGTGAGCAGAGAACTCTCTGCGCTGAATCTGGAAAATGCTGTGTTAAAGCGGAGTTCCGGCCAAAATATGACTTTTAAGATAAAAATACCTATAGAATACTCATGCCTCATGCAATGTAACAAAGGTATGCTGTAAACTATGCCCAGCTTTCTATCTGTGCAGCGTTGTTTTCTTACTTTGTGAAGTTCTGCACAGCGGCCATCTCCAGTGTGGGCATCTGAAGCCACAATGTCCTTCTTCCTGGATTCCCTGCATGCTGGCTACCCAGCATGCACCAGATGATTTCACACATGTGTAGTGCCGTGCCATTTTGGTCAGCCAATACATTTTAAGGATGCACATTACTGCTGCATGGTGAGGAGTGAAAAATCTGGGTGGAACTCAGCTTTAAGATCGTGAGGGGGGTAGAATCGCGATCCCGGTTCTTTAACGATTAATCGCGCAGCTCTACAAATAGATTATAATCTCTCGGGAGCAGGGCCCCTCCTAACTCTCTTGTATTGTTGTATTGAATTGTATTGTTACTGTACGGTCTCCCTTTATATTGCAAAGTGCAGCACAAACTGTTGGCGCTATATAAATCCTGTATAAAAATATTATATGACAAATCAGAAAGGATTCCCAAAGCATGATGGATTAACTGATGAGAACCCATATGAGGATCATCTGCCTTTTGGTTGGCTTTGTCTAACTGAACTCTCAGACTGAGGTGTCCAATAAGGAAGGAGTAATTTGCATGTGTAAATGTTATCTTGCAATCTGCAAGCATTAGTTTTTTTACTATCAAAAATGAGAGTCCAAAACTTTAAAAAGTATGCAAAATATTAATATGCAATCCTTCCTACATTCACCCAAAATATTACCTTATGTACAGCCATGAATTTCATGTTTGCCCTCTGTATATTTTTTTTTTTATCTATTCACATAATTTATTATTAATCCTTCTAAATTGAATTATTGCTGTGCACTAACGTATAGAGTATATATCATTTTTAATTACACCATATACTGCTGCAAGTTGTATATAAGTTTCTGTATAACATTACTTGCTTTTTTTTTTTACCAATTGTGTTGCACTTTTTATATGCCTGTTTTTCACAGCTTGGTGACTGAATTAAAATATATTTTAAATGACACTGGAATGCTGTCTTTTTCTTCCTGCATCTCTGTATAGATTATTTTATCTTTGAACCTGGACTAAACTCACCAATTTATCAAACTGACCATGCACCTAAAAGTCACTGATAATTTACTAACTGATAAAACCAATTTTTTAATTATTTTACTTAAAATTTCATATATATAAAAATTTCAACATCGTATAACATACAGAGTCCGGAAAAAAATAATTTGACAAAAAATTTGAAAAAAATTTGACAAAAATGACAAGCAAAATAAAATACAATTATACACATACAGGAAAAACACATAACAATATTTACATATGATCCGTCTGCCCTCCCCCAAATCCCAGAAAACCAAACAGTATTTAAAAGGAGATTAAACATACAACATATTTGCATAAATCCCACTCCACCCTCCGCCAACATACATTTCCACAACATATCCCCCAATGCAGAAAGAATAAGGCATTATTTACATGCAGCATCCCTCCCCAAAGGCAATTTACATAAGAACCACCCTGTTTACCGTACATAAGAAACCAGATCCACCCACTTCATTATTATGCAAAAAAAAAAAACAAATGCCCCTAATCTACTAATCTAATTTGTCCCTCTACCATATCAATACACAAACAAAATAATCCTACATTGCTACATATTGATACTTATACGACCTATGCTCGACCTGTGAGAAAAATGGCATATCAAAAGGCTATCATTTTATAAAAATTAAGACACGTAAAAAGGAAAAACAAATGATATATTTCATTCTTTCCAGGACTTAAAATGGCAGATTCTCTCGGCATTCTCTGGTTCCAGCTTTAAATTATCATTATACCTATCGCTAAACAACTGTCCATGGATCATAGCAACGCATTCCCTCACCCCGACACATTCTTTCCTAAAATCAAAATATTCCTTACATCCCACAAACTTTCTTTTACGCAATTAACCAAAAGCCAAAGCACCCTTGTTTCATCCTTGCCAATCCCGTACATCATCATTTCATACACAACTTTTTCCACACCAGTCAGCCCTTTTCTCCAACGTCTTCCATACAGCTTTTGCAAATGCACACTCCCAGTAAATATGTTCCACATCTTCCACTCTCCCACACCTTTCTCTCGGCCATATCTCACTTTCCACCAAACCCCTCCTTTTTTTGAAATTGTCTCGTGGGCAAGCGCTGGTGTACTGCCATCAAAGCTATATCTTTTGGCTAAGATAAAGTGTAGAATCTGTTCTTATCAGTTGCCAAGAAGAGGCATGGTGCTAGTGCCCCAACTATGGTGGAGATTGGGGTGGTAGCTATGCAAATCCTCTGGTGTAATGGTACCTAGATGGTTAGTATCGGTGCAAACCGAACCCGGGGTGATCAGTAGGGTGTAGGTCCTCGGGCCTGCCCTGAAGGGGGTGGACACGGCCTTCTGGCTTGGATCTCTCTCTCCCATGGGGTCTCCCTTCGGGGAGCCCCACCTAGTACTTGGGGTGGTCTGTCTCGGCAGACCTCCCAGAGAACGGGGTCCGTCTGGTTTCGGACAGATGGACAATGTGAAGTACCCTAGTCCCCGTCTGGAGCCTAACGCCCCGGAGGGATCAGGGCAAAGGTCCCTTCTCTTCGGAGGAGGACCATATGTACACCCTGTGCACTTTTTTTGCACCAGGTGGAGTTTTTGGAGTGTGTTCACACACCACAGGCTTAAAAAAAATATCCTTCTATCTATTGAACAAGAGAGAGCTCCACCGCTCTGGTAGACTTACTTGTAAAAGAAACAAGAGCAACTATTAATCCGTCCAAGAGAAGAGTCCCAGGTGCTGGCTGATGCAAGATGAAGCAGAGGAGAATGAGGAAATCTGGAAGCCGCACACCGTTCTGATGATAAGTGCTTTTATTATTAAAAGCTGGATCACAAAAGTGTACAGAACATTACAGCAGAAGTGTACAGAGATCAACTGACGCGTTTCGCAATCATAGCGACTGCTTACTCATAGCTGTGAGTAAGCAGTCGCTATGATTGCGAAACGCGTCAGTTGATCTCTGTACACTTCTGCTGTAATGTTCTGTACACTTTTGTGATCCAGCTTTTAATAATAAAAGCACTTATCAGACCGGTGTGCGGCTTCCAGAATTCCTCGTTCTCCTCTGCTCTATCTATTGAACAACTCTTTGTCACATTCACATTCTCTCACTCTCAAACCCTCAATCCCTTCCATCTCTTCCTTTTATATCCAATTTTCCAAACGCCTTCTTGCTTTCACACCATTCATCACCCAACACCTCCACCAACTGAAACTTCCTAACACCTTTTCATGCTCATGTAGAACCAAGGTACACCAAAACTAAAAGGCTTTCTCAAATCAACTGCACACAACATAAACCTTCTCAGAACACTTCCACATGCATATTTTAGCATACATGCAGCCATACTTTCCTTTCTACTGATTTTCACACACATACCAACATACTTTATCATCAAAAAATGTTCAATACACACCATACTCTTACCACCATACACTTTATTCTTCACTACTTTCACTCTTCTTAAATTTCTCCAATCTTGATCCCCAGAAGAAACAAACAACATTTTATAACCCTCCTCAAAACCCCATCTTGGGCTGGAAAAACATAATAAAGAAAAAGCATAGTTGGTATTAATACAGATTTTATTATCAACACCTTCCCTTCCATCGAAAGAGTCCTTAAAGACCAAAATTGTGTTCACTTTTTTACTTTATCCACTACACCTTCCAACTTTCCCTTCCATAGAATCCACTATCAAATTTCACTACCATCATCTTTATACTACCTCTGCATGTATTCCATTGGCATCGATCACTCTCTCTCATAGACCCCAAAAAATTTACACTCACTTTTATCCAAGTTTACACTAAAACCACTCACCATACAAAAAATATCAACAGTTTCACTCTCCTTAAACGAGCAACTATTTTACCAATTTCAGTCACATCATCTCTATATCCAATAACCTTCAAACACCTCCCACCACTTCCTGGAACTTCCACCCCACTCATTCCTTTATCATTTATCAACATGCTATGCAAAGTCTCAATTGCACAGACAAACAAAATAGGAGACTAAGGACATCCTTACCTCACCCCAGAACCCAACACACACCTCCTCAGTCAGCCCTCCATTCACTTGCACCCGACTCACAATACCTCTATAAAGACATCTTATCCATCCCACCACTCTTTCAGGCACACCCATGCTTTTTACTACTTTAAACAGAAAATAACGCAAAACCCTATCAAACGCTTTCTCAAAATCTACTGCTAACACTGCCGCCACTTGCCTTCTATTCTTACAAAACCATAACACATCTCTTAAACATACCAAATTTTTAGCAATCATACTGCCTGGCACCACACATACCTGCTCTTCCCCAAGCTTCTTGTCAATCACTCAGCGCAAACAATCAGCAATCACCTTCGCAATTAATTTGTAATCAACATTCAAGAGCGATATGGGTCTCCAGATTTTCAAATCATTCTTCCTTTCTTATGCAACGAGTAATATGTAACCAATGTAATGGCGTCTGTCCCTGGCTTCATTATCCTCCTGGAAAGCCTTCCTCTGCTTCGTGCTGGTAAGTATTATCTTTTAAATTGCAATTTCATAATTAAATTACAATTGACTAATTGCCTAAACATGGTTTTAAGCAGGTCATAGATGGATTAATTCTCAGCCAGTTCAGCAGGAACCCTCCAAGATTCAATCCATTACTCAACTTCAGTACAGCCAGCCTGTTGTATTTTTGGCATGCCATCACTACTGGTTGCTATAGCTGCTAGCAGTAATCATGTCCTGCCAGCAGGTCTGCATGTCCCCGTCAGCTTGTTTTCATACATTTCCTGTTTGTGTGTCCCCATGGGATCCTCTCTTTATCTGAGATTTCAAGGATTTTTTCCATTTAATAAGATTATTGATAGACTAAAGCTATGGTATTCCTCCTATACTGTGATTATCACAGTTATATGTACATAGTAGTACCGGAATTAATGACATATTTTGCATTACAATACCATTGATATATATATTGATTATATTTCATTTCTTTCTGGTTACTCTATGCTATATAGAACAAACACAGAAAAAACAAAAGACAATGTGGGGGTCATTTACTATAGCGCCACGATGCTAATTCGCGCGAACTAGCGCTAATTTGCAGCAATTTCGCGCGAATCAGCGCTAATAGCGCTAATTCGCGCTAAAGCGGTATTCACTATAGCGCTGGTGAGAAAATTCTCCCAAAATCGAATTTACTATAGCTCCCTGAAACTAAATAGTGCCCAAACCCTTACTCTGCTAAAACCTAGAGAATTGCACATGGAAATAATGTTTAGAGCATGATATAATTGCCTAAATGGTACTGAAATATGCTGTATAATATTTAAAGATAATCTGCTTTTAAACTGTGTGTAAAGGTGATTTCTACACTGAAATATCTTTAAAAGTCTGAAAAGTGAAAAATTCCCCGTTTTGGACAACTAGGTGCCAACACAACTGAGCATGCTCAGACCTGAAAATAACTCATTTTAACTCAAGTGTCTTTTTTACCCAGAGCTATAGTAAATACCAAAATGAGAGCTAATTAGAGAACACTTTTTGGGAGTTAAAATCTGCTCTATTTTAGTCCAAATGAAGTTTCAGTCATTGATTCTAATGGAACAATTGTAACTTTCACAAAAAAAAAACCTTTTAATGTTGAGATGAAATGTATCTTTCTGTGAAATAAATTTTCCTTTGCAACATTGTTGCTTCTACTTAAAATATTTTGATTTTAAGAATACTAGAATGTGGAATGTTTTGATGTTTTGGTAAAATATATTTTTCTCTGTCATTTTCACTTATTACTCTTCATCTCACAACAATCTTTACCCCAAACTCACACAGGTGTCTTTACAATCCACAAACAATACCATTGCTAATGCAAATTTAAAATGAATCACAATTTTTTGTGCTTTTTATTATTTCCAAATATTCATAATTTGAGCCCCAAAAAATGTGATATGTGTACCAACATCAGAAATCAAAATGTAATTCCCAAAAATTTGAGGGTAATATTCTACTCTCACCCACAAAAAAAACACCAAATATCACAGAATAAATCAAGAAGAATAACTCTTGAGTAATGTAATTCCATCACCTGTATGTCCATAGAAATGCAGTATTTATGTGTTTTTATGTGTATTTTTGTGTAGTTATGTGTAGGAGGTTCTCACATGTGGCAGCTCTGTGGCTTAGAGGTTAGAATTCTGCTTAGCATCCCTGAGTGTCTGGGTTCAAACCATGTTACTTCATGTAGAGAAGTTGTCTCATCTCCCAGGTCCTATAATTATGTCTAAATGTAGTAGTTATGTGTAGGAGGGTTCCACTACCATTGTAAGTCTTTTCCAGATGCACTATTTAGCCAAAAGTATTGGGACGCCTGCCTTTATACACACATGAACTTTAATGGCAGCCCAGTTTTAGTCCGTAGGGTTAAAATTTGATTTGTCCCACCCTTTGCAGCTTCTGGGAAGGCTGTCCACAAGGTTTAGTGTGTCTATGGGAATGTTTGATCATTCTTCCAGAAGTGCATTTGTGAGGCCAGGCACTGATGTTGGATGAGAAGGCCTGGCTCGCAGTCTCTACTCTAATTCAGCCAAAGGGTGTTCTATCGGGTTAAGGCCAGGACTCTGTGCAGGCCAGTCAAGTTTCTCCAACCCAAACTTGCTCATCCATGTCTTTATGGACCTTGCTTTGTACACTGGTGTGCAGTCATGTTGGAACAGGAAGGGACCATCCCCAAACTGTTCCCACAAAGTTGGGAGCATGAAATTGTCCAAAATGTCTTGGTATGCTGACGGCTTAAGAGTTCCCTTAACTGGAACTAAGAGGCCAAGCCCAACCCCTGAAAAACAACCCCGCACCATAATCCCCCTTCACCAAATCATTTGGACCAGTGTACAAAGCAAGGTCCATAAAGACATGGATGAGTGATTTTGGGGTGGAGGAACTTGACTGGCTTGAACAGAGTCCTGACCTCAACACAACAGAACACCTTGGGGATGAATTAGAGAGGAGACTGTAGGCCAGGCCTTCTCGTCCAACATCAGTGCCTGACCTCACAAATGCACTTGGAAGAATGGTCAAACATTCCCAAAGACACACTCCTAAACCTTGTGGACAAGAAGAGTTGAAGCTGTTATAGCTGCAAAGGGTGGGCCAAATGAGTTTTGAACCCAATACTAATACTGGGATGCCATTACAGTTCATGTGCATTTAAAGGCAGGCATCCCAATACTTAGGCCAATATATTGTATATTGCTTGTGACACTGAGCATGGCTATGGACTTAGGGCTGGTTCACACCACAGAGATGCAGAGAACATGTGTGGGGCTGCCTGGTGGCTACGTGGGTAGCAGTTCTGTCTAGCAGCACCTGGGATGTTGGTTCAATTCCCCAACATGCTAATCCTTGTGTTGAAGTTTATATGTTCTCCCTGTGTGGGTTTCTCACCACAATCCAAAGACATGCTGGCATTTTATTTACCTCCTGTCGAAATAGGTTCTAATGTAAGAAAGTTAATTTTAGAATTTATATTGGAAGCTCATTGCAGCCAGGGACTGATGGTAATGTTTATTAGCACTAATCATGCTCAGGGACTTGGACATTTCAAATTTTAGGGTTTACACTGCACGGGCACATATGCTTAGAAAACTGTTGCTTTGTTTATGTGGATACAAATGGACTTTGATCTTGGCCTGTAGTTGGAGATTTGATGCACCTAGCCAAGGCTAACACAGTTGCAAATAGTAATATGTGTTCCTGCTCATCAGGTGCAATCATTTTAGACATACATGAAGAGACAGATTGAAAGATACTGGTGGGCGTGTACTTCTATTGGGTGTGTCAGTGTGCTAACAATACAACCTCTCTTATATAAAGGCCTGCAGTAGGGGGGTTTGTTTGGCCTGAGAAGGTCAGGTTTTTGCTGTGAGAAGGAATGACCTACTCTTTTTGATCTCGTTGTTTAATCGTGTACACCGAAATGCAGCTTGCAGCAGAACATGGTCACCAATGTATGTATGTATGTGTGGATTGTGGGCTGGTGGTGGGTGTCTTTTATAATATTATGTGGGAATGCTTTGTAAGAATGACTGTTAAGTATGTTTCTATAATCTTGCAGATAATAATGTGATGTGTTGCCCACTATACACTGAAATTAAAGCTGTGTCCACTCAAAGGTTTTGTCTAATTTTAGATTGTAAGCTCCTATGAGCAGGGCCCTTAAAATTCCATTGCTAAATGTAGCATCATATATCCTGTCAATTTTTTTGAAGCTAGTAAATGTAAATTTATTTTTTCTGCTGGTAAAATAAAAGTACATTATTGAGCTTTTTGTTGTGGTGTTTTTTTTTTCTTCTACTTTTCTTTCTCTTTAGTTTTTGTGGGTGGTGGTTTTGGGAAAGTGCAATATCTCTTATTATTTATTTCAATAGGTATTTGTGCACCAAAAAACGAATCTCTTTGCCCTGGTTCACATTGATGCTACTTAGAAATTGCACTACTTCACTTGAAGTAGCACGATTTCAAAGTAGCAAGGTCAGTGTGATTTCAGGTGGCTTCATACACAAATGTCTATTGAAGTCGCACCTGAAATTGGCAAAAGTAGTTCAGGAACTACTTTAGCAAATTGGTGCGGTGCCACAAAGAAATGTTGCATCGTTTGGAACAGTACCATTGCCAATAGTCATGCGATTTGATCTCTCAAATCGCATGACCAATCGCTCCAATGTAAACCTAGACTTCTGCACAACTGCAAGTTAATGATAACGGTGGAATCTTTATATGTAACAGCTATGGAGAATTGCAGGTAATGAATTCAGCTGGTGGATAGGCAGTGTTTGAATGTGTCAGTTCTGGTTCACATTGGTGTGATTTGACATGTCAAATCTGTGGCAATTGCACTGTTCTAATTGTTGCTGTTTGTATTGATATTGGTGCAGAAGCCTGCACTGATGTCTCTAATGTTGCCCCCCACAGTCGGGACTGATATGCAGGAATGAAATTGTGGGAGTTCAGCTGAACGATTTCCTCCCTCTGTCAGTGTGAACCAGGGCTCAAACTGGGCCTTTTGTCTTTGTGATTCACCTGCTGCTAACCCAGGGACACCATTTGTTATCAAACTCCCTTAAGTTTACTTTCAAATATATGTAGAAATACAGATTTGCATATCTGAAAATAAAAAATACTAATCATGGATGAGATCAAATATTCGCAGCTGCAATCAAAAACCTTCTGTCCTGGAAATTAGTCATTGTATGCACCCGGAAGTTCCTGTGCTGGTCAGGATCTCCATCTAGGTGGACATGGCGAGGTCTCTTTAGCAGAGAGGAGGTGCTGCTCATTGGCCGGGTAAGTGTAGGATATGTACTTGTACTTAATCAATGCGGGGGTGGATGTCATAGTTAGATTTGGTGTGGGTGGGGTTCATTGATTTGTTTGGCATCACCACACATTTGCTTCCATCCCATGTGCACACATCACTTTCTGCATTTGTTCTGCTGATGTAAATCAGTAAGGACTATGCAAGTATAAATGAGAGCTCCTTTTATTAAAATATATATGACTTGTTTCACAGCTGGGCAAATTTTCCAGCAAATTTGGACCTCTGAGTTGCATGACAAGTTGTACCACATGATTCTCAATGATAACCATTCATATCTGTGCTACTTTAAGTCGCACCAACTTCAAAGTAGTCCCTGTACTACTTTGGTGTGACTTGAGGTATATTGGGTACAATATTACACCGGCATTCCCAGAAGTTGGGGCCAAGTTGCAGCGGCAAAGTGGCAGCAAAATAGTGTGACTTTCAGGTCGCAGCAGTGTGAATGAGATTCAAGGATAACACCTTTGAATTTGGCCCTATTGTCACTTGTGCATCCTGAAAGTGTAGCAAATTCGTCCCTGCACTACCTTGGTTTGACTTTGATGCAATTTGAGGTCCATACACCACAAGATTACACAGACATTGCTTCAAGTCATGACAAAGCTGTGCAATTTTAAGGTCGCACAAGGGCCTTATTCAAAGGTGTTATCAATTAATCGCATTAGGTTACTTTCACACTTGGGTGACTTTTCATGGAGCTTTGGACCCCAGAGTCACATGAAAAGTTGTCCCCCTTGATTTCCATGCATATTTATTAGAGCTGCACGATTAATCGTCATCGTGATTTTTTCCCCTTTACGATCTTGAAAAAAGCGTTTCACGATTCTTGCTATGCAAAGAACTCTCTCTGCTCTTCTGAAGCCATAGCCGAAAAACCAGGAAGTCTGCCAAGAATTAGAACATTCTTTATCAGTGAACTTAACTAGAAACCTTGTAACAATTTGTCAATGAAATAGACTTCTGTGTAAGTGAGGAAAGTTTAACCACTTAAACACTAAACATTTTTCTGACATTTGTTGGTTTCAGGTTAAAATCATTTTTTTTTTGCTAGAAAATTACTTAAACCCATCCAACAATATATATATATTTTTTTTTGTATAGACCCTAGAGAATAAAATGGTGGTTGTTACAATATTTTATGTCCAACTGTATTTGCGCCTTTCAAATGCAATTTTTTTGGAAAAAATTACTTTAGCCACTTGACAACTGGGCACTTAAACCCCCTTCCTAACCAGACCAATTTTCAGCTTTTGGTGCTCTCACATTTTGAATGACAATTACTCAGTCATGCAACACTGTACCCATATGAAATTTTTGTCCTTTTTTCACACAAATAGAGCTTTCTTTTGGTGGTATTTAATCACCTCTGGGTTTTTTATTTTCTGTGCTATAAATGAAAAAAGACCAAAAATTTTGTAAAAAAATGCATTTTTCTTCATTTGTATTATAAAATTTTGCAAATAAGTAATTTTTCTTCATAAATTTGGGCCAAAATTTATACTGCTACATATCTTTGGTAAAAATAACCCAAATTAGTGGATATTGTTTAGTCTGTGTGAAAGTTATAGAGTCTACAAGCTATGGTGCCAATCACTGAAAATTGATCACATCTGATCACACCTGATGTACTGAGGCCTATCTCATTTCTTGAGACCCTAACAAGCCAGGAAAGTACAAATACCCACAAAATGACCCCTTTTTGTAAAGTAGACATTCCAAGGTATTTAGTAAGAGGCATGGTGAGTTTTTTGAAGTTGTTATTTTTTCCCACAATTCTTTGCAAAATGAAGATTTTTTTTATTTTTTATTTTTTTCACACCAAATTGTCATCATAACAGGTTATTTCTCTCACATGGCATGTACATTACACAAATGACACCCCAAAATATATTCTGCTACTCCTCCTGAGTATGGGGATACCACATGCGTGAGACTTTTACACAACCTGGCCACATAAAGAGGCGCAACATTGAAGTAGCACATTCAGGCGTTCTAGGAGCATAAATTACACATCTAATCTCTCAACCACCTATTACACTTTTGAAGGCCCTGGAGCACCAGGACAATGGAAACGCCCACAAAGTGACCCCATTTTGGAAAGCAAACACCCCAACGTATAATCTATGAGGCATAATGAGTCTTTTGAATGGTTCATTTTTTTCCAGAAGTTTGTGGAAAATGTGGAAAAAAATGAAAACGCATTTTTTTTACACAAAATTGTCCATTTCTAAGATATTTCTGACACATAGCATGTACATAGCAAAAATGACACCCCAAAATATATTCTGCTACTCCTTCCGAGTATGGCGATACCACATGTGTGAGACTTTTACACAACCTGGCCACATACAGAGGCGCAACATTGAAGTAGCACATTCAGGCGTTCTAGGAGCATAAATTACACATCTAATCTCTCAACCACCTATTACACTTTTGAAGGCCCTGGAGCACCAGGACAATGGAAATGCCCACAAAGTGACCCCATTTTGTAAAGCAAACATCCCAACGTATAATCTATGAGGCATAATGAGTCTTTTGAATGGATCATTTTTTTCCAGAAGTTTTTGGAAAATGTGGAAAAAAATGAAAATGTATATTTTTTTACACAAAGTTGTCCATTTCTAAGATATTTCCAACACGTAGCATGTACATAGCAAAAATGACACCCCAAAATATATTCCGCTACTCCTCCTGAGTATGGCGATACCACATGTGTGAGACTTTTACACAGCCTGGCCACATACAGAGGCCCAACATTGAAGTAGCACATTCAGGCGTTCTAGGAGCATAAATTACACATCTAATTTCCTTACAATCTATCACATTTTTGAAGGCCCTTCATATTTCTAACACATAGCATGAACATACCAAGAATTACACCCTAAAATACATTCTGCTGAGCAAAGGGTAAACAAAAGATTACCTGTGGTTTTAGTAGTGCAGTTGTCCACAGGAGGAGAGCCCTGATCCAGGCAGCAGGCAGGGACATGGTCAGCCACAGTGAATGGAATTGTCCAGGCAGCAGGCAGGAATATTGTCCATAGTACAGGCAGGGATAATGTCCTTGTACATTCCAGGGTCAGTGCAAGTAGAGACATTGCCAGCAGTGCCAAAATATTGGTCCTGGTAGTAAGCAAGAACATGGTCCAAGTAGCAGACCAGGAAAGAATGGGGACAGGGGTAGAGGCTTCTCCCACCCAAATCTCTTTGAAGCCTCTGAGTCTCCAGACCCTAAATCTGGGAATGAGAAAACTAAAAAATTAGATTTCTTCATCCAGAAAAACATTTCTGGAGCCCCTCACATATGTGAGACCCCTGTGTTCCCACTAGCATAGCAGGGTAAATGATCAGTCAAAGAGGCAGGCAAAAAAACGTGGTCAAACAGTCCAGGGTCAGTTCCAGAGCAGGCAGAGGTAGGTACAAATCAGCGTTAGGCATAAGCTTGGTCTTATAACAGGCCAGGGTCAGTTACGGAGAAGGCAGAGGTATGTTTATCGTTAGGCAGAAGCTTGGTTGTATAACAGGCCAGGGTCAGTTCCGGAGAAGGCAGAGGTAGGTACAGTTTTAGTGTTAGGCAGAAGCTTGGTCATATAACAGGCCAGGGTCGGTTCCAGACAAGGTAAAGGTAAATCAGGTTCAGTGCAGTGGCATAAGGGGTGTGGAGGAAAATGACAGGAAATGAGAATTACGTTTACCATACTTCCCTAATAATTTAGAGAAGTATGGTAACGGCGGAAACATTCACTTATACAGAGGCCTGGTTGGGAAGGACAATCGGGACAATAATACGTGGTGTCTCTTCTAATTCCTCTTCTGGAGCACACCCAGCATTTCTTCTGACGTCTGCGGCCTGTTTCACGGGGGGGGGATTTTGTCAGGAAAGTGGCGTTCGTGGAGTCTGCTCACGGAATCAGAGCGAATATTTTCTGGTGGGCTTTCAGGGTACAAAAGGGAGGAGATTACTTGTTCCTGGTATTGCAGATAGGATATGGGGGTCTCGGTAGAATTTTGGTAAATTACGTAAGTGTTATACATGTTCAAACTGAAAAAATAAATGGACACTTTTTTATACCAATGACGGGATTTTCTTGTGGGAAGGTAGGGTTCAATCATCTGATTGTTGAAGTCCACTCCCCCCATAAATAAATTGTAATCATAAATACAAGCAGGTTTCTGGACTGGGCCGTTTCTTCTTGGGACTTCCACGTAGGTGTCATTATGGATTGTCGTCAGCATGTGGACGTTTTGTCTGTCCCACCACTTGACAGCCAATAGCTCCTGGTTCCGCAAAGCCACCGTATCCCCTCGGCGTAGCCTTTCATTGACCAGTTTTTGCGGGAAGCCTTTTCTATTGGTTCTTACAGTACCACATGCTGGGGTGTCCCTCCGGTGAAGATTGCGGAAGAGGGGCAAGCTAATATAAAAATTATCCACATAAAGGTGGTACCCCTTTCCAAGCAGTGGATAAATGAGCTCCCAGATAACTTTGTCGCTGGTTCCAATATATTCTGGACATTCAGGGGGATGCAGTTGGGTGTCCTTCCCTTCATACACCCGGAAGGCGTAAATGTACCCCGTGGCTCAGTCGCAAAGTTTATACATTTTAACCCCATATCGGGCCCTTTTGCTGGGGATAAACTGTTTGATGCCAAGCCTGCCTGTAAATTTTACAAGGGACTCATCAACAGAAATATTCTGGTCGGGGGTATATAGCTGGGGAAATTTTTCAGAGAAATAATTTAGGAGTGGCCGAAGTTTGAATAATTTGTCAAATGCTGGGTCATTTCGGGGAGGGCACTGGGTGTTGTCATTATAGTGAAGGAAGCGCAAAATCATAAGGTATCTTGATCTTGGCATTATTGAAGAGAAGAGTGGCATGTGGTGGACGGGGTTAGTTGACCAATATGAGTACATTTCGTTTTTTTTGTGAGACCCATTGTAAAAGTTGGGCTTAAGAAAATTTTAAATTCCGCTATGGTAAGCTCTCTCCACTCAAAGGGATGGGCATAACTAGAGCCAGGGTTACTTACGATGTACTGCTGTGCGTAAAGTTTGCACTGGGACACAATGGACGATAGAAAGTCTTCGGTGAAAATCAAATAAAAAAAATCAAGCATGACAAAATTATCGGTGTTCACCTGGACACCTGGCTGGGCGGTAAAAGGGGGGATATTTGCTGCTCCGGAATTAGGGGGAAGCCACAGGGGGTTTTCAAGGGCATAGGGTAGGCTGCCATGGCCTCTATCCCTTTGGGGCTGAGATGACACCCTACTGGTGCCTGGCCTTTGTTGCAGTGGCTCTTCGCCTGAGGTGGACGGCACTGCGCTTGAGGTGGACGGCACTGCCCTGAAGGTGGACGGCACTGCTCTCGAGGTGGTAGTAGGCTGCTGCTCCACGCCAGAACGCCTTCTTTTCACGGGCACACGTTCCTCTTCTGATTCTGTATCGGACCCGCTGCTTGTCACGGGTTCATAGGCCGAATCCAAATCGGACAGAGACTCAGAGAGCTCCCCGCTGCTCTCATCGGTCATGCTGAGACACTGGTAGGCCTCCTCAGCCGTAAATAATATTTTTGCCATACTGGTAGCTGGTGAGGTTGATGTGGCACAGATGATGGGCACAGGTGGCACTGGTGTGGCTCTGGCTGCACTGGTGTGGCTCTGGCTGCACTGGTGTTGCTCTGGTGGGCACAGAGGTGGCTCTGGTGGGCACAGGTGGCACTGGTGGGCACAGGCGGCACTGGTGGGCACAGGTGGCACTGGTGGGCACAGGCGGCACTGATGTGGCACTGGCGGCACTGATGGGCACAGGTGGCACTGATGGGCACAGGTGGCACTGTTGGGCACAGGTGGTACTGGTTGGGCACAGGTGGCACTGGTGTGCACTGTAGTGGCACTGGTGTGGCTCTGGTTGCACTGGTGTGGCTCTGGTGGCACAGAGGTGGCACTGGTGGGCTCAGGCGGCACTGGTGGGCACTGGCAACACTGATGTGGTACTGCAGTGGCACAGATGAGCACAAGTGGCACTGATGGGCACAGGTGGCACTGATGGGCACAGGTGGCACTGATGGGCACTGGTGTGGCATTGGTGTGCACTGGTGGTACTGGTGTGGCTCTGGTGGCACAGAGGTGGCACAGAGGTGGCACAGATGGTACAGATGGCACAGATGTGGCACAGGTGGCACAGATGTGGCACAGATGGCACTTGTGGCACAGATGACACTGTTGTGGCACTGTTGGGGCACTGTTGGGCACTGCTGTGGCACTGCTGGGCACTGGTAATAGAAAAAAACTCACTGTTCGTCACTATGAAGCTCTCCTCTCACGCTGCATCGGTGTGAGAAGAGGAGAGCGATGAACTTTTGCTGACCCTGCAGCACAGCCTTTGTTGACATTTGTGATCGCTCCGTCCAATGGATGGAGCGATCACATGGTAAAGGGCTGCTGTCATTGGCCCTTTACTGCGATCCGTGTTGCGCCGGGTCCCGTGGACCCGGCGAACACGGATGTTCCCATGTGCGCGCCCGGGGGGGGCGCACGGGACCGTTTCTCCAACCGCCCTGCAGCCGTCATTCGGCTATGGGCCGGTTGGTAAGTGGTTAATGAATTTTAAAAAAAAAAGAAAAGTTAGCCCAATTTCTTGTGGGATATGAAAGATTTTACGTCGCGAGAATTGTGATCTTTTTATTCTAAGCAAAAAAATTGTGATTCTCATTTTGGCCAGAACCGTGCAGCTCTAATATCTATGCAACTTCACCCATGTTCACATAGCTCTGAATTGACATGTCAAATTGTAGGCCAAATCAGCGCCTATTGATGGCAATGGAACTGTCCGAATTGGTGCGACGCCACAATGATTCCCAAAAGTAGTTCCTGCACTACTTTGGGCGACTTCAGGGGGCGATTTCTTACCTCCCAACTTTTTGAGATGGGTATAAGGGACACCTATTAGCAAAAGTAGGTAGGCATAGGACACCTTCTTAAAGCAGAACAATTGGGACCTATGTGATTTCACTAGACATCTGTGCAGGAAAGTGCACTGATGTCTCTGAAATCGCTGACAAAGTCGGGCTGAGTCACACTTGTGCAACTTTGGACATCAGAGTCGTATGACAAGTCATACCCCATGATTTTCAATGTGTACCATTCATATCTGTGCGACTTCAAGTAACACTGATTTCAACGTAGTCCCTGTACTACTTTGGTCTGACTTTGATGTGAGTTGAGGTCCTTAGATCTCAAGTTTACACAGGCATTCCCTGGAATTGCGGCAAAATTGCTGATGCAAAATCATGGGAAAGTTGTGTGTCTTTCCCTGCGACTCCTGCATCCATAGACCTCAAGATTACACAGGCATTGCTTAAAGTCGCATTAAAATCTCGCAACTTTCAGGTCGCACAAGTCACTGTGCTGAGTACTATTTTATACCTAGAATATAAAGTAGTCCCACCATCAAACACTAGTAAACGTATGTTCTCAATATAATTGTGCTCAAATGGCTGAAAATCACACAGATGGTATCACCTACTGAAAGCTTGCATTGTACTCAGCAGCATATGCTGAAAAGAGGCGAATGCCTATTAGCCAATGCCACATCGGCATGAGCATGGTTGTTACTATAATATTAATGCCTGAAATGCAAAACATTATTGTATAGAATCAAACATTAGTAAATGTATTTTCTCCATAGGTATGTGCTCAGCTCTGTAGCATAGCGGTATACCCTGCTGCCCCCAAAAGTTCAAGCCATGAATTCAAATCCCACTAACAGCATCACCTCCTGGAAGTGTGCATTGTACTCAGAAGCATAATTAGCTAAAGCACATCAGCTTGCTTTATTCCATATTTTAACTCTTCAAATGCATGCAATGGTATGTACTTATTCAATAATATTATGGTATGGAACTCCAAAATTCAAGGAAAAAAATGTTGTAGGGTCCCCCCAGTACATACCAGGCCCTTCGGTATGGACTTTAAGGGGAACTCCACACCAAAATGTAAAATAAATTTGATGTGGGTCCCCCCCCAAAATCCATACCAGACGCTTATCCGAGCATGCAGCCTGGAGGTCAGGATAGGGGGGATGAGTGAGCACCCTCCCCTTCTGAACCTTACCAGGCCACATGCCCCAAAGCACCTTTTTGCCATGTTGATGGGGACAAGGGCCTCTTCCCGACAACCCTGGTCAGTGGTTGTCGGTCTGCAGGCAGGGGGTTTATCAGAATCTTGAAGCCCCCTTTAATAATGGGGCTCCCAGATCCTGCCCCCCATGTGAATAGGTATGAGGTAACCCCTACCCCATGTGAATAGGTATGAGGTAACCCCTACCCATTCACCAAAAAAAGCAGTGAAATGTAAAAAAATCAATAGCCGATTTTTGACAAGTCCTTTATTGTAAAATAACTCCGAGCTGTCTTCTTCCCTGAGCCATCTTCTTCAGACGCTGTCTCTCCCTCCTCCATCTTCTCCCTGAGCTGTATTCTCCCAGAGCCGTCTCTCCTGCCGCCGCCATCTTCTCCATCTGCTGTGTTCTTCCGCACCGCTGGTTACCCGCTAATAAAAAAAAAAGCTGCTCTTCTTCCATGGTGGTCTTCCTCCGCTGTGTTGTCACCCGCTGTGTGGCGTCTCTTACATAGCCATGGAGTGGACTCTCCGGGTGACATTATGGGATGGCCACAGAAGACCGCCACAAGAAGAGCGGCTTTTTTTTTTATTAGTGGGTAACCGGCTGCGATGAAGAACACATCAGCGGGAGAAGATGGTGGCAGCAGGAGAGACAGCTCGGGGAGAAGAAACATCAAACACTAGTGAATGTATTTTCTATGTATTTTCTATGTATGACTGTGCTACACCCAATAGGCTAGCGGTCAGCACGTCTACCTTGAAGAACTCATGGGTTCAGATCCCACAGAGAAATACTAAAAAATTGAATTGGTGAAAAAAAAGCAAATGACAATTAGCCAAAGCAGCATATGCTGAAAATAGGTGAATGCCAATGCACTTTAAATTTGGCTGATTCTATTATATTAACTCTTCAAATGCATGCAATGATATGTAAGTATTCAATACTATTATGGTGTGAAATTCCAAACACCACACACTAACTAATGGGCAGATTAAATTTTTTTGTTTGTTTATTTTAATTTGCTTGTGCACTGAAAAAATAAACACAGCTGGGGGATGGTAGGTTGGCTGGTATTTGAACTTGTACTGTGAGTGCTGTGGAGACATCTGAGCAGACTACTAAGCCATTGTGCTAAGTATGAGACCTACATAATAGTGTAGTATGATTAAAGAATGAATATAAATAATTACCGTTTTATAGTCACCTAAATTAAAAAATAAAAAAACAACATACAACAAATAGGTAACCTAAATGTTTAATACATGTAACTTTACAGAATAGCAGACATTACTATGTAATAATCATTCATAACTGCATTAGTTAGCAAAAGAAGGAAAAAACTAGGAATACTAATTGCAACATACATCAATAGATGCACACGAGGTAGAGCACATCTCAAATAAAAATGTTTCTTTTACATACATGGATCATGGTTACAGTGCAGTACTATATAACAACTTGGTAGGAATTGGCATTTGCATATATGCGGAAGCGCTAATTATCGGCAGCTTAGAATTTACTAACATGTGTTTCTCACTAATAGCGCTAATTTTTCATTCGCACATTCGCCTGTTGAAATTTTATTTGGCTAAAATGGGAGCTATTATTTGCCATAGTGCCCAGTACTTCCTGGTGCTATAGTAAATGACCCCCATAGACTTTAATGGTGTTCGCGTGCTTGAACAAACTTTTTTCCTGTTCACATGTTCTGGTGCTAACCGAACAGGGGGGTGTTCGGCTCATCCCTACCTAGCAGTAAAAAGGGTCGCTGGTTCGTATTCCCAACCACACCACAAGACTACCTGCCTGGAGTTTGCATGTTCTCCCTGTGCCTGCGTGGGTTTCCTCCGGGTACTCCGGTTTCCTCCCACACTCCAAAGACATGCTGGTAGGTTAATTGGCTTCTGTCTAAATTGGCCCTAGTATATGAATGTGTGTTAGGGACCTTAGCTTGTAAGCTCCTTGAGGGTAGGGGCCCATGTGAGTGTATAATGTATATGTAAAGCACTGCGTAAATTGACGACACTATAGAAGTACCTTAAATAAAAATAAATAAGTCTTCACTAATATTATGGTGTGAATCTCCAAAACACCATACACTAGCTAACAAGCAGTTTACATTTGATAAACTTTATTGTATAGTATATAACACATCAAACACTAGCAGGGGCGGACTGACCATTGAGCCACTCGGGCACTGCCCGAGGGCCCTGGGCCACTAGGGGGCCCCATCAGGGTTGCCAGCCTCAGTAAAACCAGGGACAGTATGTATAAATCTGTGTTTTTTTTACATCTGTCTGTGTATACTGTGTGTACATGTATGTGTATACTGTGTGATTGTATACTGTGTGTGTGTATACTGTGTGGCCCCATAATCTCTGATTGCCTGGGGGCTCCATAATCTCCTATTGCCCGGGGGCCCCATGAGTTATCAGTCCTCTCCTGAACACTAGTAAAAGTATTTTGTATGTATAATTGTGCTCAGCCCAATAGGCTAGCAGTTAGCACCTCTACTTTCAAACATTCAGGTATTGAAAGACTCATGGGTTCAAATCTCACAGAAAAATCCTAAAGGATTGCATTGGTGGGAAAAGGAGAATGCCAATTAGCCAAAGCAACACAAATATACATATATATATATATATATACTGAAAATAGGTGATTGCCAAATAGCCAATGCACTTTGATGTGAATGATTTTATTGTATTAACTCTTTAAATGCATGCAATGGTATGTAAGTATTCAATTATATTATGATGTGACATTCCAAACACCACACACTAGCTAAAGGGCAGTTTACATTTCTTTGTTTGTTTATTTTAATTCACTTGTACTGAAAAAATAAACACAGCTGGTGGATGGTAGGTTGGTTGTTGTTTGAACTCATACCATGAGTGGTGTGGAGATATCAAAGCAGACCACTAAGCCATTGTGCTAAGTACAAGACCTGCATAACAGTGTAGTATTATTAAAGAATGAACATAAATAATTAATTCTTTATATTCAACTAAATTAATAAATAATAAATCAAAAACATGAAAAAAACAACATACAACAAATAGGTAACCTAAATGATTAATACATGTAACTTTACAGAATAGCAGACATTACTATGTAATAATCATTCAGAACTGCATTTCTTAGCAAAAGAAGAAAAAAAACTAGGAATACTAATTGCAATATAAATCAATAGAACGGGAACTAGAGCACATCTCTGATAAAAATGTTTCTTTCACATACATGGATCATGGCTACAGTACAGTGCTATATAACAACTTGATAAGAATTGGCATTTGTATATACGCGGAAGCGCTAATTAGCGGCAATTTAGAATTTACAAACAGTTGTTCCCCGCTTATATCGCTAATTTTCATGTGCAAATTCGCCGTTTTGGTTCCATTTGGCTAAAATGGGTGCTATTATTTGCCATAGTGCCCAGTACTTCC
Source organism: Aquarana catesbeiana (assembly GCF_042186555.1). Lineage (NCBI taxonomy): Eukaryota > Metazoa > Chordata > Amphibia > Anura > Ranidae > Aquarana > Aquarana catesbeiana. The sequence continues at coordinate 35,877,641 of NC_133332.1, forward strand.
TGGAGTTATAGTAAATGACCCACAGAAAGTCTTTTCATAAACTCAAATATCCATTTATTTATGGTCAAAAGAAAATAAAGAGGAAGTCAATGCTGGAAAAAGTCTCTGGACAAAAAAATTGGGATCTTGAGGAGTCCATATAAGAGGAAGCACAATCTGGTCCAGGAATCCCAGAGATCAACAGCAGCAGCAGATGATATAGATGTCCCCAGACTGTGGTACTACAACAGCCTGCGTCTTCTGTCAGACCAGACTGAACCCAGGTCATCACTTTCTTCTCTTCCCTGCAGCCTTTCCTCCACGCTGCCCTGCACCCTTCCCTGCAGCCTTCCCTGCAGCCTTCTTTGGAGGCTGTGGCTCTGGTGTTTGAGTTGTGGCAGGAGGAGGAGAAGGAGGAGGAGGAGGAGGAGGGGGGCTGCCTCATGTAATTGTGTGTTGCTGGTTAGCTCGCCCTGCAGCCCCTTGTGTATTGTTTCCCCAAACAGTCTCTCACAAATGAGGCGTTGGCCCCACTCCATTTTAAGCAGCCTGCTGGCTAAGTAGAACCCATAGGCCTCTTCAGCTTCGGGGGGCTCCTCAAAAAATTGGGTGGCCTCTCGCATGAGGCGCAGGGATGCCTCCTGTGTCACCGTCCCCTTCTTGGCCCTTTTTTTTGGAAGGCGGAGGGGAGGCACTTGTGATTGTGTCAGGCTCCTACTAGGACCAGCCACCTCCTGTCTGAAACTGGGTCCGGCCTCCTCCAGGATGACAATGGTCCAGCCTCCTCCAGGATGACACTGGATCCGGCCTCCTCCAGGCTGTCCATGGGCCCGGCCTCCTCCTGCCTGCCACTTTCCCCACGTTCCTCCTGGCTGCCCTCATCCTGTGTATAAAAAAGGGACATAGTTTTAGGGGTTTTTTTTGGGTTCATCAATGACACACAATTTGCTTCTCATGACTTGCAAATTCAATATGAATACATCTCTTAATAAAAGAGTCTAGAATTTAGACACCATAATTTTTTTAAGCAGGTAACAAACATATTTGGCCACTACTGTCAATTGATATGTATACATCATTTTTAGGAGAAAATTATTTTAATCAATTATAACATCCAGTTAATATCATTGATATTAGGACAGTAAATATTTTTTAAATTAATTTACCTGACTCCAGATGGTCACATCCGGTTCTTCCAGGATGGAAGACCCAGCTTGGTCCTCATCAGCCTCTGCTGGGGTGGAGGGAAGGGTGCATGGAAGAGTGCATGGAAGGGTGGAGGGAAGGGTGGAGGGAAGGGTTGAAAGTAATGCCCTGGCTTCAGTCTGGTCATCAAAAAACCGTAGTTTATTGTAGTACCACAGCCTGGGTACGTAAAAAATCATCTGCTGATGCTCCTGATCTCATGGAATCCTGGATCTTGTTATGCTCCCTCTTATACATGTTCCTCAAGATCCCAATTTTCTTTAACAACATCTCCATTGTTGCTTCCGGGATGGTCGTCTGGACAAATGTCAGAAGTCTCTCCAGCGTTGACTTCCTGACATGTTTCAAATAATATTGGGGGTGTTTGACCTCCCACAGATTCCTCATCTCTCTGTATTTGTCAATGAAAGCCAACAAAAATTCTGGCTCTTTAAATTGGGCATTCATAATGTCTGTAAAAGATAAAGACACAAGACAAAAATCACTTATGTTTCTGCTAAACCCTCATCATCTTATCCCTATGTAGGCCTCATCAATCTGTCAAGCCATATAGGCTGCTTGCTACAAAGTTTAGACCAAATTTCTAAATTTAAAATTACCTTTGTTTTGTAGCGTCCCGGTCCACTATCATCTACGCACAGAACGTACGTACAACACAATACGTAACAACGTTTTATACACTGCACATGCGTAATACTCCGCCTGCTTGGGCCGCCCCTGACGTTCTTTTTCTTTACACATATACCCCGCCCTTGACTCTACACACAGAACGTACGTACGTGTGACACGTGCGCAAGACCCCTCTTTATACACTGCGCATGTGTGAAACTCCGCCTGCGTCGCCCGCCCCTGACGTTCGATTTTAACTCATATTCTCCGCCCCTTGACTCTACGCACAGAACGTACGTACGACACTTGCGCAAGACTCCTCTTTATACACTGCGCATGTATGAAACTCCGCCTGCGTCGCCCGCCCCTGACGTTCGATTTTAACTCATATTCTCCACCCCTTGACTCTACGCACAGAACGTACGTATGACACGTGCGCAATACCTCTCTTTATACACTGCGCATGTGTGAAACTCCGCCTGCGTCATCCGCCCCTGACGTTTGATTCATATTCTTCGCCCATTCTTTCTACGGTGCGTAGTGGGATGAATAATGGCGGAGACACATCAGGTGTGTACTACCTCAGGTAGCGACGAAAGCCCGGACGCCCGGAGGCCGAAACGTTACGATCTGGGAAGCCGAGGTTTAAGGCCTTCAATATGTCCTTTAAAGAGATGGTGGAAATGGTGGCAATTCTGAAAAATAAGGACTATAATGGGAAGTATGGACCGTACGCCCGGCCAAATTTTAGAAAAGCCAAAATAATGGCGAAGGTGGTGAAGACATTCATCTTTCTTTTGGGGTACGGCGCTCGAAAAATTTATTAAACTAGGAACTCTACACAAACAGACAATTTCACTACAATGTTCAAAGATTACTATGTACTAAAATATCTGTGTGCTAAGTATATTAATTTTTCACATAGGGGAAAAAAGACTCAGCCAAGATGAACCTAGTCCCTCCCAACCGAAAGAACATACTTGGGAAATCAGCCCAAGCCCCACTGAGGATGTGGAGGAAGGAGAGGTGGGCGACATGGGCACCCCACCAGGTGAGTGTCTGACACACCAGCTTACGGTAATCTATGCATGGCTGCATATTTTTTGATGAAAATTTTTAACTCTATTTTAGTTGATCTGGTTGTGCTTGACTCAAGCAACAGCGCCACCCCCGAGAATGTTTCGGAAGTATGCGACATGGGCATCCCACCAGGTCAGTGTCTGAGACACCAGCTTATGGTAAGGTAAACTATGTATGTCTGCATATTTCTAAACACATCTTTTTTTCATTCAATTTTAGGTCCGAGTGACAATTTCACAACAGACAGTACTCAACGACTAATTGCTCAAATAATGGCCTGGAATGGGGAGATTGATCAAATGCGGAATCGGCTGAATCGTATGCAGCAGGAAATGAAGGACACGATCGATGTTTTGGGTCGAATCTAAATGCCCTTTTTCAACCCAAAAAACATCGATCATGTTCTTCATTTCCTTGTTTGCTGACCCCATTCTGGGCCTTCTCTTTTTTATTTGGTATAAATTATATGCCTGTTTAACTAAAAAAAAAAAAAAATTCTTAAAAAAATGGAGGTCTGTTTTGAAAAAAAAAAAAAAAAACATAAAAATAGAGGCCTGTTTTCCAAAAAAAAAAAAAAATTTTTACAAAAATAGAGGCCTGTTTTTTAAAAAAAAGAGGCCTGTTTTTAAAAAAATCTAAAATAAAAAAAGGCCTGTTTTTAAAAAACCAAAGAAAAAAAAAGAGGCTTGTTTTTAAAAAAAATCTAAAAAAAAAAGAGGCCTGTTTTTAAAAAAACCAAAAAAAAATAAAAAAGAGGCCTGTTTTTAAAAAATCAAAAAAAAAACAAAAAAAAAGAGGCCTGTTTGTTAAAACCCCCAAAAAAATGATATAGTAGAAAAAAAAATGACCTAATTATATTGTTCCAAATTTGTAAATATATAGATATTTTTTTGACTATCAACATTTTTTACAAATGCATAAGTGAATGTATCCAGAATATTAAAACATCTGTTTAGTAATTAACTAAATGTGTGGTTTGTTATTTCAATGCTCAGTATCAGTTTGTTTAAATTTAAAATAGTTGTTTACAGTGACAATGGTGCTTATTTAGTCAAGGAAAATACACTTGGCACTACAAGTGCTCTACCATTACCTAGGAGAAAGCCAAAAAGAAAGGCAAGCAATAAATATAATTCAATATTTCATCAAGATTTTTTATTTTGAGAAATTAAATATCCTGGGGCATTGCAATGGCCCCCCTACCCATAAAATAATTGACATATTGCTCTCTAACTTGACGGGCACTTTAGGGGGCCAAGCCAGTACGGACAGTATCCAGGTCCGTCAGATTGTCACTAATAAGTCCGGCCTCAGGCCCAACTGGCACAATATAATTTGTAGAATGTTTGTTCAAAAAGTTGTGTAGGATGCAGCACGCTAAAATGATGAAATTAAGTTTGTATTCTGCCAAGTTAATGGATGTCTGAAACAGGCGGAACCGGCTGGCCAGAATCCCAAAAGTATTCTCAACAACTCTTCTCGCTCTGGCCAGCCAGAAATTAAAAACCCTCCTCTCCGGGGTGAGGGTTCTTTGGGGGGAATGGCCTCATGAGGTGCTTGCTCAGAGCAAAGGCTTCATCTGCTATGAAGACAAAGGGGAGTCCTTCCACGTTATCCGCATCAGGTGGCAATCCCAGGCCACCACTCTGGAGACGCTGACAGAACTCCGTCTGGGCAAATACTCCTCCATCCCACATCCGGCCATTCTTCCCCACGTCCACATAGAGAAATTCATATTGTGCCGACACCACCGCCATTAAGACAATACTATGGAACCCCTTATAATTAAAATAGTATAACCTCGAATGGGGTGGTGGCACGATGTGGACATGTTTCCCATCTATAGCCCCTCCAGAATTGGGAAAGTCCCAACGGGTGGCAAAATGGGATGCCACAGTCTGCCATTCCTGTGACGTTGAAGGAAACTGGGGAATCAAACAAGAAAACAAAACTCAGTAATTTAGAAAAGTACATTGCAAGAACATTATACACTTAAAACATTATTGCCCAGCATCAGTATAACATTAAATAATTGAAATCTTCTTGAATAAATAATATGGAAAGGCACACTTATCAGATTGCTCACCCCCTCTGATGGCACATTGTTACATTTTAGGGGGTGGTGAAATTAGAAATTAAAAGTTTAAAGAGACGCAGGGTTTTATTGACTAAAGGCTACAAGACTGTGCAGTTTGAAAAGTGCAGTTGTCGCTAGGGATGAGCCGAACACCCCCCTGTTCGGTTCGCACCAGAACATGCAAACAGGAAAAAAGTTTGTTCAAACACGCGAACACCGTTAAAGTCTATGGGACACGAACATGAATAATCAAAAGTGCTAATTTTAAAGGCTTATATGCAAGTTATTGTCATAAAAAGTGTTTGGGGACCTGGGTCCTGCCCCAGGGGACATGGATCAATGCAAAAAAAAGTTTTAAAAACGGCCGTTTTTTTAGGAGCAGTGATTTTAATAATGCTTAAAGTCAAACAATAAAAGTGTAATATCCCTTTAAATTTTGTAGCTGGGGGGTGTCTATAGTATGCCTGTAAAGGGGCACATGTTTCCCGTGTTTAGAACAGTCTGACAGCAAAATGACATTTAGAAGGAAAAAAGCTATTTAAAACTACTCGCGGCTATTGCATTGCCGGTCCGAAAATACACATAGAAGTTCATTGATAAAAACGGCATTGGAATTCCCCACAGGGGAACACCGAACCAAAATTTAAAAAAAAAATGACGTGGGGGTCCCCCTAAATTCCATACTAGGCCCTTCAGGTCTGGTATGGATATTAACCACTTGACGACCGCCTCACGCCGATGTACGTCGGCAAAGTGGCACGGACAGGCAAAATCACGTACATGGTACGTGATTTGCCTTCCGCGGGTGGGGGGTCCGATCGGACCCCCCCCCCCGGTGCCCGAGGCGGTCGTCTTTTGTCCATCGGCGATCAGAGGTGAGGGGGAGACCATCCGTTCGTGGCCCCCCCCTCGCGATCGCCGCCGGCCAATCGAATCATTCCTTTGCTGCTGTATGCTAAACAGCAGCAAAGGAAATGATGTCATCTCTCCTCGGCTCGGTAATTTCCGTTCCGGCCCGAGGAGAGAAGACATCAATGTGAGTGCACCAACACACACACACACAGTAGAACATGCCAGGCACACAAAACACCCCGATCCCCCCCCCGATCGCCCCCCGATCCCTCCCCAATCACCCCCCCCCCGTTACAAACTGACACCAGCAGTTTTTTTTTTTTTTTTTTTTTCTGATTACTGCATAGTGTCAGTTTGTGACAGTTACAGTGTTGGGACAGTTACTGTTACCCCCCTTTAGGTCTAGGGTACCCCCCTAACCCCCCCTAATAAAGTTTTAACCCCTTGATCACCCCCTGTCACCAGTGTCACTAAGCGATCATTTTTCTGATCGCTGTATTAGTGTCGCTGGTGACGCTAGTTAGGGACATAAATATTTAGGTTCGCCGTCAGCGTTTTATAGCGTCAGGGACCCCCATATACTACCGAATAAATGTTTTAACCCCTTGATTGCCCCCTAGTTAACCCTTTCACCACTGATCACCGTATAACCGTTACGGTTGACGCTGGTTAGTTTGTTTATTTTTTATAGTGTCAGGGCACCCGCCGTTTATTACCGAATAAAGGTTTAGCCCCCTGATCGCCCGGCGGTGATATGCGTCGCCCCAGGCAGCGTCAGATTAGCGCCAGTACCGCTAAAACCCACGCACGCAGCATACGCCTCTCTTAGTGGTATAGTATCTGAACGCATCAATATCTGATCCGATCAGATCTATACTAGCGTCCCCAGCAGTTTAGGGTTCCCAAAAACGCAGTGTTAGCGGGATCAGCCCAGATACCTGCTAGCACCTGCGTTTTGCCCCTCCGCCCAGCCCACCCAAGTGCAGTATCGATCGATCACTGTCACTTACAAAAGACTAAACGCATAACTGCAGCGTTCGCAGAGTCAGGCCTGATCCCTGCGATCGCTAACAGTTTTTTTGGTAGTATTTTGGTGAACTGGCAAGCACCAGCCCCAGGCAGGGTCAGGTTAGCGCCAGTACCGCTAACACCCACGCACGCAGCATACGCCTCCCTTAGTGGTATAGTATCTGAACGGATCAATATCTGATCCGATCAGATCTATACTAGTGTCCCCAGCAGTTTAGGGTTCCCAAAAACGCAGTGTTAGCGGAATCAGCCCAGATACCTGCTAGCACCTGCGTTTTGCCCCTCCGCCCGGCCCAGCCCACCCAAGTGCAGTATCGATCGATCACTGACACTTACAAAACACTAAATGCATAACTGCAGCGTTCGCAGAGTCAGGCCTGATCCCTGCGATCGCTAACAGTTTTTATGGTAGTATTTTGGTGAACTGGCAAGCACCAGCGCCAGGCAGCGTCAGGTTAGCGCCAGTACCGCTAACACCCACGCACGCACTGTACACCACCCTTAGTGGTATAGTATCTGAACGGATCAATATCTGATCCGATCAGATCTATACTAGCATCCCCAGCAGTATAGGGTTCTCACAAACGCAGTGTTAGCGGGATCAGCCCAGATACCTGCTAGCACCTGCGTTTTGCCCCTCCGCCCGGCCCAGCCCAGCCCACCCAAGTGCAGTATCGATCGATCACTGTCACTTACAAAAGACTAAAACGCATAACTGCAGCGTTCGCAGAGTCAGGCCTGATCCCTGCGATCACCAACAGATTTTTTGGTAGCGTTTTGGTGAACTGGCAAGCGCCAGCGGCCTAGTACACCCCGGTCGTAGTCAAACCAGCACTGCAGTAACACTTGGTGACGTGGCGAGTCCCATAAGTGCAGTTCAAGCTGGTGAGGTGGCAAGCACAAGTAGTGTCCCGCTGCCACCAAAAAGACAAACACAGGCCTGTCGTGCCCATAGTGCCCTTCCTGCTGCATTCGCCAATCCTAATTGGGAACCCACCACTTCTGCAGTGCCCGTACTTCCCCCATTCACATCCCCAACCAAATGCAGTCGGCTGCATGAGAGGCATTTTCTTTATGTCCTTCCGAGTACCCCTACCCAGCGAACGCCCCCAAAAAAGATATTGTGTCTGCAGCTAGCGCGGATATAGGCGTGACACCCGCTATTATTGTCCCTCCTGTCCTGACAATCCTGGTCTTTGCATTGGTGAATGTTTTGAACGCTACCATGCACTAGTTGAGTATTAGCGTAGGGTACAGCATTGCACAGACTAGGCACACTTTCACAGGGTCTCCCAAGATGCCATCGCATTTTGAGAGACCCGAACCTGGAACCGGTTACAGTTATAAAAGTTAGTTACAAAAAAAGTGTAAAAAAAAAATAAATATATATATATAAAATAAAAAAAAATAGTTGTCGTTTTATTGTTCTCTCTCTCTCTATTCTCTCTATTGTTCTGCTCTTTTTTACTGTATTCTATTCTGCAATGTTTTATTGTTATTATGTTTTATCATGTTTGCTTTTCAGGTATGCAATTTTTTATACTTTACCGTTTACTGTGCTTTATTGTTAACCATTTTTTTGTCTTCAGGTACGCCATTCACAAATTTGAGTGGTTATACCAGAATGATGCCTGCAGGTTTAGGTATCATCTTGGTATCATTCTTTTCAGCCAGCAGTCGGCTTTCATGTAAAAGCAATCCTAGCGGCTAATTAGCCTCTAGACTGCTTTTACAAGCCGTGGGAGGGAATGCCCCCCCACCACCGTCTTCCGTGTTTTTCTCTGGCTCTCCTGTCTCAACAGGGAACCTGAAAATGCAGCCGGTGATTCAGCCAGCTGACCATAGAGCTGATCAGAGACCAGAGTGGCTCCAAACATCTCTATGGCCTAAGAAACCAGAAGCTACGAGCATTTTATGACTTAGATTTCGCTGGATGTAAATAGCGCCATTGGGAAATTGGGGAAGCATTTTATCACACCGATCTTGGTGTGGTCAGATGCTTTGAGGGCAGAGGAGAGATCTAGGGTCTAATAGACCCCAATTTTTTCAAAAAAGAGTACCTGTCACTACCTATTGCTATCATAGGGGATATTTACATTCCCCGAGATAACAATAAAAATGATTTAAAAAAAATAAAAATGAAAGGAACAGTTTAAAAATAAGATAAAAAAGCAAAAAAATAATAAAGAAAAAAAAAAAAAAAAAAAAAAAGCACCCCTGTCGCCCCCTGCTCTCGCACTAAGGCGAACGCAAGCGGCGGTCTGTCGTCAAACGTAAACAGCAATTGCACCATGCATGTGAGGTATCACCACGAAGGTTAGATCGAGGGCAGTAATTTTTGCAGTAGACCTCCTCTGTAAATCTAAAGTGGTAACCTGTAAAGGCTTTTAAAGGCTTTTAAAAATGTATTTATTTTGTTGCCACTGCACGTTTGTGCGCAATTGTAAAGCATGTCATGTTTGGTATCCATGTACTCGGCCTAAGATCATCTTTTTTATTTCATCAAACATTTGGGCAATATAGTGTGTTTTAGTATATTAAAATTTAAAAAAGTGTGTTTTTTCCCTAAAAAATGCGTTTGAAAAATCGCTGCGCAAATACTGTGTGAAAAAAAAAAATGAAACACCCACCATTTTAATCTGTAGGGCATTTGCTTTAAAAAAATATATAATGTTTGGGGGTTCAAAGTAATTTTCTTGCAAAAAAAAAAAACTTTTTCATGTAAACAATAAGTGTCAGAAAGGGCTTTGTCTTCAAGTGGTTAGAAGAGTGGGTGATGTGTGACATAAGCTTCTAAATGTTGTGCATAAAATGCCAGGACAGTTCAAAACCCCCCCAAATGACCCCATTTTGGAAAGTAGACACCCCAAGCTATTTGCTGAGAGGCATGTCGAGTCCATGGAATATTTTATATTGCGACACAAGTTGCGGGAAAGAGACAATTTTTTTTTTTTTTGCACAAAATTGTCACTAAATGATATATTGCTCAAACATGCCATGGGAATATGTGAAATTACACCCCAAAATACATTCTGCTGCTTCTCCTGAGTACGGGGATACCACATGTGTGAGACTTTTTGGGAGCCTAGCCGCGTACGGAACCCCGAAAACCAAGCACCGCCTTCAGGCTTTCTAAGGGCGTGAATTTTTGATTTCTCTCTTGACTGCTTATCACAGTTTCGGAGACCATGGAATGCCCAGGTGGCACAAACCCCCCCCCAAATGACCCCATTTTGGAAAGTAGACACCCCAAGCTATTTGATGAGAGGTATAGTGAGTATTTTGCAGACCTCACTTTTTGTCACAAAGTTTTGAAAATTGAAAAAAGAAAAAAAAAAAAGTTTTTTCTTGTCTTTCTTCATTTTCAAAAACAAATGAGAGCTGCAAAATACTCACCATGCCTCTCAGCAAATAGCTTGGGGTGTCTACTTTCCAAAATGGGGTCATTTGGGGGGGTTTTGTGCCACCTGGGCATTCCATGGCCTCCGAAACTGTGATAGGCAGTGAAGAGTGAAATCAAAAATTTTCACCCTTAGAAATCCTGAAGGCGGTGATTGGTTTTCGGGGTCCCGTACACGGCTAGGCTCCCAAAAAGTCCCACACATGTGGTATCCCCGTACTCAGGAGAAGTAGCTAAATGTATTTTGGGGTGCAATTCCACATATGCCCATGGCCTGTGTGAGCAATATATCATTTAGTGACAACTTTGTGCAAAAAAAAAAAAAAAAAAATGTGTCACTTTCCCGCAACTTGTGTCAAAATATAAAATATTCCATGGACTCAATATGCCTCTCTGGAAATAGCTTGGGGTGTCTACTTTCCAAAATGGGGTCATTTGGGGGGGTTTTGTGCCACCTGGGCATTCCATGGCCTCCGAAACTGTGATAGGCAGTAAAGAGTGAAATCATAAATTTACGCCCTTAGAAATCCTGAAGGCGGTGATTGGATTTCGGGGCCCCGTACGCGGCTAGGCTCCCAAAAAGTCCCACACATGTGGTATTCCCATATTCAGGAGAAGCAGCAGAATGTATTTTGGGGTGCAATTCCACATAGGCCCATGGCCTGTGTGAGCAATATATCATTTAGTGACAACTTTTTGTAAATATTTTTTTTTTTTTTGTCATTATTCAATCACTTGGGACAAAAAAAATAAATATTCAATGGGTTCAACATGCCTCTCAGCAATTTCCTTGTGGTGTCTACTTTCCAAAATGGGGTCATTTGGGGGGGTTTTGTACTGCCCTGCCATTTTAGCACCTCAAGAAATGACATAGGCAGTCATAAACTAAAAGCTGTGTAAATTACAGAAAATGTACCCTAGTTTGTAGACGCTATAACTTTTGCGCAAACCAATAAATATACGCTTATTGACATTTTTTTTACCAAAAACATGTGGCCGAATACATTTTGGCCTAAATGTATGACTAAAATTGAGTTTATTGGATTTTTTTATAACAAAAAGTAGAAAATATCATTTTTTTTCAAAATTTTCGGTCTTTTTCCATTTATAGCGCAAAAAATAAAAACCGCAGAGGTGATCAAATACCATCAAAAGAAAGCTCTATTTGTGGGAAGAAAAGGACGCAAATTTCGTTTGGGTACAGCATTGCATGACCGCGCAATTAGCAGTTAAAGCGACGCAGTGCCAAATTGGAAAAAGACCTCTGGTCCTTAGGCAGCATAATGGTCCGGGGCTCAAGTGGTTAAGGGGAACCCCGGCCAAAATTTAAAAAAAAAATGACGTGGGGGTCCCCCTAAATTCCATACCGGACCCTTCAGGTCTGGTACGGATTTTAAGGGGAACCCCACGCCAAAAAAAACAAAAACGGCATGGGTCCCCCCAAAAATCCATACCAGACCCTTATCCGAGCATGCAACCTGGCAGGCCGCAGGAAAAGATGGAGGGACGAGAGAGCGCCCCCCCTCCTGAACCGTACCAGGCCACGTGCCCTCAACATTGGGAGGGTGCTTTGGGGTAGCCCCCCAAAACACCTTGTTCCCATGTTGATGAGGACAAGGACCTCATCCCCACAACCCTGGCCGGTGGTTGTGGGTGTCTGCGGGTGGGGGGCTTATCGGAATCTGGAAGCCCCCTTTAACAAGGGGACCCTCAGATCCCGGCCCCCCCTGTGTGAAATGGTAAGGGGGTACAAAAGTATCCCTACCATTTCACTAAAAAACTGTTAAAAATGACAAGAGACAGTTTTTGCCAATTCCTTTATTTAAATGCTTCTTCTTTCTTCTTTCTTCTATCTTCCTTCATCTTCTTCTTCTTCTTCTGGTTCTTCTGGCTCTTCTGGTTCTTCCTCCGGCGTTCTCGTCCAGCATCTCCTCCACGGCGTCTTCTATCTTCTTCTCCTCGGGCCGCTCCGCACCCATGGCATGGGGGGGAGGCTCCCGCTCTTCTCTTCATCTTCTTCTCTTCTTCATCTTCTTCTTCATCTTCTTCTCTTCTTCTCTTCTTCATTTTCTTCTCCGGGCCGCTCCGCATCCATGCTGGCATGTTGGGAGGCTCCCGCTGTGTGACGGCGTCTCCTCGTCTGACGGTTCTTAAATAACGGGGGTTGGGCCACCCGGTGACCCCGCCCCCCTCTGACGCACGGGACATGACGGGACTTCCCTGTGGCATTCCCCGTGACATCACAGGGAAGTCCCGTCAAGTCACCAGGTGTCACCCGGTGACCCCGCCCCCCCTTTTTAAGAACCGTCAGACGAGGAGATGCCGTCACACAGCGGGAGCCTCCCTCCATGCCAGCATGAATGCAGATCGGCCCGGAGAAGAAAATGAAGAAGAGAAGAAGAGAAGAATAGAAGAAGATGAAGAGAAGAGCGGGAGCCTCCCCCCATGCCATGGGTGCGGAGCGGCCCGAGGAGAAGAAGATAGAGGACGCCGCGGAGGAGATGCTGGACGAGAACGCCGGAGGAAGAACCAGAAGAGCCAAAAGAACCAGAAGAAGAAGAAGATGAAGGAAGATAGAAGATAGAAGAAAGAAGAAGCATTTAAATAAAGGAATTGTCAAAAACTCTTGTCATTTTTAACATTTCTGACAGTTTTTTAGTGAAATGGTAGGGGTACATTTGTACCCCCTTACCATTTCACACGGGGGGGCGGGATCTGGGGGTCCCCTTGTTAAAGGGGGCTTCCAGATTCCGATAAGCCCCCCGCCCGCAGACCCCCACAACCACCGGCCATGGTTGTTAGGATGAGGCCCTTGTCCTCATCAACATGGAGACAAGGTGTTTTGGGGGGCTACCCCAAAGCACCCTCCCAATGTTGAGGGCATGTGGCCTGGTACGGTTCAGGGGGCAGGGCACTCTCTTGTCCCCCCTCTTTTCCTGCGGCCTGCCAGGTTGCGTGCTCGGATAAGGGTCTGGTATGGATTTTTGGGGGGACCCCACGCCGTTTTTTATTTTTTTGGCACGGGGTTCCCCTTAATATCCATACCAGACCTGAAAGGCCTGGTATGGAATTTAGGGGGACCCCCACGTCATTTTTTTTTTTAATTTTGGTTGGGGGTTCCCCTGTGGGGAATTCCCATGCCGTTTTTATCAATGAACTTCTATGTGTATTGTCGGACCGGCAATGCAATAGCCGCGAGTAGTTTTAAATGGCTTTTTTTCTTTCGAAATGTCATTTTGCTGTCAGACTGTTCTAAACACGGGAAACATGCGCCCCTTTACAGGCATACTATAGACACCTCCCAGCTACGAAATTTAAAGGGATATTACACTTTTATTGTTTGACTTTAAGCATTATTAAAATCACTGCTCTTGAAAAAACGTCAGTTTTTAAAACTTTTTTTTGCATTGATCCATGTCCCCTGGGGCAGGACCCAGGTCCTCAAACACTTTTTATGACAATAACTTGCATATAAGCCTTTAAAATTAGCACTTTTGATTTCTCCCATAGACTTTTAAAGGGTGTTCCGTGGCATTCGAATTTGCCGCGAACACCCCAAATTGTTCGCTGTTCGGCGAACTTGCGAACAGCCAATGTTCGAGTCGAACATGAGTTCGACTCGAACTCGAAGCTCATCCCTAGTTGTCGCACTCTGCAAGTGCAGTTGCTCCACAGCTTAGTAAATGAGGTAAGGTAAAAAGGCTTCATGTTGCAAGGAGTACCCAATCACATGCAAGGGCAATTAATCCAAACACTTTGTGGCTTGCACATGATTGGATGATGGAAATCAGCAGCGCTTCTGCTCATTTACTAAAGCCCTGGAGCAAATGCACTTGCAGAGTGCAAATGCATTTTGCAAAGTGCAACATATATTTGCTTTGTAAAAATCAACACCACAGAACATTATAGCAAATTATTAGGGGGGGTTTGGAAATCTAGTTAATGACACACACACTATTTGGATAGAGTTTAGGGGGGGAGGGGTTTGGAAATCTAGTTAATGACACGCACACTATTTGGATGGAGTTTAGGGGGGAGGGGTTTGGAAATCTAGTTAATGACACGCACACTATTTGGATGGAGTTTAGGGGGGGAGGGGTTTGGAAATCTAGTTATTGACACGCACACTATTTGGATGGAGTTTAGGTGGGGGAAGGGGTTTGGAAATCTAGTTAATGACACACACACTATTTGGATGGAGTTTAGGGGGGGAGGGGTTTGGAAATCTAGTTAATGACATGCACACTATTTAGATGGAGTTTAGGTGGGGGAAGGGGTTTGGAAATCTAGTTAATGACACGCACACTATTTGGATGGAGTTTAGGGGGGTTTGGAAATCTAGTTAATGACACGCACACTATTTGGATGGAGTTAGGGGGGGTTTGGAAATCTAGTTAATGACACACACACTATTTGGATGGAGTTTAGGGGGGGAGGGGTTTGTAAATCTAGTTAATGACACGCACACTATTTGGATGGAGTTTAGGGGGGTTTGGAAATCTAGTTAATGACACGCACACTATTTGGATGGAGTTTAGGTGGGGGAAGGGGTTTGGAAATCTAGTTAATGACACGCACACTATTTGGATGGAGTTTAGGGGGGGGTTTGGAAATCTAGTTAATGACATGAACACTATTTGGATGGAGTTAGGGGGGGTTTGGAAATCTAGTTAATGACACACACACTATTTGGATGGAGTTTGGGGGGAGGGGTTTGGAAATCTAGTTAATGACACGCACACTATTTGGATGGAGTTTAGGGGGGGGTTGGAAATCTAGTTAATGACACACACACTATTTGGATGGAGTTTAGGGGAAACAAAATACAATGCAGCTGACTAAATACATTCAAACTGAGTAGACTAGGTGGATATGTGCCCAGCATTGTATGCTGGGGAGGTTAGTGAAGGCAAATATACATGCATGACAAAAAAGAACAGGAAAAAATTACAGCATGCATGAGGAGAAAAAGGGGACATTCACACTATATTGCAATGATGGTAAGTAGTGTTTGAGTTAAGAAATACATTACATTATCAAAGATTAAATAAAATAACATGTGATGCTAATAAAAGAAAAACATTCTTACCTTAATATAGTCCTTCTGCATGACCTGAATTATGGCAGAACAGGTCTCTGGGATAATGATCCCCAGAGCCTGGGGGGGAGATGCCTGTTGAGAACTTCAAGTCCTGCAGGCTTCTCCCTGTCGCCAAGTACCGCAACGTGGCAACTAGCCTCTGCTCCGGAGTGATGGCTTGCCTCATGCAGGTATCCTTCCTGCTGATATAGGGGATCAGCAAAGCCAACAAACGGTCAAAAACGGGGTCTGTCATCCGGAGAAAGTTCCTGAAATCCTCAGGATTATTCTCACGGATCTCACGGAGCAATGGCATGTGACAGAACTGGTCACGCTGGAGCAACCAATTCTTGGTCCATGAACTCCTCCCCACTCTGTCCATGGACTGGTCTTGGGCTGAAGAATGAACTACAGCACCAAGCACATACAATGCACGAGCTCTACAACGAGTACGTACAGGTAACTTGGCTTCAAAACGGTCGGCTGGTCAGAATGCACTTAACAGAACGCACTGAAGAACAGCAAGGCCTGTGAAGAGCGTCCTGAAAATCAGGAATGAGCGGACAATAAAACAAAGATTTCTCAATACCAACTGACCAAACGCACTGAAAAGCAGATACAAACCTCACAAGCACAGACTAAACAACAGTTAAAACGAACTGAAAAATACGAGTCTCACAAGCGTGAAATGTCTCTCACCAAACTTCTACTAACACGAGATAAACACGAGATTAGCAGAAGGAGCCCAAAGGGTGTTGTACGGGCTATTAAACTTCCGTTTTATAGTCTTGTCGGACTTGGTGTACGTCACCGCGTACTAGGCTGTCAAACTTTTGTGTGATCGTGTGTAAGCAAGTCCGTTCGTTAGAAAGTCTGACGCAAGTCCGCCGCAAGTCCGCCAAAAGTCCGCCGAAAGTCTGTCGGACGGGCTGTCGGACTTTTGTAGACGAAAAGTCCGACCGTGTGTACGCGGCATGAGCCTCTGATAACAGCAGAGCAAGAAAGCATGCAGTGCAGTGCAATTTCAAGTGCACTTTGCACTTGTAGTTTGCACTTGTAGTGCAAAGTAGATTTGCCTTTCATTAATAACCCCCAAAGTGTGAACCTAGCCTAAGAAGTCATCTGGTCACATGCCGGAACCCCAGAGTCATTTCAGAATAAGACTTTAGTGGCTCTCTTAGATCAGCTTCCCCTTCTGCTTTGTGTGTGGTTTGTTATGTGTTGCTGCTCAGCATTATAAATTCAGGCATGCTGTGATGGATGCTGGACGTTTGCCAACTTAAACCTCAACTTGCTTTCAGTTTCTTCAGTTTCCAACATTTTATGGACTTTCTGAGGAACAAAACTCAAAATGGCGGATGATACAAACAGCTCACCAGGAAGCCTTGTAAAAAAAAAATGTTCACTCTGAACATGTTGTAATTAACAAAATAAATAATGACAAGAAAGTTTTGGTTCCGATTAATGGTGAAACACCCTTTTGGATAGGCACCACATCCCTGAAAATGGTTATAAATGGCAAGGAAAATTGAAGGGATTTTAACGGTGCAGACAGACTAGACAAAGAAAATTATAAAAAACTAATTTTTAATTTAACAATTAAGGTTAAAAAGCATATAATTTGTACATAATTCACAAATGTTGCAATATCGATACAATTACAGTGGTCAGACAAGATATGAGTGTATATTTATTTCAGAAGATGATATGGTTGCATACTAGCCTGACATGTTTCGCTGTGTCGCTTTTTCAAGGGATATGCAAGCTGAAAGGTAATATCATCCAACACTCTTATAATTTCTAAAAAGATAGAAAATTACAAAATAAATAACATACATTATAATCAAAAAGAATGAAAATGAAAAAATATAATTTTCAACAGAAACAAGCGCAGTGTCCTCTCTGAAATAGCACAAATAAAGTGCTTACCCCTGTGTAACCCTCGCTCGGTCAGTCCTCACATGAACCATCCACTAACACTGAAAAACTGACTTGGCCATGTAGTGCAGTCACAGGGGACAGAAAGGTAAAACTGTAGAGAGGGCAAAAAATACAATGTATCAAAGACAGGCTACTTAATAATATAAATGGTAAATATATATCTGAATTTGTATAAACAAAGTAAAATAATTAATTATAGAGTCTTCAGCAGGTGTGTTGAAGACCGCCACCCTTCCACAGGCTTTGTCTAAATAATATAGAGTAAGTACCCAATAGCCTTTTGTGAGCTAACTATCTGCCTTTTGCGTGTCTCTATAATTAATTATTTTACTTTGTTTATACAAATTCAGATATATATTTACCCTTTATATTATTAAATAGCCTGTCTTTGATACATTGTATTTTTTGCCCCATCTACAGTTTTACCTTTCTATCCCCTGTGACTGCACTACATGGCCAAGTCAGTTTTTCAGTGTTAGTGGATGGTTCATGTGGGGACTGACCGAGCCAAGGGTTACACAGGGGTAAGCACTTTATTTGTGCTATTTCAGAGAGGACACTGCGCTTGTTTCTGTTGAAAATTATTTTTTTTCATTTTCATTCTTTTTGATTGTAATGTATGTTATTTATTTTGTAATTTTCTATCTAGAAATTATAAGAGTGTTGGAGGATATTACCTTTCAGCTTGCATATCCCTTGAAAAAGCGACACAGCGAAACACGTCGGGCTAGTATGCAACCATATCATCTTCTGAAATAAATATACACTCATATCTTGTCTGACCACTGTAATTGTATCGATATTGCAACATTTGTGAATTATGTACAAATTATATGCTTTTTAACCTTAATTGTTAAATTAAAAATTTGTTTTTTTTAAATTTTCTTTGTCTTGTCTGTCTGCACCGTTAAAATCCCTTCATTCTCCTTGCCATTTAAAATAATGACAACACTAAATATAATTTCTGCAGCTATAATAACAAACTACTAAATAGATCCAGTAAAGTAAAGTGCACACACAAGCTGTAGCCAATCAGATCGTTTGAAGCTACAGCCAATCAGCAAAGTTCTGATGTCACATGGCATTATCAGATCTTGCTGATTGGCTGCAGTTCCAGGGTGTCTGATTGATCACACATAGTGAACTGCGGTACCGCAGCTGTGTCATTCATTTCTTCTGTCATTTCTCAGGTCTATGAGGAGCGTTCCTTCAGTAGGTTCCTAAAAGTGAGAACACTGTTACCCTGAGGTCTCATTTTTATTATTATTATTATGCAGGATTTATATAGTTCACCTTTAACATCGCTCCCAACTGTCCCTGATTTGCAACAATGTCCCCCTGTCCCTCTTTCCTCCTCATTTGTCCCTCATTTGGTCTGATCTCTAAAGTTGTATATAAAATGCACTTTCAAAAAGTGTTTCCCAGTGCTAAACTTTTCAGCCAATTTCTTAATTGCTACATTTGTAAATTTCAAAACAGGTATAAAGGAATAATAGTAGTAAAAAAAATCACTTGTGGGTTAACTCAGTTTTTACCTACAATTCTCCTTTAAGGGGGTGTGGCAGGGGGTGTGTCCTATGCCTACATACATTTGCTAATAGGTTTCCCTCATTCCCATCTCAAAAAGTTGTGAGGTATGCTTTACAAGGATACAGCAGAGGTGACTGGTGCTCCATCGGTCGGGGGGGGGGGCGGCAGACGGACCTGACCACAGACATCCACCTCCCCCGTCGCTCCAGCCCACCACCCCACACTAGCCCCCCCCATGGCTTAAGCCTGCCACTGCACACCATACCCGCCCCCCCACCCACCCCCTGGTCGCCAGCTCGCTCACTCACCCGTTGGCCCACCAGGGCCCGCTTCAGAGCCGCACTTACTCCATAGAGGTGAAGGCGGCGGCAGCAGCTTCCCCCCTCCATCTCCTCCGTGTCCCAGCCATGGCTCTTCCTCCAGGCCAATCAGGTCTTAGAACTCCCGGCCAATGGGGTCTTAGGACTCCCGGCCAATGGGGTCTCAGGACCCGCTTCCTGATTGGCCTGGGAGTAGAAACAGGAAGACATTAGCGAATATTAATTCACTAATGATACACAATAGGGTGGGCTCAGGGCACCATGCTCTGCGCCCCGAGCCCACCCTTTTTTGAAGCCAATTAGAGCTTCAGGCTCTAATCATGTGCTTCAAAAAAAAAAACCCCATCCGTGCGTGCAGCGCCCTGCATGTAGATTAGGGGGTGGGAACTCCGTCTGCCATGGAGTCCATCAGGAAAGGAAAATTACGGTAAGTATTTGATAATAAATTTTCCTTTTTCCTGACAGACTCCATGGCAGCCTACGTGTGGGAAATAACTAGCCAACCACACGGGTGGGTATGCATGATCAAAACATAAATTTTAATTTGTCCTATCGGTCGATAGGATTTGTAACCCAAAGTTTACAGAGGATAGAGAGGCAGGCTCTATACAATAATGCAACATGAAGGTATTAATAGAAGCCCATGAAGCTGCCTTGCAGATGGTATCTGGAGCCACATGTCGAGCCGCTGCCCAGGAGGCTGCCATTCCTCTGGTGGAATGGGCTGTCACCGCCTTTGGAGGAGCCAAGCCCTTAGCCCTATATGCCTGTTGTATGGTCTGTACGATCCAGGACGCGATAGTCCTGGTTGAGGCTTTCTTCCCTATATTGCTGCCTGAGTGAAGCACGAAGAGATGACTAGAACATCTAAAGGGAGAAGTAACTTTGAGATATTCTTTAATAGCTTCGCCCACATCTAGAGGGTGATTCTCAGTGAACCCTGGGGTCCTAAATGTAGGTAAAACGATCTCTTGATTGACGTGGAATACTGAAGACACTTTTGGGTTGGAACCCAGCATAGGAATTAGGACTACCCGGTCCGGGAAAAACGTTAGGAAGGGTTCTTCGTGACCAAGTAATGCAATTTCAGAGACCCTTTTGGCTGAGGTAATGGCCACTAAGAAGGCCACCTTTGCTGAAAAGACCTTGATAGGGAGCGGGGAGGGCCCCGAAGTACTGAGTCCAGAGATCGAGTCAAGGACTAATGGAAGGTCCCATTTGGGGAACCTAGGCTTTCTCTGGGGCTTGAGTCTCGATGCGCCTCGGAAAAATTGTCTAACCAGAGGATGAACTGCCCATGAAGTGCCGGAGAAGGCCAAAAGTGCCGAAACCTGTTCGGCCAGTAGGGAGCTATTGTCACCACTTCCACTCGCTCCGCTCTGAGCCTCTGCAGGAATCTCAGCATAACTGGCAGTGGCGGAAAGGCGTATGCCCGCTTGAACCTCCACTGATCCGTCAAGGCATCTGTCCCGATGGCTTGACTGCAGAGCCCCCGGGTGTAGAACTTCTTCAGCTTGCGATTGCAGGGGGAAGCAAACAGATCTACTTCGGGATCGGTCTTTAGCGACAAGATCCACCTGAACGTCTCTATGTGGAGAGACCACTCGTTGTTGTCCAACTCGGTCCGTGACAGGAAGTCTGCTTGAGTGTTTTGGACGCCTGGGACAAAGACTGCCGAGATGTTGGTAAGGTATTTCTGCGCCCACGATAGGATGGGCTCGACTTCCCGAAGGAGTGTGGGACTCCGAGTACCCCCTTGCCTCTTCACATATGATACTGCTGTGGTGTTATCTATTCTCAACAGCACTGACTCCCCCATCAGGAGATGAGAGAAGAACTGTAGGGCACACCAGGCCGCACGAAGTTCCAAGACATTCGACCCTGGGTTGGGGAGACATGTTTCCCACTTGCCTTGGGCCAGGTTTGACCCACAAAGGGCTCCCCAACCGGTACCGCTGGCATCGGTCGTGACCGTCACCCAGGAGATGGGAGCGATGGAGTGGCAAGTCAGGAGGTTCTTGCGCTGAAGCCACCAGAAGAGGCTGTTTCTCATTGTAGATGTTATGCGGATGACCTGATTCTTGTCCCGTGACTTCCATTGCCGTAGGAGGCCTGACTGGAAGGGACGCAATCTCCATAAGGCCCATTTGACCATGGGAGTCGTAGAAACCATCGTGCCAACGACTTTCAGGCACTGAGAGGCTTTCATTTGCCGTGCATGTAGAGCCCGGGAGACACTGTCTCGAACTGTAGGAATTTTCTGTAGTGGAAGGGAGATAGTGTTTGCCACTGTATCGAACTGGGATCCCAGATATATTAGACGCTGAGTTGGGCTCAGTTGACTCTTTTCTATGTTTAGGAGCCACCCGAAGTTGGACAGAGTGGAGATTACTTGATCCCGGTGGACCAGCAACTGCTCCCTGCTCTGGGACAGCACCAGCAGGTCGTCCAGGTAGTGGTAAAGACGTACCCCTTTGGATCTTATTAGTGCCACCGTAGCTAGGAGGACCTTTGAAAAGACCCGGGGGGATGTTGTCAGCCCGAAGGGGAGGCAAACAAATTGAAGATGATCTGACCCAATGTGAAAGCGGAGGTATTTGTGAAATTCTTTTTCCACTGGAACGTGGAAATAAGCGTCCTTCAGGTCGATTGATATCATCCAGTCGCCTGGTTGTATGGCTCTCTGAATGGTCACCAAGGTTTCCATCTTGAACCTTCCATTCTCTATGAATCCGTTGAGATATGTGAGGTCTATGACTGGGCGCCAAGAGCCCCCTTTTTTTGAACTAGGAAGAGAGGGGAGTATATCCCCTGAAACCATTCGTCCTGTGGTACATGTACTACTGCTCCTTGAATTTTCAGGAGGTCCATATAGGACAGCAAAATTTGTTTCTGATCCTCTGCCCGAGGGAGAAGAGTGGAGACGAACCTTGGGTGCGGAGTCCTGGAAAAGGCCCATCTGTGGCCTGACGAGACCGTCCTTATGACCCAGAAGTCTGAGATCGAGGCCACCCAGACGTGCCGGAAGAGGAGCAGACGAGCCCCCACCCGGCCCGCCTGGGCGGGCGTAACCTCAAAAAGATTTAGCCTGATCACGAGCACTGGACGTTTGATTTTTAACGGGTTTGCGGAAGGATGACTGCCCTCTGCTCCAATTCTTCCTAAAGTCCCTTGTAGGAGCGTGCTTCCCTGGAGCGCTCCGGACTTCGTCTTCTGAACTGGGGCTTCTTTCGACCCAGCATGCGCCTGTCCTGGGGAAGAAAACCCGATTTGCCACCTGTGGCTCGCGTAATGGCATCGTCAAGCTTATTGCCAAACAGTGAGGACCCCTCAAATGGGATTTTACACCACGCTTGCTTAGAACTAGGGTCCGCAAGCCAGGGACGCAACCAGAGGGCTCTCTTGGCCGTAACTGAGGACAGCATAATACGAGCCAGAAGGCGGATCAGGTCAATGGACGCCTCCCCCAGGAAGACCGCTGCAAGCTTCAGCTCTGCGGCTGCTGAACTTCCAGCCAGTTCTTCTGACACGCCTTTAAGGAAGGCTTCCACGTTCTCCGTCCAGGCCTCCATGGCCTTAGACATGGCCGCTAATGCCAGGGCTGGTTTACAGGCCATACCCGCGAGCCCATAGATTCTTTTTAGATCTAGGTCTATCTTCCTCTCGAGCCCATCTTTAAAAGATACTGCGTCTTCTAGAGGAAGAGTCACATGTTTGGCCAGACGCATAAGAGCTGCGACCACAAGGGGAGTATTCTCCAAATTCTTTACTTCTTCTGACTTGAAGGGGTACAATCTGGAGGTTTTATTAGACATGGAGGATTTTTTCTCTGTTTTACTCCATTCTTCCTCAATGATTTCCTTTAGCTCTGGAAGGAGCGGAAAGTTTGCGCGTTCTCTCCCCAGGTGCTTGAAGAATTTTTTCTGCTTGGCTGGGGGAGTGGAAGGGTCTTCCCACTTCAAGGCTTCCTTGATTGCTTTGATTAAAGGGGAAACCATCGCGAAGTCGAACCCTCCAATGACCTCCTCATTAATAGACTCATCCTCTGAGGAGTCAGGAGAGGTAATATAGGGCTGCGAAGTACCCGGATCATCGCGGGCCTCTTCCGCCGGCGGGCCAGACGCAGTGGTAGACTGGCTCAATGTGCGAGGTGCTTCCCTCTCCATTAGGGATTGCTGTACCACTCGTTTCACAAGAGACTCTAAACGCTGGTTTTCCGTCTCTTTTTCCCCAACCGCACGGGCAAAACAACGGTCACATAAGGACTTGCCCTCCGGAACTCGTGTCCTACATCCCCAGCAGGCTCTGTGGTCTGAGCGGCTGTCATGGCGGTGGGAGCGGTGTCTTGAGGAGGAACGAGAGCGTCTCCTCTGGTGGGATCCGGACTGTGAGTCTCGTCTGGATGAAGATGAATTGTATTGTGGCTTGGCAAGGTCATTGGCATTCTGGACCGCAATTAGCGGGTCCGACCTAGAAGGGCTGGGAAGAGAAAAAATAGGGGAAGGGGAGAGAAGAAAGGCAGAACATGGTATCAGCACGACAATAATGTGCATAAATCTCATCCCCTCCCCTCACGAGCACATACCTTGTGCGTGAGGGCTGGCCACTTAAAGGCGGTGAATTGTCCATAACCAGGGACACGAAATGTCACTTTAATAGTCTGCAGGGATAATGGTCTAAGAAAACCTAGGCATCAAATATGAAAAGGTTTTAGAGAAAAGAAAAAACTCTGCTTGCCTCATTTTTTTTTTTTTTTTAATATGCACAAAGCATGTACCAATGTATATTCAAGGCAAAGGAAAAACAACTTCCAGCCGCATAAGTATATATATTTAGATAAACATATATGATGATAAAAGAACATTTTCCATTATTTTGCTCTTTTTTTTTTTTTTGCAGAGGTTTCCACCACTCACCTGGAGACCAGCAGGGATCCGCTCCTCCTTTCCCTACCAAGGGAGATCCCAACTCAACAGGACAGGAGGGCGGAATTTAAATTCCCCGCCCGTGACATCATTATCCCCTACTGCGCACGCGCAAAGGGGAACCGCCGTACGGCGCCTGCGCGGACGACGAACGAACCGCCGTACTGCGCATGCGCGAGCCAAACCTCGCTCTCAGGGTGGCTACAGCGCAGGTGCCAGCGGCGGAGACTGCCGCAACCCGGAAGTGCCGTGGCGGGCTGGAACGCACGCGAACCAGCCGCCATGAGGGGGATAGGACACACTGGACCACCAGGGAAAATACAGACAACACATAGAAATACTGCCATGGAGTATGAGAAAACAGCCACAGACCTTGCCAGCCGTTGCTGAGAACTGTCCGCCGGGCATACAGAGGCGACCACCCATCCACCAAGGGGGAACATTCAAGCCTCTTTAAGCTACTCGCCCGCTCATAGCTGGGCTTTTTGAGCTGCACCGCACAGGTATGCCAATCTTGGATTCAATCAATCTTGATGCGAACAGCATGTAGGTCCATAGAGGAGGACAAAAAAGGAACGCAGTAGCTAGTGGTGAGCACTCATTTATGGGAATGGGGTCCTATAGCATTGGAGAGGAGGCGGGGTTAACCCACACGTAGGCTGCCATGGAGTCTGTCAGGAAATACTTTTTTGGTTTGATCTTCAGCTCTATCTAGTGGCCATATTGTGGTATTTCTTTGATACACTATACTGTATAAATGAATAGCATTCAACCAGGAGAGAAAATAGCATAATGACATTTGATTTTGCCCTCATTTGCACAGAATAAATGTACATGCCATTTCACTCTGCAATTAGTTTTTTTTTAAATATACTCCTCCCTGAAGTGGAGTTTCAGGCAAAAAGAGAACTCTGTTTTAAACAATTGACCACCCCACTCCCCTTGTTTTTTTTTTCTTTTTCGTACCTTTTTTGTATTTTTTCTTCAGGTCTTCCCTCATATGTCGCTGCGGTGAGGTACATCACTTTTGCGGTTGCATCCAGCCCTTTCCTCCTCCCCGCCACCTTCTGTGACCTGTGTGTGTCCCAGAAGACCACGGGACCATTCAGAAAGCGACTCGCGCATGCGCAGTAGGTAACCGGCTGTGAAGCCTGAAGGCTTCACTGCCAGCTTCCCTTACATGCAATGCCGGCACCTGCACTCGAAGCCAATGGACGAATCGGCTTGGGTGCCAACATCGCGGACTCCCTGGACATGTAAGTGTCCTTATATTAAAAGTCAGCAGCTGCAGTATTTGTAGCTGCTGACTTTATTTTTCCCCCCCAGGCTGGAACTCCTCTTTAAAGAGGATCTTCACCAAGTTTTTTTTTTTTGTTTGTTTAGCAAAAAATAAAAAGCCCAGTAGTGATTGAATACCACCAAAAGAAAGCTCTATTTGTGTGAAAAAAATGATAAAGGTTTCATATGAAATATGCCCAGCCCATGCACGGTATGCAAGTTTTTTTTTTACCTTTCACTTATTAAAGAAGAAGTCATCTGGTCACATGCCGGGTCCCCGGAGTCATTTCAGAATAAGACTTTAGTAGGTCTCTCAGATTAGCTCCCCCCTCCCCCCTTCTGCTTTATGTGTTGTTGCTCAGCATTATTAATTCAGGCACGCTGTAACGGATGCTGGACGTTTGCCAACCTAAAACTTCAACCTACTTTCAGTTTCTTCATAACTTTGACATTTTATGGGCTTTCCAAGAAACAAACCTCAAAATGGCGACAATAATAGTCTATGCCTTTCATCTTAATAAAATAAAAATGACAACGCTAAATATCATTTCTGAAGATATGATAACAAACTACTAAATAAATCCAGCAATGTAAGATTAAAGCTTTGTTTCCAGGCAGATTAATATATATATTTTTTAAATGCAAGCGGTCTAAGGGCATTTCATAATTTATCAGCCTTAAGCCCCGTACACACGATCGGACTTTCTGACGGGAAATGTTCGATATCAGGCTGTTGGTGATAAGCCTGAAAAACGTTGTCGGATTTTCCGAGCGTGTGTACACAAGTCCGTCAGACAAAAGTCCAAAGTACAAACATGCATGCTCAGAAGCAAGGACGAGCCGGGAGCGATCGGTCCTGTAAACTAGCGTTCGTAATCTAAAATAACATTCGTGACGCTGCAAATTATGAAATCTCCAAATGCAGCACACAATTCTCTTCTTCTTTAATGGGATAATAATGAAGCTGCTTTGCTGGTGATACTGATGGACTTATTGCAAATAAATTTTCAAAGGCTTTTTTTTCTAGTGATATCAAGAATAATATTATTATGCTTTTTTATTTTTTTTATTTGGGCAAGTTACCACAACACCATTATCCTGTAGTTTTTAAGATCAAAAATACAACTGTTGGTTTCCCTTGTCTATTTTACATTGTATTTTTTAAAATGTAACTGCCTACTCCCAAACTGTCATTTGAAGTAAAACACATAGCCAAGTATTAATCTACACAACTTTTTTTTATTGTGCATTAAAAAAATAAAACAAATAAAATTAGACATGCTATCTACCAATAGAACTTAACCAAAAAGTGCATTCTATGCATCCAAAATTATACCAAATCTATTCATTATTCAACCAGAAAAATAATGTCAAAGCAATAACTCCAAGGCCAATAATAAATAACACGTTATCTCCTCCGATTCCGCAACATGGCTGGTTGACGAATGGCCATTCAGAAACGAAATGAAAAGCGCAAACTGAAAAACACGAAATGAAAAGCGCAAACTGAAAAGCGCAAACTGAAAAGCGCGAATCAACACATACCAAACTTCTACTAACACGAAATTAGCAGAAGGAGCCCAAAGGGTGGCGCTAAAGAGCTGAAAAACCACGTAGTACGTCACTACGTTTGTATTTGTTAGCCAGCATTTGTGTGACCGTGTGTATGCAAGACAAGTTTGAGCCAACGCCCTTCGGACAAAATTCCACGGATTTGTTGGCCAACAATCCGATCGTGTGTACGGGGCATGACAGTGTTGCTAGATTAGTCTATTCCAGCCTTTCTCAACCAGGGTTGTGTGGAATCCCTAGGGTACCTAGAGAGGTTGTTTTGTGGTTTCTTGAGCAATCAGCAATTTTTCACCACTCATATAGGCGTCCAATAGTGCACAACCTCCCGGAGTTTCCCAAGCAGTCAAACTGACCAGCAACACCCCGCCATATAAGTAACCAATGAAACCAATAATTTTTTGAGCTATCTATAAGGAAGGGGGTTCTTCCAATGAGCATAGGTGTTAAGTTGGCCATACACGGCTGGAGTTCAATTGTACATTTTTATTTTTGGAACGTTCATTCAATTTTTAATGGTTAATAGGGTCAAACCGAGGTTCATATTCGACCTCAGTGATTTTGGGGCAGGATGGAAAGGTTGTTTCTCAAAAGAACAAAATTCTTATAGTGAATGCAGTTTCCCTTTGAGAAATTCTATTTATTCCAAAATCGAATGTTAAAAAAATTTGTCAAGTCTCTGATATCATTAATAAATGATGAGAGTTTTCGTGTAAACATTTCTATGAAAATCTACAGCTTAAAGAGGAGCTTCAGTCTCCCCCCAAAAAAACTAAAAGTCACCAGCTACAAATACTGTAGCAAAGAAAAAAGAATAAGGTATTGCGCTGACTGGAACCCAAATCATTGAACGGGGCACATAAAAGGACCAGGAGAGTGGTAGGGAACACCAGGTAAAATGGATGCAGCGTCTCTCAAATTAGGTCTTGAGATCCTAATGCACATGTAAAAAACAAACACAAGAGGGCGCCTCCATCTAGGTGTAGTGCTTTAATTACCTGTAACCACTTGCTTACTGGGCATTTAAACCAACCTCCTGCCCAGACTAATTTTCAGCTTTCAGCGCTGTCACAATTTGAATGACAATTGCTACACTGTACCCAAATGAAATTTTTATAATTTTTTTCACACAAATAGAGCTTTCTTTTGGTGGTATTTGATCACTACTGGGGTTTTTATTTTTTGTTAAACAAACAAAAAAAGATGGAAAATTTTGAAAAAAAAACAAAACAAAACATTTTTCATAGTTTGATATAAAAGTTTGCAAACAGGTCATTTTTCTCCTTCATTGATATATGCTCAGGGCTGGTGCAAGGATTTTTGACACCCTAGGCAAAACCTAATTTTGCCGCCCCCCTTGGCTCCACCTCTGACTCCACCCCCTTTGCCCTGCCTATGTATACCCCACTTTTTTAATGAAGCGCCCATCAAATGCAGCCTCACCAGTGCCCATCAAATGCAGCCTCACCAGTGCCCATCAAATGCAGCCTCACCAGCGCCCATTAATGCAGCCTCACCAGCGTCCATCAATACAGCCTCACCAGTCCCCATCAATGCAGTTCACCAGCGCCCATCAAATTCAGCCTCACCAGCACCCATTAATGCAGCCTCACCAGCATCCATCAATACAGCCTCACCAGTGCCCATCAATGCAGCCTCACCAGTGCCCATCAATGCAGTCTACCAGTGCCCATTAATGCAGCCTCACCAGCGTCCATCAATACAGCCTCACCAGTGCCCATCAATGCAGTCCACCAGTGCCCATCAATGCAGTCCACCAGCGCCCATCAAATGCAACCTCACCAGCGCCCATTAATGCAGCCTCGCCAGCGCCCATCAATACAGTCTACCAGTGCCAATTAATGCAGCCTCACCAGCGCCCATCAATGCAGCCTCACCAGTGCCCATCAAGGCAGCCTCACCAGCGCCCATTAAATGCAACCTCACCAGCACCCATCAATGCAGCCTCACCAGCACCCATCAATGCAGCCTACCAGCGCCCATTAATGCAGCCTCACCAGCGCCCATCAATGCAGCCTCACCAGCGCCCATCAATGCAGCCTACTAGCGCTATTCTTAGCCCAAAAGCGCCTGAAAAACGCCTCAGTGTGAAAGGGGTCTTAGGACCCAAACTCCAGCTTTCATATTTGGGGGGGGGCACATGGGGGGACAGGGACAAAAATAGGGGGGCAATATAAAATGCAAATATATATATATATATATATATATATATATATATATATATATAGATAGATAGATAGATAGATAGATAGATAGATAGATAGATAGATAAAATATAGATAGATAGATAGATAGATAGATAGATAGATAGATAGATAGATAGATAGATAGATAGATAGATAGATAGATAGATAGATTTATCTATCTATCCTGGGGCCCTTTACTACAATCCCACAACGGCCCTTTCACATGTTCTGCAGTGAGCTCCCTTCCTACTGTATTGGGGCCCCCCCAGGGTGACAGAGAACAAGAGATATATGTCACCAGCATACCAAAAAAATAAGGGTCCAAAGCAGTGGGAGAACTATCAGGGTTGCAAAGGTTGTCTTGCCACCGGGCCCTGGTGTTCTGCCACTGTGGGGTTCCCCAGCCTGCTCTTGCTGTCCTGCCCCTGCTATTGACAGCACTGGTCTAGCCGGGAGAAATCAGTCTGTTTTTTCAGTAACTGAGAGTCCTGGTGGAGTCCTTCCTGCAACTCATTCTTCTCCCTGCCAATGAGGATGCAGGGGAAGGAGCAGATCGGGTGGCCGTGGTTGTGTGAGCGCTCGCATTATGCAGTGTCAGCGAGCAGAGGGAGGGGGGAGGAATCACCCGCAGGAGCTGACTGGGGACATTCTCCCTCTCAATAGAGACTGTGTTACCCCAGCGGTGGCCCGAGTAAGATGCGGCACATCCGATATGAATACAAACAAAAAGAAATTGCCTTTTTGTAAAAAAAAAATAATTAAAAAAAAAAAAAAAATTTGGGGGGGCACATGGTGGGGCCCAGCATAATGTTGGGGGGTCAGGGCCCCCTCTGCCCCCCCTAGGGTCGCCATTGGGCGCTGCCCAGTATTAACGTATATTGTGTGTACTAGTGCCAGGGCTGGTGCAAGGATTTTTGACACCCTAGGCAAAACCTCATTTTGCCCCCCCCTGGCCCCAACCCCTTTGCCCTGTCTATGTATACCCTACTTTTTTAATGAAGCTCCCATCAAATTCAGCCTCACCAGTGCCCATCGAATTCAGCCTCACCAGTGCCCATCAAATGCAGCCTCACCAGCGCCCATCAAATGCAGCTTTACCAGTGCCCATCAAATGCAGCCTCACCAGCACCCATTAATGCAGCCTCACCAGCGTTCATCAATACAGCCTCACCAGTGCCCATCAATGCAGCCTCACCAGTGCCCATCAATGCAGTCCACCAGTGCCCATCAATGCAGTCCACCAGCGCCCATCAAATGCAGCCTCACCAGTGCCCAATAATGCAGCCTCACCAGCGCCCATCAATACAGCCTACCAGCGCCCATCAATGCAGCCTCACCAGCGCCCATCAAATGCAGCCTCACCAGCACCGATCAATGCAGCCTCACCAGCACCCATCAATGCAGCCTCACCAGCGCCCATCAATGCAGCCTCACCAGTGCCATCAGTGCAGCCTCACCAGTGCCTATCAATGAATGTTTGCTTGCTTTGATTCATTTGGGAGTCGGGACACAGATACAGTCCTCCACCGCTGCTGTGCCTCTGACACTATGTGCGAACGGAGCGGCGGCTTTCTGCTGATGCTGGGACTTAGTTGCTTGCTGCTGAGAGAAGAGAGTAGGAACACCAGTGGCCTGACGCCCTAGGCAGCAGTGCGCCCTAGGCGGCTGCCTAGTTTGCCCTAGTAGTAGCAACGGCCCTGACTAGTACTGTGCACTACCCCTTTTAAATAAAGTTCTAGGTGCCCTGGACATAGTGTTTTTTATATGTGCATACACTTCCTTCTTGTTATAAGTTTTTTTTTTTCCACCCAGCACTTTTTAAAGGGGCAGTGCATACGATTTTTTCCTTTTAACCACTTACCGACCGGCTCCTGTACATATACGTTGGCACTTTGAAGATGGATATCTCGGTAACGGCAGCAGCTGCTGCCACAACCGAGGTATCCATCTTTACAGGAGCCAGTTCTGTGTACGATAATGGTGGTCTCTGCAGTGGGTTCGCCGCGAGATCGCGTTATCGGCGGCGGGAGAGGTGCCACCCCCCCCTTCCACCGCTCTCCTGCACCCTCCGCCGCTTACCGGAGCCGTCGGTAGCGGCAGAGGCGATCGGGACCTTTCAGTGCCTGGGTATGGAGACGAGTGAGGCTAAGACGGCTGCCACCCGTCTCCATACCATTGGATGACTGAACCGACGTCGTTACGTCAGCTCCGCCCACTTTTCTTAAAGGCATATTTTTTTATGTCATTTTTTCCAACTTTTTTTTTTTTTTTGCATCTTAGTCCAAATATGAGATCTGAGGACTTTTTGACCCCAGATCTCATATTTAAGAGGACCTGTCATGCTTTTTTCTATTACAAGGGATGTTTACATTCCTTGTAATAGGAATAAAAGTGACACCATTTTTTTTTTAAACAGTGTAAAAATAAAAAAAAATTGTAAAATAAATAATAAAAATTAAAAAAAAAATTTTAAAACCCCCCCGTTCCGACGAGCTCGCGCGCAGAAGCGAACGCATACGCGAGTAGCACATGCATATGAAAATGGTGGTCAAACCACACATGTGAGGTATCCCTGTGACCGGTAGAGCGAGAGCAATAATTCTAGCCCTAGACCTCCTCTGTAGCGCAAAACATGCAAATTGTAGAATTTTTTAAATGTCGCCTATGGAGATTTTTAAGGGTAAAAGTTTGACGCCATTCCACGAGCGGGCGCAATTTTGAAGCGTAACATGTTGGGTATGAATTTACTTGGTGTAACATTATATTTCACAAAAAAAAAAAAATTGAGCTAACTTTACTGTTGTCTTATTTTTTTATTCAAAAAAGTGAATTTTTTCCAAAAAAAGTGCGCTTATAAGACCGCTGCGCAAATATGGTGCAAAAAAAAGTATTTCAATGACAGCCATTTTATTCTCTAGGGTGTTAGAAAAAAAACAATATATAATGTTTGGGGGTTCTAAGTAATTTTCTAGCAAAAAAAACTGTTTTAACCACTTGCCGACCGCCTCACGCAGATATAGGTCTGCAGAATGGCACGGGCAGGCAAAATCACGTACCTGGTACGTGATTGCCTTCCCGCAGGCGGGGGGTCTGATTGGACCCCCCCCGGTGCCCGAGACGATCGGCTTTGGTCTGGGAGCGTTCAGAGATGAGGGGGAGGCCATCCATTCGTGGCCCCCCCTCGCGATCGCTCCCAGCCAATGAGAATCATCCCCTGCCTGTGTGTAGTACACACAGGCAGGGGATGTGATGTCATCTCTCCTCGGCTCGGCAGTTTCCGTTCCGGCGCCGAGGAGAGAAGACATCTGAGTGAGTTGCACAACACTACACCTCACAGTAGAACATGCCAGGCATACTTTACACCCCCGATCCCCCCCCCATCGCCTCCCGATCACCCCCTATTCACCCCTCCCCCCCCCCCCCCCCCGTCACACTGACACCAAGCAGTTTTTTTTTTTTTCCTGATTACTGCATGGTGTCAGTTTTTGACAGTTAGAAGTGGTAGGGCAGTTAGTATTAGCCCCCTTTAGGTTTAGGGTACCCCCTAACCCCCCCTAATAAAGTTTTAACCCCTTCACCAGAGTCGCTAAGCGATCATTTTTCTGGTCGCTGTATTAGTGTCACTGGTGACGCTAGTTAGGGAGGTAAATATTTAGGTTCACCGTCAGCGTTTTATAGCGACAGGGACCCCCATATACGACCTAATAAAGGTTTTAACCCCTTGATTGCCCCTAGTTAACCCTTTCACCACTGATCACCGTATAACCGCTACGGGTGACACTGGTTAGTTCGTTTATTTTTTATAGTGTCAGGGCACCCGCCGTTTATTACCGAATAAAGGTTTAGCCCCCTGATCGCCCGGCAGTGATATGCGTCGTCCCAGGCAGCGTCAGATTAGTGCCAGTACCGCTAAAACCCACGCACGCAGCATACGCCTCCCTTAGTGGTATAGTATCTGAACGGATCAATATCTGATTCGATCAGATCTGTACTAGCGTCCCCAGCAGTTTAGGGTTCCCAAAAACGCAGTGTTAGCGGGATCAGCCCAGATACCTGCTAGCACCTGCGTTTTGCCCCTCCGCCTGGCCCAGCCCACCCAAGTGCAGTATCGATTGATCACTGTCACTTACAAAACACTAAACGCATAACTGCAGCGTTCGCAGAGTCAGGCCTGATCCCTGCGATCGCTAACAGATTTTTTGGTAGCGTTTTGGTGAACTGGCAAGCACCAGCCCCAGGCAGCGTCAGGTTAGCGCCAGTACCACTAACACCCACGCACGCACGCACCGTACGCCTCCTTTAGTGGTATAGTATCTGAACGGATCAATATCTGATCCGATCAGATCTATACTAGCGTCCCCAGCAGTTAAGTGTTCCCAAAAACGCAGTGTTAGCGGGATCAGTCCAGATACCTGCTAGCACCTGCGTTTTCCCCCTCCCCCCGGCCCAGCCCACCCAAGTGCAGTATCGATCGATCACTGTCACTTACAAAACACTAAACGCATAACTGCAGCATTCGCAGAGTCAGGCCTGATCCCTGCGATCGCTAACAGTTTTTTTGGTAGCGTTTTGGTGAACTGGCAAGCACCAGCCCCAGGCAGCGTCAGGTTAGTGCCAGTACCGCTAACACTCATGCACGCACCGTACACCTCCCTTAGTGGTATAGTATCTGAACGGATCAATATCTGATCCGATCAGATCTGTACTAGCGTCCCCAGCAGTTTAGGGTTCCCAAAAACGCAGTGTTAGCGGGATCAGCCAGATACCTGCTAGCACCTGCGTTTTGCCCCTCCGCCTGGCCCAGCCCAGCCCACCCAAGTGCAGTATCGATCGATCACTGTCACTTACAAAACACTAAACGCATAACTGCAGCGTTCGCAGAGTCAGGCCTGATCCCTGCGATCGCTAACAGTTTTTTTGGTAGCGTTTTGGTGAACTGGCAAGCACCAGCCCCAGGCAGCACCAGGTTAGTGCCAGTACTGCTAACACCCACGCACGCACCGTACACCTCCCTTAGTGGTATAGTATCTGAACGGATCAATATCTGATCCGATCAGATCTATACTGGCGTCTCCAGCAGTTTAGGGTTCCCAAAAACGCAGTGTTAGCGGGATCAGCTCAGATACCTGCTAGCACCTGCGTTTTGCCCCTCCGCCCGGCCTAGCCCAGCCCACCCAAGTGCAGTATCGATCGATCACTGTCACTTACAAAACACTAAACACATAACTGCAGCGTTTGCAGAGTCAGGCCTGATCCCTGCGATCACTAATGCCCCGTACACACGGTCGGATTTTCCGATGGAAAATGTCCGATCGGAGCGTGTTGTCGGAAATTCCGACTGTGTGTGGGTTCCATCGGACATTTTCCATCGGATTTTCCGACACACAAAGTTGGACAGCAGGAGATAAAATTTTCCGACAACAAAATCCGATCGCGTCAATTCCGACCGTGTGTGGCCTGTTCCGACGCACAAAGTGCCACGCATGCTCAGAAGAAATTCCGACACGGGACAGCTCGTTCTGGTAAACTTAGCGTTCGCAATGGATACAGCACTTTCGTCACGCTACAATGTAAAAAATGGTTTAATACAGTGCACTCTCTTCTTCTTTATAATGTGACAAGAATTAAGTAGTTTTGCTGCTCATATTCACACACACTTCTCACAAAGTTTTATTTGTGTTTTTTTAGTGGGATTCCCTCAATATATTGTTATTAGTTGTCACATCTGACAGTTTTATATTTTTTATGTTTTTTTTTTTGTTTTTAAGCCTTTTTTTTTCTTTAATGTTTGGATTTTTTCCAAGGCTGATCTTTGTTCAATGTTATTTTTATTTTTACTCCAGAATATTTTTGTGTGTGTTTTGTGTGGCAAGTTACCCCAACACCATTGATATCTTTTATTATTTAATCTCCATGAGATTTTTTGTTGTTGGTGTCCCTTGTTCATTTCACATTGTATATTAGAAATGTACCTGAACCCTCACAAACAAACCATCATTTTTGAAGTAAAACACATAGGAGAGTATAATTCAAAACAAAAATTGTATTAAGGGCTCAGAACCAAACAAAGAGGAAGGCAACACTGGATCAACAAGAGAAATTAGTGAAGCCTGGGACCCCCACGGCAGACATCAATTCTTAAACCTCAAAATTGGTGGCCTGAGGAGTCCATATGTAAGGGAGGGCAGTCTGGTCCGGGATTCACAGAGATCCGGATAGCAGCAGATGACATCAGTGTCCCCAGGCTGTGGTACCACAAGAGGCTGCATCTTTTGGCCGACCAGACTGGATCCAGGGCAATCACTCTCTGGTCTTCCTTTCACACTTCCTTCCGGGCTGTGGCTGTGCAGTTGGAGATGTGGCAGGAGGAGGAGTAGGACCTGGAGGAAGAGTAGGACCTGCAGGAGGAGGAGGAGGACCATCCCAAACCTGTGTGTGAGATGTAAGTTGCCCCCTCACACCTTTCGCCAGAGCCTCTGATATGAGGGCCTCACACATGGCTTTTTGGCCCTCCTCCATCCTCTGCATTTTATAGGCTATGAATGCAGCAAGGTTCTCCTGCCTGGTGTGTGGTGCTCCCAGGACCTCTGTAGCCCTACAAAAAAATCTGATAGCCGCCTCCTCTAGGGTACTCCTCCTACTGCCACTTTCTGTTTCCAGGGGGGGTGGAGGGACCTGCAGATCAGCCACCTCCTGGCTGAGACTTCCCTGTGTATGAAAAAGGGACATGGTTTTAGTTTTGGCATCATCAATCACAATCCTAAATTACTACTCCCAACTAACATCTAGTTAACATCATTGATTGGACAAGCAGAAATATTTAGAGGAATGCTATACCTGGCTCAATCTGGGCTCCTCCACATGTGGCCTGGAAGGCCCAGGTTGGGCGTCAGAAGCCTCAGCTGGGGGGGAAGGAAGCGTGGAAGGAAGACTGGAGAGGGATGGCCTGGGTTCAGTCTGGCCTGCCAGAAAGTGCAGCCTGTCGTAGTACAACATCCTGGGGACATAGATGTCATCTGCTTCTCCGGATCTCTGCGAATCAAGGACTTTATTGCGCTCCCTCAGATATGTGCTCCTCAGGCCACCAATGAAGATCTTTAAATAAGTGATGTCTGCCGTGGGGATCACCTGCTTCACAATTTCCAACAATTGCTCCAGTGCTGCCTTCCTCTTTATTTGGTTCTTGTAATGGGGGTGTTTAATCTCCCACAGACAGGGCAGCTCCCTTAGCATCTCTATGAAGACTGAAATGAAGTCCTTATCTTCCAGTACCATATCCATGTTCACTGCAAGACACAACACAAGACAAAGCCTAATGTCACACCAAACTCTCCTAATCTTGTTACAATATAGGCCTCAATCTATAGAAGCAGTATAGGCCCAAGTTTGTCTCTTACCTTCGTTCTTACGATCGCCGTGTTCAATGCTCCTTCCTCCGCTCACAGATCAAACATAATACGCACGCGTGTTACGCTTTATATACACTGCGCATGCGTGTAACTCCGCCCGCCCCTGACGTTCTTTCTAGTGTATTCCCCGCCCCTTTTCGTTCGGCGCAGTGGGGGAAGAGCATGATGGCGAACATACAGCAGGTGCGGGCTAATTGTAGCAACGAGGAGGAGGAGGAAAGGGCAGATCCAGGCACGTCCCGATCCAGAAGGAGACGTTTTAAGGCCACAAATATGTCGTTTGGGGAGATGTTGGAGATGGTCGACATCATGAGGAAGTCCGACTATGACGGAAAATATGGGCCTTACCCCCACCCCAACATCCGAAAGGCCAAAATCATGGCGAAAGTGGTCAGGAGTCTCGAGCGGAATTTCGGGGTACGAAGGTCTAAAGATCAGCTCAGGAAGCGGTGGTCGGACCTGAAGTTGAGAGCCAGAGCAGTACCGAAAGATCTGGAGAGTGCTGCAAAAAAGTAAGTAGTTGTGCTGTGTTTCTATTCTTTCTGTCTTTATTACGTTCGTTCTGCTCCATATGCTTTGATTAGTTGTAACGTTTCCAAAGGTCAACTTTAATGTTCATGGGCACATTATTCGTTCGTATCAAACATTTTTCTTTCGGCCTCTAGAACACCATTGTTTAGGCCATATGCATTTTCACACATTTTTGGGGGCCTACTTGGATGCCAAATATTTGTTTGTGTAGATGGGTTTGTTACTAGAATGAAATGCAAACTAGATTGTGTGTAAGGAGAGGACACTGGAGCACTAGTGTGGGACCCCAGAACACCATTTTTATTAGGGGGCCACACAGGTGCTCCAGTGTATACTATAGGGGGGTCTCCATCTGTGAAGCTTGTACCAAACAGGTAAAGTATTGCAGCTTGACAAAGGGCAATAAAAAATATACATCTTGGAACTCGGCTAAAATAGACAATTGTACCCCACTTCCAAGCAATGTTTCCTATTTCTATAGTTCTGCCATCAAATATCTGTGTGCTAAGTATACCATTTTTGTTTTACATAGGGGAGAAAAGACTCGGACACCCCTCATCCCAGGAGACCAGAGACCCCCCCTCTCTGGAAGAAGGGGAAATACCAACCCAAGAAGCTGAGCAGGAGGAAGAAGAAGACGTGGTGGAGATTGGCACCACAACAGGTGAGTGTCTGCGACCACAGACTCAGGTAAAAGAGATGGCTGGTGGCAGATTTTTGAGACTTTTTTTTGTTCTTTATCTCTTTTTAGGTGATCGTGATGTGAGGGATCCAGAACGATTTACATCTGAAAGTGCCCAGATACTGATAGGGGAGATCATGGGGTGTAATCTCCAATTGCAAAACATCCAGCAACAAATCAGTGATGTTATTAAAAAAAATAATAACATCATTGATGTTTTGGGGCGAATTTAAACCCCACAAAATCACCTGTTTTATCGTACCAAACTTTTTTCAATGTTTAGAAAAGCCAAATTTGGAGGATGCACACAGTGTGCCAACATGTGCTATCTGCCATCACGGGAGATCAATGGACGCGTTTTGGGGGGGCAACCCCTTCCTCAATTATAAAGTAGCGTTGAGGAAGGGCTTGCTCCCCCAAAACACGTCCCTTGATCCCCCCTGATGGCAGATAGCACATGTGGACATTTGTAAATTGGTGTGCATCTTCCAAATTTGGCTTTTCCAGGGGTGATTTCCCCCCATCTGACCGCTATATCAAACCCAGTTCCTAAATACTGATGTCTGATATAGCCTTCAGGTTTTACCTAATGTGAACTTTGTAAGTTCTAGTTTTTTGGCTTTCTTGTTGGTTTTACACAGGCCTGTTTTATCTGAAATGGATATTTTGATTTTTCATAATGCTACTGCAAACATTTTATACAACAAACATGTTGGTTTGTTTTAAAAACCTTTGGTAAATGCGCATGTGATTGTGCAGGTATAAAAAAAGTGCCTTACTCAAGAATGTGTGGATTATTGTCTCAACACTACAACACTTTTGGGGTGATGTAATTGTTGTTTTATGCACAAATGGGGGTTATTTCCTAAGGGCAAATCCTCTTTGCACTACAAGTGCAGGTTCAGTGCAGTTGCAAGTGCACTTGTAGTGAAATGTGTTTTTGCATTTAGGAAGTACCAGCCAACACTGTTTTTTATAAGGTTACCCAATCGCGACATTTTCTGCACTCAACACATTTCTGTCAGGGTCAGCTAAAACAAACACAAGCAGTAAATGTCCACCAAGAATTTCTTTTGGTTGTTTTTTATTTGAAAAAGGTGTCACAGATTGTCTGGCATATTGATAGCCCCCCTACCCGCAAAGAACTCCAGGTATCGTAACCGGACATCACGGGCATTCAGGGAGGGCAAGCCAGGACGGCCGCTTTCAAGTGCCGTCATTGTTGAAGTATTTGGGATTCCGGCCTCAGGCCCAACTGAGCCAGCATAGTTGGCTGAATGTTTTCGTAGAAAATTATGGAGAACACAGCAGGCAAGTATTATATGGTTCAGTTTATACTCCGCCATATGGATGGGTGTCATAAATAATCGGAACCGGCTGGCCAGGATTCCAAATGTGTTCTCCACCACTCTTCGGGCTCTGGCCAGCCAGTAATTAAAAACCCTCTGTTCCGGGGTGAGAGTCCTCATCGGGAATGGCCGCATCAGGTGGTCCCCCAGCGCAAATGCTTCATC
Organism: Aquarana catesbeiana; assembly: GCF_042186555.1. NCBI lineage: Eukaryota > Metazoa > Chordata > Amphibia > Anura > Ranidae > Aquarana > Aquarana catesbeiana. Next base: position 35,916,859 of record NC_133332.1, read on the forward strand.
AGCAACGAACACAAATGGGAGACCTTCAACATTGTCCTCTGGAGGTGGCAAGTCCAAGCTGCCATTCTGGAGACGCCTGTAGAACTCCGTCTGGGCGATCACTCCACCATCGGACATCCGGCCATTCTTCCCCACGTCCACATACAAGTCGTAATTAGCCGACACCACCGCCAACATCACTATACTATTAAACCCCTTGTAATTATAATAGTACGACCCCGAGTTGGGTGGTGGGACGATGTGGACGTGTTTCCCATCAATTGCCCCTCCGCAGTTAGGAAAGTCCCACCGCTGGGCAAAGTGGGAGGCCACAGTCTGCCATTCCTGTGGCGTGGAAGGAAACTGTTGAGGAAAAAACAATAAACATTACTATTTTTTCACAGAAACCTGGCAAGCAGATTAGACACAAACATTATGGGTCAACCTCCAGATAGCATTTATTAAGGGGAATTTAACAACAACAAAGTATAAGGTACACCTATCATATCCCCCCCTCTCATGGGCCATTTCTAACATTATAGGGGGGGAACTCTTGGACAGGTAACCCTCTTCACTTCATTGAGAGATGAATGCCTAAATACAGGGTATTACTTGGAACAGCCCCTCCTTAGTTACACTATTGGCAGCCCACTGGACAGGTAAGAAGTGTCATAATACAAAGATATAAATACACACTGTACACATTTGAGCACATTTGGACATTCTGCTATTACCTATCAAGATCATAATAGGATACAAGAACTTTAAACAGTACCATTGGAAAGTATACAGGCAGGCCCTTGCACTACATGCTTTGGGGAATTCATCCATAAATCTGAGCACTAAAGAGGTGGGTATAGTGTGTATGGGTTTGGCAAAGTCAGCAGATAGATGATTGAGGATAGAGAATTGTGATAAGCTGACTTAGCAGTTGGGGGGAGGGAGGGTTACAAAAAATTTGGGGACACCACAAAAAAAAGCCTCTGGCCCTCTGCCTGAATTTAAATCAAAAATAACATTTCAAAACATTTTATGGGGTGTTTGGGGTAAAGCACTACTATGGAGCTGATAAAATACATTGTTAAGTGACTACATGAGGTGAATATAGGGCAGGAGACACCATGCTGGGGAGGTTATTGAAGGGCAAATATGTATGAAGGACCTAAAATAATAATTACATAAAAATCCAGCATGCATGAGGACAAAGGGGACATTCACATCATATTACAATCATGGTAATTAGGGCATGAGGAAAGAAATACAATATATTATCAAACATTCAATACAATAAAATGTGATATTAAAGGATAAAAATCTTACCTTCATATACTCCTTCTGCAGGACCTGGATGATGGCAGAACAGGTCTCTGGGATAATGATCCCCAGAGCCTGGGGGGAGATGCCTGTCGAGAACTTGAGGTCCTGCAGGCTTCTCCCTGTGGCCAAATACCGCAAGGTAGCGACCAACCTCTGCCCTGGAGTGATAGCTTGCCTCATGCAGGTATCCTGCCTGCTGATATAGGGGGTCAGCGAAGCCTACAAACGGTGAAATACGGGGTCCGTCATCCTGAGAAAGTTCCAGAAATCATCAGGATTATTCTCACGGATCTCACGGAGCAAAGGCATGTGACAGAACTGGTCACGCTGAAGCAACCAATTCTTGGTCCATGAACTCCTCCCCACCCTGTTCATGGACTGGACTTGTGTCAAGGTCAGGACCCCAACACCAAGCCCCCGCACAGCACGAACTCTACGAGGAGTACGCATACGAAACATGGCTAGAAAGCGGTCGGCTAGAAAACGAAGTAACAGAACGCACTGAAGAACAGCAAGGCCTGTGAAGAGCGACCTGAAAAACAGCAACGAGCGGACAAGATCGCACAGAAAACTCCAATACGAACTGACTGCACGCACTGAAGAGCAGATACAAACCCACAAGCACAAACTGAACGGCAGAAAACGATCTGAAAGCCACGAGTCTGAAAAAGCGCGAATCGTCTCTCACCAAACTTTTACTAACACGAGATTAGCAAAAGGAGCCCAAAGGGTGCCTCGCTTGGTTCTGAACTGGCCTTTTCTAGTCTCGTCGTACGTGCTTGACGTCACCGTGTTCTTGGCGATCGGAAATTCCGACAACTTTGTGCGACCGTGTGTAGGCAAAACAAGTTTGAGCCAACATCCGTCGGAAAAAATCCGAGGATTTTGTTGTCGGAATGTCCGAACAAAGTCCGACCGTGTGTACGGGGCATAACAGTTTTTTTGGTAGCGTTTTGGTCAACTGGCAAGCGCCAGCGGCCTATGACACCCCGGTCGTAGTCAAATCAGCACTGCAGTAACACTTGGTGACGTGGCGAGTCCCATAAGTGCAGTTCAAGCTGGTGAGGTGGCAAGCACAAGTAGTGTCCCGCTGCCACCAAAAAGACAAACACAGGCCCGTCGTGCCCATAATGCCCTTCCTGCTGCATTCGCCAATCCTAATTGGGAACCCACCGCTTCTGCAGCGCCCGTACTTCCTCCATTCACATCCCCAACCAAATGCAGTCGGCTACATGAGAGGCATTTTCTTTATGTCCTCCCGAGTACCCCTACCCAGCGAACCCCCCAAAAAAGATGTCGTGTCTGCAGCAAGCGCAGATATAGTCGTGACACCCGTTATTATTGTCCCTCCTGTCCTGACAATCCTGGTCTTTGCATTGTTGAATGTTTTGAACGCTACCATACACTAGTTGAGTATTAGCGTAGGGTACAGCATTGCACAGACTAGGCACACTTTCACAGGGTCTCCCAAGATGCCATCGCATTTTGAGAGACCCGAACCTGGAACCGGTTACAGTTATAAAAGTTAGTTACAAAAAAAAGTGTAAAAAAAAAAAACACACAAACAAAAATATAAAATAAAAAAAAATAGTTGTCGTTTTATTGTTCCCTCTCTCTCTCTATTCTCTCTCTATTGTTCTGCTCTTTTTTACTGTATTCTATTTAGCAATGTTTTATGGTTATTATGTTTTATCATGTTTGCTTTTCAGGTATGCAATTTTTTATACTTTACCGTTTACTGTGCTTTATTGTTAACCATTTTTTTGTCTTCAGGTACGCCATTCACGACTTTGAGTGGTTATACCAGAATGATGCCTGCAGGTTTAGGTATCATCTTGGTATCATTCTTTTCAGCCAGCGGTCAGCTTTCATGTAAAAGCAATCCTAGCAGCTAATTAGCCTCTAGACTGCTTTTACAAGCAGTGGGAGGGAATGCCCCCCTTCCCCCACCGTCTTCCGTGTTTTTCTCTGGCTCTCCTGTCTCAACAGGGAACCTGAGAATGCAGCCGGTGATTCAGCCAGCTGACCATTGAGCTGATCAGAGACCAGAGTGGCTTCAAACATCTCTATGGCCTAAGAAACCGGAAGCTACGAGCATTTTATGACTTAGATTTCGCCGGATGTAAACAGCACCATTGGGAAATTGGGAAAGCATTTTATCACACTGATCTTGGTGTGGTCAGATGCTTTGAGGGCAGAGGAGAAATCTAGGGTCTAATAGACCCCAATTTTTTCAAAAAAGAGTACCTGTTACTACCTATTGCTATCATAGGGGATATTTACATTCCCTGAGATAACAACAAAAATGATTAAAAAAAAAAATGAAAGGAACAGTTTAAAAATAAGATAAAAAAGAAAAAAAAAAAAGAAAAAAAAAAGCACCCCTGTCCCCCCTGCTCTCGCGCTAAGGCGAACGCAAGCGTCGGTCTGGCGTCAAATGTAAACAGCAATTGCACCATGCATGTGAGGTATCACCGCGAAGGTCAGATCGAGTGCAGTAATTTTAGCAGGAGACCTCCTCTGTAAATTGAAAGTGGTAACCTGTAAAGTCTTTTAAAGGCTTTTAAAAATGTATTAATTTTGTTGCCACTGCACATTTGTGCGCAATTTTAAAGCATGTCATGTTTGGTATCCATGTACTCGGCCTAAGATCATCTTTTTTATTTCATCAAACATTTGGGCAATCTAGTGTGTTTTAGTGCATTAAAATCTAAAAAAGTGTGTTTTTCCCCAAAAAATGCGTTTGAAAAATCGCTGCTCAAATAATGTGTGGAAAAAAAATGAAACACCCACCATTTTAATCTGTAGGGCATTTGCATTAAAAAAATATATAATGTTTGGGGGTTCAAAGTAATTTTCTTGCAAAAAAATGTTTTTTTTCATGTAATCAAAAAGTGTCAGAAAGGGCTTTGTCTTCAAGTGGTTAGAAGAGTGGGTGATGTGTGACATAAGCTTCTAAATGTTGTGCATAAAATGCCAGGACAGTTCAAACCCCCCCAAATGACACCATTTTGGAAAGTAGATACCCCAAGCTATTTGCTGAGAGGCTTGTCGAGTCCATGGAATATTTTATATTGTTACACAAGTTGCGGGAAAGATACAATTTTTTTTTTTTTTTGCACAGTTTTCACTAAATGATATATTGCTCAAACATGCAATGGGAATATGTGAAATTACACCCCAAAATACATTCTGTTGCTTCTCCTGAGTATGGGGATACCACATGTGTGGGACTTTTTGGGAGCCTAGCCGCACACGGGACCCCAAAAACCAAGCACCGCCTTCAGGCTTTCTAAGGGCGTAAATTTTTGATTTCACGCTTCACTGCCTATCACAGTTTCGGAGGCCATGGAATGCCCAGGTGGCAAACCCCCCCCCCCCCATGACCCAATTTTGGAAAGTAGACACCCCAAGCTATTTGCTGAGAGGTATAGTGAGTATTTTGCACATCTCACTTTTTGTCACAAAGTTTTGAAAATTGAAAAAAGAAAAAAAATTTTTTTTTCTTGCCTTTCTTCATTTTCAAAAACAAATGAGAGCTGCAAAATACTCACCATGCCTCTCAGCAAATAGCTTTGGGTGTCTACTTTCCAAAATGGGGTCATTTGGGGGGGTTTGTGCCACCTGGACATTCCATGGCCTCCAAAACTGTGATAGGCAGTGAAGAGTGAAATCAAAAATTTACACCCTTAGAAATCCTGAAGGCGGTGATTGGTTTTCGGGGCCCCGTACGCGGCTAGGCTCCTAAAAAGTCCCACACATGTGGTATCCCCATACTCAGGAGAAGCAGCTAAATGTATTTTTGGGTGCAATTTCACATATGCCCATGGCCTGTGTGAGCAATATATCATTTAGTGACAACTTTGTGCAAAAAAAAAAAAAATTGTCACCTTCCCGCAACTTGTGTCAAAATATAAAATATTCCATGGACTCACCATGCCTCTCAGCAAATATCTTGGGGTGTCTACTTTCCAAAATGGGGTCATTTGGGGGGGTTTTATGCCATCTGGGCATTTTATGGCCTTCAAAACTGTGATCGGTAGTGAGGAGTAAAATCAAAAATTTACGCCCTTAGAAATCCTGAAGGCAGTGATTGGTTTTCGGGGCCCCGTACACGGCTAGGCTCCCAAAAAGTCCCACACATGTGGTATCCCCGTACTCAGGAGAAGCAGCTGAATATATTTTGGGGTGCAATTCCACATATGCCCATGGCCTGTGTGAGCAATATATCATTTAGTGACAACTTTTTGTAATTCTTTTTTTTCCTCATTATTCAATCACTTGGGACAAAAAAAATTAATATATTCAATGGGCTCAACATGCCTCTCAGCAATTTCCTTGGGGTGTCTACTTTCCAAAATGGGGTCATTTGGGGGGGTTGTACTGCCCTGCCATTTTAGCACCTCAAGAAATGATATAGGCAGTCATAAATTAAAGGCTGTGTAAATTCCAGAAAATGTACCCTAGTTTGTAGGCACTATAACTTTTGCGCAAACCAATAAATATACACTTATTGACATTTTTTTTACCAAAGACATGTGGCCGAATACATTTTGGCCTAAATGTATGAGTAAAATTGAGTTTATTGGATTTTTTTAATAACAAAAAGTAGAAAATATAATTTTTTTTCAAAATTTTCGGTCTTTTCCGGGTATAGCGCAAAAAATAAAAAATGCAGAGGTGATCAAATACCATCAAAAGAAAGCTCTATTTGTGGGAAGAAAAGGACACAAATTTCGTTTGGGTACAGCATTGCATGACTGCACAATTAGCAGTTAAAGCGACGCAGTGCCAAATTGTAAAAAGTGCTCTGGTCAGGAAGGGGGTAAATCCTTCCGGGGCTGAAGTGGTTAAACATGTAAACACCTAAAATCCAAAAGGAGGCTGGTCCTTAAGTGGTTAAATGTAGTTCCATTTTTATTATTTGCACTTTGTATGAATTTTGGTTTATTGAACATTAGTACATTTTATGATTTTTGATTGAAAATGTATACTTTATTTTGCAAGAAAATATACAAAAAACAAATACTTAAACAGGGTACATTCCAATCTGTACTGCGACGCAGCGCATAAATACACTATATAACAATACATTGCCAAGCATACAAATAGATTACATTCATCCTGCGGTATGATGCCTAATGTGCTGTGCAGAGTAATAATACCCTGAAACCTCACATCATGCATGATGCCGCATTACCCTGAAAGCAGTACTTCAAAAATATTTCACAAAAAGTCCAGTCATAACATTCAAATGGGCAAAGGGTGTGATGGGGGGTGGAGAAGGTGGGGTAGGAGAGGGAGTAAATAGTTCACAGGCCCGAAGCTTTATTTGAACTGCCAAAGGATACATGGGGGAGAGGGGGGAGATGGGGAAATCTTCAGACCTCCTCTTCCTCCTTGAAGTCCATCAAGTGATAGTCTCTGAGCAGACTGTGAACCAGTCTGTGACAGTCCTCGATGGACATCCTCTCCCGCTGGTGGATGAGGCGCTTCCTGGCGCACCATAAAGCGTCCTTAAAGCAGCACAGCACCCGCCAGGCACCGTAAATGTCCTCCTGTGAATGAGTTCCACAGAAGAGTCCGTTCAACACACCAAAGTGTGTGATAGCAGTCTGTTGCACAAAGTCTTTGAGTTCAGGTTCCAAGGCCCTCAACAGGTCCTGTGCAAAGGGACATTCCCAGAAAACATGCAGAGCAGTTTCCTCCTGGATGATGCAAAAGGGGCAGTGCCTGTATCTGCACAGGTTTCTGGCATGCATTACATTTTATGATTACACTAGATAAGTTTAGGTCACATGTGAGACCAGAGAATGTGATCATCTCCTTCACTGTTATCCGCTTTTTTCTAATAATCCTCCCGCTCAGGCAGATCACATATAATACCCGCTCTCTCCCGCGTGTACCGGCGTTGTGCCGAGAATGGTTTCCCTGTCGAAATCTGTTCCCCCTGTTTCTCGGCTGAGATCGGAACTCCGCCTCTCCAGCCCTCTGCACTGCCGCTCCTTCTACTCTCCCCCGAATGCTAATCATCCTTCTACCATCCCCGCCCCAGTGCGCGTTCCCTGTACAATATATATATTTTTTTTTAACAAACAGTGGTGCTTTATTGTTGTAAAAAATAAATTGGATTTACAGAATATCAATCGACACAGTACAATACACTTCCTTCATAGAATACAAACTTAAGGATAGGTTATATAATGTACAAAATCCACAATTAGTACACAGGGATAATAGTACCATTCACAGGAAATACCGTCCACCCTCTCATCCTCCAAAATCCCCCCTCTTAAATCAGATGATCTTAGTAAGCTGTGTACCTGTACGAGGCCATCCACGGAGCCCACACTTTTTCAAATTTCCATGGACAACCACGGTTTATATATGTCATTTTATACATGGGAATTACTGCCTCAATCTGTGCCTCCCAGGCTTAGAAAGATGGAGGGGAAGAATCTATCCATTTCATGAGTATCTCTTTCTTGGCATAGAAAAGAAGGAAAGAAATTAGTATTTTAAGGTGATAGGGCCTCTGCTCATCGTCATCATGTATCCCCAGCAACGCCATGGCTGGTAGGAGTGGAATAGAGGTTTGCAGCCTGGAGTTGATTTCTTCAACTATCTTAGTCCAAAATATTGCAACAACCGGGCACTCCCAGAACATATGTATAAATGTACCTATGTGCACTTTGCATTTAGGACACATGGGGTCTCTTTCAGGGAATATGCGATGTAGTCTCTGTGGGGTATAGTATGTCCTATGTATAAATTTAACCTGAATCAGTTTGTCCTTAGATGCTATCACTAGTTTTGGGCCATATTCTAGACAGTCCTCCCATCCCTCCCTATCCAGCGAAGGTATATCAGCCCGCCACCTCTCCCATAGTTCATTCATCTTGGGGGAATCTCTTCCCAGTAAAGCAGTGTAAATAGAGGATAGGGGTTTAGTCAAATCTCCAGGAGACAGGAGGTCTTCAATGGGGTCTGTTTGTAGCAGGGGGGTTTGCAGGAATTGAGCCCTGGCCGCATGTCTCAGCTGTAAATATCGGAAACACATCTATCGGGGTAGACCAAATTTAGCTGTAAGCTCCTGTAAGGGGAGCAGTTGTCCCCCAGCCATTACGTGTTCTAACATGGTTATTCCATATCTGGCCCAGACCTGCGGGTCTGGTATCATACGGAAGTGTTTCAACCGTGGGTTCTCCCATAAAGGTTGAGCTGGAGACAATTGGTCAGGTTTTAGATATCTTCGCCTAGCCGCCTCCCATACCTTCCAAATCGCCCCAGTAGGCCCAGGCACCTTACAGTATGCCTTGGGTCCTCTATAGGGAAAGTTGCGAAGGTCAGTCAGGGAGCCCAAGACATTCGCCTCGAGACAGATTGCAGCATTGGATCTAGAGCCCTGAAACCACCACTGTACTGTCACCAACATAGCCGCCCAAAAATATGTCTGAAAATTGGGGAGGGCAAGTCCACCCAAATCCACAGGCAACCACAACGTAGAGCGTGCCAATCTAGGGTTCCCCCCGACCAAATAAAGGATCCCACTATACGGTTGATATCCTTAAAAAACGTAACGGCGACCCAGACCGGGCAGTTCCTGAACAAGTAGTTACATTTAGGCAGTATTATCATTTTAAGGAGGCTAATGCGACCCAATAGATTTAGAGGCAGGTTCTCCCAGGCAGCACATTTTGTACATTTAGAACAGGGGCCAGGTTTTTTTCGTTTTCAAACACTTTTATTGTAGGAAAATATAACATCTGGGTGTACAGGCACTGTGGTGACATGAATCAAGATGGCTAGAAAGCCCACAACAGAGAAATGTTATATCACACACAGTGTGAACCATAGTTCTCATAATTGTACTAAATAAGCCCATAAAACAGAGGTAGTAAAACAAAAAGGAAATAAAAGGACAGACAGTGAAAGAAAAAAGAAAAAAAAAAAACAGGAGGCATACAATCGTGATAAATGTGCACTTCTAATAAAATGAGTTTACTGTCAGGGAACAAAAAATGATGTTTCTATTATCATAAAGATCAAATATGCTGTGAAGGCCCAGGAGTATCCCATCGGCATGTTCTAACAAGTAGAATTAAGATTTGCATTAATGAGGGTCAGCCGTGGGTACCGAGGGGTCCTCCAGACTGTTACTAAGCAGATGGGCTGTCCAGATGTTCCACTTTCGGTCAAATATATGCATGGAGTCTAAGAGAGTATGATGTATTCTCTCCATAGACCTGATGGACTCCATACGAGAAATCACCTGTGACCAGGATACTTGGGGGCGCTTCCAGTTCAATGCTATTGCTCAATGAATCGCACTAAAAAGTGTGTGGATTAATTTTTGTAGGGGGAGGGGAACATCTGGAAGCTCCGCAAACAGCAGACACATTTGACATGTCAGAGTAAGCGATATTCCGGAGAGAAGCCTAATGAGAGATGTAGTCTTGTGCCAAACGGTGTCTAAGGCTTTGCAGCTCCAGAACGTGTGCAGCAATGTACCCCTGTCCTGGCATCCTCTAAAACATGTGCCAGAGACCAGGGGATACATTCTATGAAGACGGTCCGGAGTGTAGTACCATCTAGTTTGAAGTTTGAGTACCATTTCCTTAATTGACACCGATCGAGTGCTTTTGTGCATGTTGTCTATCATGTCTTGCCACTCTCCGTCAGGGACCTCTTGGGCCATCTCTACCTCCCATGCCACCATTGCTAAGGATTTTTGAGGGGAGTTATAGTCATTAAGGTATCTATAAAGTACGGAGATGGTCCCCTTATCCCTCGCCGCTTCGCCACATAAAAGTTCAAATGGAGTTTTCGACATCTCCACCCCGCCCATCATAAGAGTCGAGTAGAAGTGTCGAATTTGCAGGTATTGGTGAAACCCGGATCTGCCCATATTATATGTCTGCTGCAGGTGAGTGTAGGAACAAAAGGAGGCGTTCTGCAGCAGAGACGCGAGGTTCACCAAGCCCAGCTCAATCCATTTAAGATATGGCAAACAGGAGGAAAAGCTTGGGGAGAATGAGGGTTCTCCCAAAAAAGAGGATAAAAGGGGCACATCTGATTGTAGTTTAAATTTTTTGTGGTAGGGAGACCATAAATAAAGTGATTGGCCTACAATATTGTTTAACCACTAGGCGTCCGCGCTATAGCCGAAAGACGGCTACAGCGCGGACTCCAATTGCCGGGAGGGCGTCCCTGGACGTCCTCCCTTTTACTTCCGCGTTGCGCGCTCCCGCGGGCGCGCATCGCGGAAGTTTTGTGCTGGCCGTGTCCCTCGGACACAGCCAGTGACAGATCGCCGTAAACGGCCAATGACAGCGGCCGTTTACAGTGCGATCGCTCTGCCAATGGGAGATGATCTCATATGTAAACATATGAGATCATCTCTCATCGCCGGCTCTCCCTCCTCACACAGAGACAGCGTGTGAGCAGGGAGAGCGGAACCGCTGCGGCGGTGAGTAAACAGGGAAAAAAAAAACGAAAAAAAAAAAAGTGTCAGCACAGTTATCTGCTCCTACCCAGCCATCTGCCCCAGCCATCTGCCCCTGCCATCTGCCCCTGCCATCTGCCCCAGCCATCTGCCATCTGCCCCAGCCATCTGCCCCTGCCATCTGCCCCAGCCATCTGCCCCAGTGCCATCTGCCCCAGTGCCATCTGCCCCTGCCATCTGCCCCAGCCATCTGCCCCAGTGCCATCTGCCCCAGTGCCATCTGCCCCAGCCATCTGCCCCAGTGCCATCTGCCCCAGTGCCATCTGTCCCTGCTGTCATGTCCCTGCCATCTGTCCCCACTGCCATCTGTCCCCAGTGCCACATATAAGTGCCATCTGTCATCTGTGCCACATAGTGCCATCTGTCATCAGTGTCACGTGTCATCAGTGCCACGTATCAGTGCCATCTGTCATCAGTGTCATGAGTGCCACGTATCAGTGCCATCAGTCATCAGTGCCACGTATTAGTGCCATCTGTCATCAGTGCCACGTATTAGTGCCACCTTTCATCAGTGCCACATATTAGTGCCATCTGTCATCAGTGCCATTTGTCATCATCGCCACGTGTCATCAGTGCCACATATTAGTGCCGTCTGTCATCAGTGTCACGTATTAGTGCCATCTGTCAGTGCCATGTATTAGTGCCATCTGTCATCAGTGCTATGTATTAGTGCCATCTGTCATAAGTGCCACGTATTAGTGCCATCTGTCATCAGTGCCATGTATTAGTGCCATCTGTCATCAGTGCCATGTATTAGTGCCATCTGTCATCAGTGCCACATCAGTGTCAGTGCCACGTATCAGTGCCATCTGTCATCAGTGCCACATCAGTGCCACGTATCAGTGCCATTTGTCATCAGTGCCACGTCAGTGTCACATGTCATTGTCCTGGTTCTCCAGGGCCTTCAAAAGTGTAATAGGTAGTCAACAAATTAGATGTGTAATTTTTGCTCCTAGAACACGTGATGGCGCTCCATGCATGTTGGGCCTCTCTATGTGGCCAGGCTGTGAAAAAGTCCCACACATGTGGTATCGTAATACTCAGGAGGAGTAGCAGAATGTATTTTGGGGTGTCATTTGTGGTATATACATGCCATGTGAGAGAAATAACTATTACAATGACAATTTTGTGGGGGGAAAAAAAAAAAATCTTCATTTTGCAAAGAATTGTGGGAAAAAATGACAACATCAAAAACCTCACCATGCATCTTACTAAATACCTTGGAATGTCTACTTTCAAAAAAGGGGTCATTTGGGGGGTATTTGTACTTTCCTGACTTGTTCGGGTGGCAAGAAATGAGATAGGCCACCAGTACATCAGGTGTGATCAATTTTTTATGATTTGCACCACAACTTGTAGACTCTCTAACTTTCACAAAGACCAAATAATATCCACTAATTTGGGTTATTTTTACCAAAGATATGTAGCAGTATAAATTGTGGCCAAAATTTATGAAGAAAAATTACTAATTTGCAAAATTTTATCACAAAAACAAAGAAAAATGCGTTTTTTTTCAAAATTTTCGGTCTTTTTTCATTTATAGCGCAAAAAATAAAAAACCCAGAGGTGATCAAATACCACCAAAAGAAATCTCTATTTGTATGAAAAAAAGGACAAAAAATTCATTTGGGTACAGTATTACATGACTGAGTAATTGTCATTCAAAGTGTGAGAGCGCTGAAAGCTGAAAATTGGTCTGGTCACGAGGGGGGTTTAAGTGCCCAGTTGTCAAGTGGTTAATGGGGTGATATCTTTGGGGGAGATTGAGCGGGACCAGAGAAGACCGGGGAGGTAGTATGGGGTCACCGAGACCCGCTCAAATTGTAGCCATGGTATAGAGGCAGGGATGGAATGCCACTGTGCCAATTGGATAAGCCGAGATGCCAGGAAGTACTTCCATAAATCCGGGCATCCCAAGCCACCCCTTCTCTGGGCTCTATACATCAGTCCACGTCCCATTCGTGGCTTTTTGTTTTGCCATATAAACCTAAGCAGGTCCATCTGAACCTTCTGTAGGACTGATCGAGAAACATATAGGGGTAGGGATCTGAAGAGGAATAGGAGTTTGGGGAGGATGTCGCCCAGGCCTGATAATTTATAGAAAGAGTCAAGGGAGGACATGAGGTTAGGGAGGGAGAGTAGGGGGTCTGAAATGAATAGCAGTACGTCGTCCGCGTAGAGGCTAAGTTTAAATTCCTGATCCCCCTTTCTGTAGCCTTTGATGTTTGGGTCATTAGAGATGGATCTAGACAGGGGCTCCATAGCCAGCGCAAACAGAAGCGGGGATAAAGGACACCCCTGTCTAGTGCCACACCTCAGAGAAAAATAATCTGAGTAACATCCTGGAAGCTTAATTCGGGTTTTCGGGTTATGGTAAAGGGCTTTGAAGCCATGAATAAATGCCCCACTAAAACCAAACTTAGATAAGACTGTATCCAAATATGTCCAGAGGACACTGTCGAATGCTTTGTTTATGTCTAAACTCAAAAGCAATACTGAGTTTGAGTTCATATGGGCGTCCTGTAGGATATTAGTGGCTAAACGGATATTATCTGTGATCTGCCTCGATGGGATAAATCCAGTTTGATCGGGTGATATCAGGGTTATAATAACTTTGGCCAATCTGTCAGCCAGAATCCTCCCAAATATTTTTAGATCATTATTTATAACCGAGATGGGGCGAAAATTTTGGGGGAGGGTATGATCTTTGCCGGGTTTGGGAATGAGGGACATGTTGGCTAGTAGCATTTCTTCAGGGAAACACTGTCCTTTAAGTATTTGATTGTACATATTAGTAAGTGTGGGGAGTAGGGATTCAGCGAATTTTTTGTAATAAACAGGAGAGAAGCCATCAGGGCCTGGGGCTTTGGAGGGTTTGAGAGAGGAGATAATAGAGGCAACTTCCTCAGATGAACAAGGGGCATTTAGGATACCCAATTGCTCCTCCGAAAGTCGAGGAAGCGAGAGGGCATCCAACCAGGACTGCATGGGGGGAGGGTTCGAAGGGTCTGGGCCAGAAAAAAGTTTTTGATAGAAGGAGGAGAAAATCTGCAGCACATATTTTGGATGAGAGGTGAAGTTGCCGTGGCAATCTTTTAATTTGTAAAGGTGGGTCGGTTGGGTGGACTGTTTAAGCTTTCGCGCAAACATCATGGAAGCGGAGTTACTGTAAAGGAGCAAGCGAGCTTTAGACCATCTAAGGGATTTCTCAATGTGACCTGACAGTATATCATCTAGGGCTCTCCTTTTTTCAGTGATTTGGAGGAGCAACTCCTGCGTAGGGGTCTGAGTGTGTCTATGATATAGTTGTTCCAATTCTAGGGTGAGTTTGTGAGTGTCCTGTTGTTTTTGACGTTTTTGGGTCGTGGAAATCTCGATCAGGTGGCCCCTCATCACAGCCTTATGGGCTGCCCATAGAGAGATAGGAGAAATGTTCTCTACATTATTAAGCCTAAAATATTCTTTGAGATGTTCCATCAACTGAGCCATAATCACAGGATCAGTAAGTAGTGCGTCATTAAGGCGCCAGGACCTGGCTATATGTGGGAGGCCTAAACAAGAGATATGGGTGGATACAAGGTGATGGTCCGACCAGGGGCAAACATGTATGTTGGCTGTAGTAGAGTTTATTGTCAGGGAGGGGGTGCCAAAAATATAATCTAGGCGGCAATAACTGTCATGGGGGTGGGAATAGAACGTATATTCCCTAGAGCCGATATTGTGGGCTCTCCAAATATCTATGAGTTGAGAGGATTTTAGAGAATGTTGAAGGGATTTAGGAAAGGCCTTAGATGTCGGGCATGTTCGGCTTCTATCAAGTCCTGAATGGGCTACTAAATTAAAATCCCCTCCGATTAACATGTGGGGGGAGTGGAACCTATCCAAGGTCTGAAAAAATTCTTTAAAGAATGTAGCCTGTGAGAAAAACAAGGGTAGGGGGAAAAAGTAAATACAAAAAAAAGAGAAAAAAGAAAAGTGTGTCTTGTTGTCAGTCACGGCGTTGATCTCGGCGGTCTCTTCTAGGTGGAGGGGTTGCCCAAATAGCTGAGTGACGTGGAGTGGAGGGTAATCTGGGCAGGGAAGCCGCATCAAGGAGGCCCATCTTCACCAGTAATTCCTTTCCCTCTGCTAGTGTGGTTACGGTGTAGGTTGTGCCGTTGTGGGGCACCTGCAGCTTGAAGGGGAAGCCCTAGCGGTAGCGAATACTGGCAGTTTGAAGAACAGATGTAACCTCTTTCATCCTCCTGCGCTTATCCAGGGTGGTAGGGGAGATATCCGGGTAAATTTGAATCGGGGTGCCTTCCAGACGGATATTAGGGGTGTTCCTTGAGGCTCTAAGTATTTCCTCTTTGATCAGGAAGTCCTTAAGGCAGAGCACTATATCCCTTGGTGGTTTCTCTGGGGGAGGGGGGGGGGGCGAAGGGCCCTATGAATCCTATCACAGGAGAAGGCCGACAGTGGGGGGTCTGGTAAGAGGGATTGGAAAATCTTCTGCACCGTGGGTAGCAGATCGGTGACCGATTCAGGCACTCCGCGCACCCTAAGATTGTTGCGGCGGTTCCTGTTGTCGAGGTCCTCAATGTGGGCTTGGAGTTGCAGGACCGTTTCAGATAGGGACTCATGCTCCTTTCTTAGGTCAGAATACACCAAGGTGAGCTCATCATGTTTTGTCTCTAGTAAATCAGTTCTACTACCCAGGGCTGCAATCTCCAGGGACAGTGTGTTAGTAGATTTGTGGAGCTCTGATTGAAATTTCTGGGCAATCTTGTCATACATTAAAGTTAGACTCTCATCCAGATCAGCCTTAGTAAGTTGAAATGTGTACTCACTGTCTCCCTGGGAGTGTGGTGGTGAGGAGGCTGCTGTAGGAGAATGTGCCTGTGACTGTGCTTTCCGGGCGCCATCTTGGGCCTGCATTTTCCTCTCCTTCTCTCTTAACAAATAGGTCGTTAAGGATCTTTGGGCCGGTTTTCCATGGCGATTTTTAGTGCCCGTCATGCGCTGAGTGTTCCGCCGGGGGTGCGGGGATGAGTTGGGTGAAATACCTGTGTTGATCGCCCCGGGGAAGTGCCGTTAGTCTCCGTGGCTCACGGAGCTCTCAGCCCTTGCTTCCTCCTTGGTTCGCGCCGCGCATGCACCCCCTGGGCCAGGTTTTTTTCAATGAAATCAGAAGGATTTCTTGTGATTACAACTCCCAGATATTTAAATTCCCTAACCCATTGTAGCGGGGAGGAGATGGGTCCAGAGTTAGCTCCGTCATCTATAGGGAATAGGACAGACTTGATCCAATTGATTTTGATCCCCGAAAGTCCCCCAAAATAATCAAAAATTCGTAGGGCAGCCTGAAGAGAGGGCCCAGCATCATTTAAATACAGCAGCGCGTCGTCTGCATAGAGGGAGAGGCACTCTTCCAACATACCCACCCGCAAGCCCAGGACGTCCGGTGCACACCTAATGGTAATTGCCAGGGGCTCCAGTGCTAGGGCAAACAGGCTGGGGGAGAGCGGGCAGCCCTGCCTCGTACCACAAAACAGGTCGAAGGGGTCTGAGACCCAGTTGTTAGTACGAACCCGAGCTTGGGGAGAACGGTACAGCAATCGTACTCCATGAATATATTTGGAACCAAATCCGAATCTACGTAAAGCCTCCCATAAAAATTTCCATTCCACGGAGTCGAAAGCCTTCTCGGCATCTAAAGATGCAATAACTCTGGACCCCGGGTTGTCGTGTGATACAGCTAAATTAAGGAATAGACGTCTAATATTTATATCTGTGCCCTTGCCTGGCATAAATCCCATCTGATCTATGCCCACCAGGTCTTCTATTACATGAGGTAATCGGGTGGCCAAGACCTTCGCAAAGATCTTGGCGTCCACATTAAGTAAAGAGATGGGCCTGTACGATCCACAGTCAAGGGGGTCCTTACCAGGCTTAGGAACCAGTACAATAATTGCCCCATTCATTGAGTCAGGTAGGGCCTGTAGTGTTGCAAATTTAGAGAGTATTGAAGTCAACTTAGGAGCTAGGAGTTCAGAGAAATTGGAGCAGAATTCGGATGGTAACCCGTCTGCACCCGGAGCATTCCCTCCCTTAAGGAGTCCCATGGCGACCTGGATCTCCTCAAGGGTGATATCGGCCTCCAGGTCCTCCCTCGCTTCCTCAGACAAAACAGGAATAGACAGGGAATCAAAAAAAGAAAGCATGAAGGAGTCTGATGCGGCGTCTCTAGAGGAGTAAACCTTCTCGAAAACGGTCATTGATATTACCAGGGGCAGTAAGGATCTGGCCAGTAGCGTCTCTAATGGAGCCTATGGGTGTTGAAGGTATGTTCCCTTTTGCCAGCCATGCAAGGAGCCTCCCATTCTTTCCACCATGTTCAAACACACGTTGAGCGGAATACAGCAAGGCCTTGTTCGTCTGGGTCATCCTAGTGGTGGATAGGTCTCGTAGAGCCCTCTTCCACGCCCTATATCGGTCCTCTCCAGGAGCGGAAACATATTCAGCTTCTAGTCTACCCGCCTGTGCCTCCAGTTCCTCTATGGAGTGGGTGGAGTCACGCTTAAGTCGAGCGATACTATACCCATATTCCTCTCGCACCCAAGCTTTAAATGTATCCCATACAACAGTAAGGGCAGCCGACTCGGCATTATCCGTCCAGAAATTGCAGATGGAAGCCTTAGGGGTTCCAGCAACCTCTCATCATTAGCCCAAAATCTGGATAGGCGCCATAGGCGAGTCCCTGGTGGAACAGACAGTATCAGTGTCAAGCACAGAGGTGCGTGGTCTGTAAGTCCCCTGGGAAGCACAGATAGGCCATGTACATATTGTAACGCAGGGCCTGAGGCATAGACAAGATCTATTCTAGACAGCGTTTTGTGTGAGGCTGAATGGCAAGTGAAAACTTTCAATGTCGGGTACAGGTGCCTCCAGACGTCAGTGAGGGCAAAGGTTTCCGCCCACTGCCTGAGGTCCGGAGTGTCCGGAGCCGAGGATTGCAGCCGATCAAGTTCCACCAGTGGAACCATGTTAAAGTCCCCCAAGAGATATACCAAAGCGGTATCAAATTGCACCACTATTTGCATAATCTCATGAAGGACCATGCCAGATGCTGGCGGGGGAACATAAAGTCCAACTAGTACCACTTTTTTATCATATATATCAGCATGTATAACAACAAATTTCCCTTCTTTGTCGGTTCTAACCTCAATAAGCCTAAACGGTAGTGTCTTGTGGACCAGGACGCTGACCCCCCGGGCATAATTGGAAAAGGTGGAGTGGTAATTAAGGCCCACCCAGGCCTTCCTAAGGCATATCGTTTTGTTTTGCTTCAGATGTGTCTCTTGGAGGAGACAGATCTGCGGGTTGTGGGAGAGAAGGAAGCAAAATACCAGGGAGCGCTTAACAGCGGTATTGAGCCCCCGAACATTCCATGAAATTACCTTTAACTCAGCCATTAGAAGTGAAGTATAGGGGAATTGCAGTTAAATACCATGCCAAGCAGGTAGCGTCCCAGTCCAGCCACAACCACAGTATTCTGTACAGCATTATGCCCAGGGATCTGCTCACAAATGTGTCAACTCTAAAGCACCTGAAACAATAGAAAAAGGTTAACAAAAACAATCCCAACATAGCACCCCCCCACCCCCCCTGCAGCCCCCACCCCAACCTAGGAATGCATTGTTCCCCAAACATCAAGCTGTCTCCTCTCCTCATTCAGAAAACAACAAAGGAGGTATTGTTCTGTCTCCACACTCTGATGCTGTACAACAGCCCAGTTTGAATGATCTTAGGTCGGTGGCTGCAGATATTAAAAATACCCTGACAGCTGCTATTACAGGTCTGAGGATAGACATTCAGGCTATTACAGGCAGAGTAATGGCGGTTGAGAAGATAACAGCATCACACTCCACAGAGCTCCGTAAAAATCATTTCTTAATTGATATCCACACAAGACAACTTAGAGATATGAATCGGCATTTAGAAGATTTGGATAACCGCGGTAGACGCCACAGTCTTCGCTTACGAGGTCTGACTGAATCTGTGGATAGTGTGCTAAATAGACCAAAGGATACCCCAATCACCATGGAACGTATACATAGAGCCCTTAGACCTAAGGGAAAAGATTTAGACCCACCAAGAGATGTAATTTGCTGCATAGTAAATTACTAGCTTAAAGAGGAAATATTGAGAAGAGCACGTACGATGACACCACTATTATACCATGGTAAAGAATTCAGCATATTTCAAGATCTATCCAGCATTACTTTACAACGCAGGAGAGAATTAAAACCTTTGTTGGAAATATTGCGTACTAAAGGCATAATATATCGTTGGAAATTTCCTTTTGGTTTGGCAGCCTCAGTACATGGACGCTCTTCTCTTCTCAGAGTTCCTGAAGATCTTAATTATTTCTGTGACACATTGGATATCCCGCTCCCAGAGATACCAGATTGGTATGCAGAATTCCTTCACTAGCATCCTTACATCACCTCAGGAATGAATTGATGGAAACCCAGGAAGTCTGATACCGCAGACAACGCAGATCATCTCAGATCATCTCAGCAAGGACCACTATCTCCTTCAATCAACAACCCGATGAAAGCCAAGCGCACCCGTAAAGCCAGACAAGATAGCTGAAAGAAGGAGGCGTGTGGAGGCGCCAACTTGTTGGCGCCTCCACACCCCTCCTTTTTTCAACATTGATTATCAACAGAGGCAATGGACACCCTCTGAAGATGGCTGCCTCCTCATTCTAGAATTTACCTGCCTTATTTTAATGTGCTATTATAGCTACCATTGTACTATTTACCTTAGACATCACATGTTGCGGAGCGCCGGAAAATCCCCCCTTTTGTTTCTCTGCTGAGATAGATGAAAGACTGGTCCTCAAACTGTATTCTTAGAGGGATACTCTCATTCAGTCTAATTCTGTTTTCTTTATGGCTTCAATATTGATCCTATCTCTGTTCCTCCTTTTTCTTCAGTTTAATAGGTATAACTTCTTTGCTACACAATTTCTCCACAAATTCATCTTCACTATTAATCTAAAACACAGAGATTCTCTTTTTTCAAAGATGCTAAACTTGGTTTTGGTTTGGACTATCCTGTTTATTTGACTTATTAATTTTCTTATTTAATTGCAAGGATTCTCCTGATTTTTTATCTTAGCCCTAAGTCTTCTAACTACCGACTGGAGGGCTGAAAGCTTTGAGATTTACGTAAGAAATATTTTGGGATTAAATTGGTCAACTTTTAGTTATTTATTATTTCCTCAGTTAAAACTGTTACATAGAGATACATTGTTTAAAAGTAGGTCATCTCTTTGCTAAAAGAAAAGGAAAGAGAGAGCAAAGAAATACAATACAGAGAAAGGAAAAGAGGGAGCAGAAGGTAGTGACAAAAGTTAAAGGGAGAGATTGTTTTGATAATATCTCTTTCTCTACATTTAAGGGCCATTGTTTTTTTTTTCTCTTTACTAGCTTGTTGTTGTTTACATTTAATACAATATAGTCATATAACTTATTCTATGGTAATATATACCAATTCTTCGGATATAAATTACATACTATATATCTAGGATTCTAAATGATTCTAACAGTTATCCTTTCCATTTAGTTTAAGATATATTATCATATTGATTCTATTTCTATACTCCATGCCGTCCTCATAAAACTCATTTGATCAGATTCAAACAAACTTATAAACACCTTCTTCAGAATTATTATTATAAGAATATTCTCCCGAAGTCAGCGAGACTGACTTCTTATTGCAAAAGTTACACCACACTCCAGTGTTGACCTATCCTCCCACACCGTGGTTTCCTCTGATTTTTTGGGTTCTTCTGAACTACTTTTTTTTTTTTTTCCCCACATCTCTTTATACAAAAACCACTGACTCAATCCGGCTGCATATACATTTACGTATTTACTGCATTTGGACTAGCAAGCAGGTCTTGCAAGTCTCCGGAATATTTATTTATTCATTTATTTATTTATTAATCTATTTATTTGTTTATTTATTTATTTATTTATTTATTTATTTATTATCTAAAAACATGCCTACAAAAACTTCTGGGTCAAAACACACAATACCGCCTAATAAGGTTACATCTCCTCCTAAGGTTAACCATAATGCTACAGCCAAAATCATTTCTTTAAATGCTAAAGGTCTTAATGTTCCTGAAAAACGTTCGCAAATACTTCACTCTTTACATAAATGAAAAGCGGATATTGTGTTCATCCAAGAAACACATTTCAAGACCGATAATGTACCAAAATTTTCAAATCACCACTTTCCAACGGTAATACATGCCACCACTAAGGAATCTAAAACTAAAGGGGTTTCAATTCTTTTTTCAAAAAATTGCCCATTCCAAATGACAGACTCACAGATAGACGAAGATGGTCGTTTCCTATTTCTTAAAGGATCCTTGTTTAACAAACGCGTAACCCTGGCTAATATTTATGCCCCCAATGTTAAACAAGTTTCCTTTTTCACAAGTACAATGCAGGATCTCGCTTCTTTTCAAGAAGGAATGTTAATAGTAGGGGGAGATTTTAATGTCCCTTTAAATCCTATTCAAGATACCTCTTCAGGCTCATCTAAATTACCATTTAAGGCATTACGTAATATTAAGAAATCCCTCCAAGAACTCACCTTGCATGACTCCTGGCGTACTTTACATCCTACCACTAAAGATTATACTTTTTATTTTAATCCTCATGGAAGTTATTCCAGGATTGACTTTTTATTTATCACACAGAGAGATCTTCCCATGCTCCTTAAAGCAACTATAGAACCAATGTTTTTATCGGATCATCACCCTATCACCATGTTGATTGAATTTCAGATCACTCAATCTCGTTTACAAATATGGCGTCTTGATCCATCTCTACTTACGGATAATAAAATTGCGTCACACATTCAACTTAGGCTCTCTCAATTCTTCAATGAGAACGACTCTGCCGAAATTTCCCCAATGATAATATGGGAGCTCATAAATGCACTATTCGTGGTGAATTAATGGCGATAGCTTCCAAAAGACGACGTGAAAGACAAAAATTATTATCCAATCTAGCTGTCCGTATTCATGATTTAGAAAAATCTCACAAAAAAACACAAGCTATTTTGACACTCCAAGAACTCACTTTAGCTAGAACCGAAATGATGGAGGAACTTACTAAAATAACGAAACGTAAATATATACTTTATCAAAAACTATTTTATGAATTTGGTAACAAATTAGGTAAATTACTAGCTAGAGCACTTCGGGCAAAACAATCGACTACGATTATACATTCTATTAATTTCCCTGACGGAACCAAATTTTCTTCTAATGATCAAATAGCAGAACAATTTGTCAAATATTATACACAACTATACAATATTAAAAACACACCCACCCAACATAACACAGAAAACAGAATACATCTAATCAAAAACTTTCTTGCACAATATGGTCCTAAACCAATCTCACACACTGAAGCAATGAACTTGGAAAGACCATTGTCTAAAGATGAATTAGATATTGTAATCAAACAAATGAAACCTGGTAAGAGCCCAGGACCAGACGGCTTAACAGTAGGATACTATAAAGCGTTTACTAATGTATTGTATACACCCTTCTTGAATGGTTCTAATTACCTCTCTACAGATAAATCTCCTCCTAGAGATCTCTTTACTGCACATATAGCTGTCCTTCCAAAACCTGATAAAGACCAGACTCTAGTTTCCAACTACAGGCCGATTTCTTTATTAAATGTTGATCTAAAAATGTATGCGAAAATCCTAGCTAAGAGACTCTTGCCTCTTTTACCACACCTTGTTTCTTTGGATCAAGTGGGTTTTGTTCCCGGTAGAGAGGCAAGAGATAATACTCTGAAAGCTCTCAATATTCATAAATGGTTAACCTCAAAGAAGCAGGGTGGTTTCTTTCTCTCCTTGGACGCAGAGAAGGCAGTCGACAGGGTTGCATGGGATTATCTAACTGAAGTACTTAAACAGATAGGCATGTGGGATCGCATGTTACAATTCATACTTGCACTTTACTCAAGGCCTACGGCTAGGGTTAGAATTAACGGACACCTGTCGGATGCCTTCTCTGTGTCCAATTGGACACGTCAAGGTTGCCCTCTTTCCCCACTAATTTTTATCCTAACATTAGAACCTTGTCTTCAACGTTTGAGAGACAACCAAGATATCAAAGGTATATCCATAGATCATTCCACATACAAGCTAGCAGCATTTGCTGATGATATACTACTATTTTTACAAGATCCTCACTTTTCACTCCCCAATCTCCTTAAAGATCTATCTCTTTTTGAAAATCTATCTAATCTCAAAATTAATTTAGAAAAATCTGAAGCTCTTAATGTATCTTTACCACATGAGACTAAAACCCTATGCCAGACAAATTTTCCTTTCAAATGGAGCGCAAATTCCATTAAATATCTTGGAATACATATACCGACCAATCTTTATGATCTTTATAGTAAAAACTATGTACCAATTTTTAAAAAATATCCAGAAGGATCTTGAGGCTTGGTCCTCTGGTTTATTTTCTTGGTTTGGTAGATCCTCTATTATTAAAATGAACATCTTACCAAAAATTCTTTATTTGCTTCAAACGATTCCAATAAAATTACCACAATCATTTTTCACATCTTTCCGTAAAGCTTGTTCTAAATTTATCTGGAGTGGAAAAAGAGCTAGATTAAGCTTTGACAGATTATCCTTACCTAAATTGAAAGGTGGATTGGGATTGCCGGACATTCGAAAATACTATCTGGCATGTCAATTGGCCAGAGTAGTAGATTGGAATGTACATACTACCACCAAAGCTTGGATTTCTATTGAACAGGCCTTCTCAAATTTTCCACTCCAAAATATAGCCTGGGTACCTACTAGAAATATTCCTAAACAATGTAAACAACATCCACTAATTAGCAATACATTGCATGTTTTTACCAGTACTTGTCGTCAATACTATATCTCTTCAATCCCAAGTCCACTCACATTGATTAGACATAATCCTGAATTTTCTCCAGACTTTGTTAGATCCTTTTTATCAGAATTAGGACCTAATGACAATCCAAAAGCAGAAGACTTCTTTGACCAAAACACTCTCCTTCCTTTATCTACATTGAATACTCGAAGGACAGATAGTCAGATTTCTTTATGGTCATATATGCAACTCAAAAATTATCTAACCACCCCACAATCACGATCAGCCTTCTCAAGGGAACGAACACATTTCGAATCCATTTGTTCTCAATTAGAACCACAACGTCATCTCATATCAACTATCTACTCCATTCTTTTTGATGACCAAAAGCCTAAATCGAATCTTGCAAGTTCAAAATGGGAAAGAGATCTTTCTATCAACCTTTCTGACAGAGAATGGGGAAAAATATACACAATAATACATAAAGGTTCAATTAATGTGAATGTACAAGAGAACGGTTTTAAATTGTTTTCCAGATGGTATAACACTCCACTCAAATTAAACAAAATTAATCCAAGTACCCCATCCATCTGCTGGAGATGTAATCAGGAGGATGGTTCACTTCTTCACACTTGGTGGGAATGTCCCTCGATTATGAAATTCTGGACTGATGTATTCCAATATATCACCCAAATTACAACTATACGCTTAGAATTCTCCCCAGCCCAAGCCTTACTTCATCATTCTAATTTACCGATGAAAATTTACCACAGATCATTAGTTCAACATCTCATTAATGCTGCAAAACTTTGTATTCCGGCCCTCTGGAAATCTCCCAATCCACCCACAATTACAAATTGGATTGCCAGAGTAAACAAAATAGCTTTAATGGAAGAACTCATACACCAAGCTCATGACTCCTCTACAAAATTTAGAAACACATGGGCTTGCTGGCAACAATTTCAAACAACTTCTGAATATACCCGACTTCTTTATTAAATATTACACAGGTCATACTCCGATTTATAGAGAAAATTAACCTTATTTGTTTTCCGCTCTATTATTAATCACAAATGTATTAATGTATTGGAATCATTCTAAATTTATTATAGATTAGATCTGTTTTTTCATGTGGAAGGCTAAGCTTTCATTATAATTTAAAATACCATGTCTTTATGGTTATTATCTATTGTTCTCTATTTTATCTTACTACTTTTATCTAATATCTTATTTTTATTTATTTATTTATTTATTTTATATGATTCTACTTACTAGTTATTGCTTTATACATTTGCTATCCATGTACTGTAACTTGATGTAATTTCACTTAATAAGCTTGTATTCTGATATACATCCTTCAATAAACTTTTTCTTGGAAAAAAAATATTGCTGCAGTGAGTCAGTGTGGTATGAAATATCCTTCCATCTCATAAATTCCATCCTCTCAGGAACCTTTTGTAGCAGGCAAAGGTTTATCCCACAGTAGATTCAAAAAGTGGCAGGCTTGGAAGTAGGCATCACCTGGCATAGCCAGGAGCACAGTACTTGCATTGTAATCCAACAGGGATTTACAGAAGGCACAACAGGTGCAAAGTTATTCATTTGTCAAGATTAATCAACCAGCGGTCAATACTCAGAGCAGGTCTGTATTAGATCATTCTACAGCGTTCAGCGGTTGGGGGCCAGTGATTCCAGCCATGCATTAGCATCCCTGGGGGATGTAAAAAATTTGACAGTTTCCCTGTCCTGAACCCTTAACCGTGCTGGGAATAGAACACTGTACCGAATGCCCTTAAGACGCATGGCTGCCTTCACCTGGTCAAACGATCGTCTGAGTTTTTGAGTCTCAACAGAGTAGTCAGGGAAGATAAGTAGCTTGATATTTTGATGATGCAGCTCTCCCTGCACTCTGGCAGACCTAAGCACTTCATCCCTGTCGCGGAAGTTCAGGAACTTTAGAATAAAAGTGCGCGGCGGCGCTCCAGGGGGGCCCGGCTTAGGGGGGATCCGGTGAGCCCGCTCCACCGCATAAAATGGTGAAAATTGAGCCCCAGGAAGGAGGGAACGTAGTAGGCCCTTAATAAATTCTGTAGGACGTTTCCCCTCAGCTCCCTCCTCCAAACCTACAATGCGGAGATTGTTTCTCCTATTACGGTTTTCCGCATCTTCGGATTTGTATTCAAGTGCTCTAATTTTGGTTTGCAGGGACCGGAGATCAGCACCACGAGTCTCTACAGTGTCCTCCATGTGCCCCAGACGCTGTTCAACAGCAGTCAGTCGGCCACGTATTTTGTCCATGTCCAGCCTTATTAGACCAACATCTAATTGTACAGCATCTACCTTGGATGTAAGGATGGTGAGGGAGGCTTGGCAGTTTCCTATAGCAGCCAGTATATCAGCCAGGCCTGGCTGTGCAGTGGAGGGCTGCTCAGGCTGCTCTGTCTGGGACGCCATGTTACTGAGAGCGCGCCTCCCGGGCCCCACACGGCCTGCACAGGCCTTCTCTGTCTCCACCGGCTCGAGGGGGAATTTAAGCTTCTTACCCCTTCCGCTTGTAGGCCGGGATGATCGGCGGTGCATGTGGATGAGTTTCGCTGGCTCAGGGATCTGCTGATGCTGCTTTAAAGGCTGAGATAGTCCCGGATTGCAGCGGAGCTCTCAGACATGCGTCCACTCACAGCGCCATCTTGGCCATGCCCCTTCCCTGTACAATATTAGTCCATCCACACAAATATATATGTATATATTATCACTCCTTATAAAATATATATATGGTACAATATTATTACCCCTTCCATATATATATATATATATATATATATATATATATATATAGATAAAATATCTATATATATAAAAAATATCTATATGTGTGTATATATATATATATAAAATAAATAAATAAAATATAAATATATATATAAACTATACACATGTCATCATTATTATCCCTTCATATTAATGTGTCTAATTTATTCTTACCCCTCCTACGTCTTCATTATTATCCCCTCCTATTATTTAATATTATTTATTGAACACTGGAAATTCTCCCCACAGTCCCTATTATTACTATTATTATTATTATTATTATTCCTACCACCTATTATATATCTATCAGTATACACATCATTATTATCATCTCTTCCTATTATTTTATCTAATTTTTTATTGCCCCTCCTATTATTTTATTTATTATTACACCTCCTATTATTTTATATTCATTGTTAATCCTTCTATTATTTTATATTATTGTTACACCTCCTATTCATTTTATCTAATTTATTATTACCCCCTCCCAGTGGCAGATGGTACTGAAAATTTTTTTTTTGGGGGGGGGGGCAAACAAACTGAAAAAATCTGAAAAAAAATCTTTAAACGCAGCCACTGTGCACATCTGTTTCTCTGACTGCTCTGCTCTTTGTATCGATCATCCTCACTCTTCTTTCTTACCCCAGACCCTTTCTGTCCAGAGGAAGCGAATTTTGATAGCAAGCTGACTATTGCTATCGAATCTGGTTCCCCCTCCCAATATAGCTTCCACAGCATTTCAAGGGTTAAAAACACTTGTATATGGCTTTTCTGATTGCTCTACTCTTTCTATAAATCATCCTCACTCTTCTTTCTTACCCCAGACCCTTTCTGTCCAGGGGAAGCGGATTTTGATAGCAAGCTGACTATTGCTATTGAATCTGGTACCCCCTCCCAGTATAGCTTCCACAGCATTTCAAGGGTTAAAAACACTTGTATATGGCTTTTCTGATTGCTCTACTCTTTCTATAAATCATCTTCACTCTTCTTTCTTACCCCAGACCCTTTCTGTCCAGGGGAAGCGGATTTTGATAGCAAGCTGACTATTGCTATCGAATCTGGTACCCCCTCCCAGTATAGCCTCCACAGCATTTCAAGGTTTAAAAACACTTGTATATGGCTTTTCTGACTGCTCTACTCTTTCTATAAATCATCCTCACTCTTCTTTCTTACCCCAGACCCTTTCTGTCCAGGGGAAGCCGATTTTGATAGCAAGCTGACTATTGCTATTGAATCTGGTCCCCCCTCCCAATATAGCTTCCACAGCATTTCAAGGGTTAAAAACACTTGTATATGGCTTCTCTCACTGCTCTACTCTTTGTATCAATCATCCTCATTCTTTCTTCTTACCCCAGACCCTTTCTGTCCAGGGGGAACGGATTCTGGTAGCAAGCTGACTGTGTGTTAAATTTGGTGTTATCGCTCTTACTTTCTCATTCTGGTCACTTGAAGTTCAACATGGCACCTGATGGGAAAGAACTCTCTGAGGATCTGAAAAAAAGAATTGATGCTCTACATAAAGATGGCCTAGGCTATAAGAAGATTGCCAAGACCCTGAAACTGAGCTGCAGCACAGTGGCCAAGACCATACAGCGGTATAAAAGGACAGGTTCCACTCAGAACAGGCCTCGCCATGGTCAACCAAAGAAGTTGAGTGCTTAGCATCATATCCAGAGGTTGTCTTTTGGAAATAGATGTATAGGTGCTGCCAGCATTGCTGCAGAGGTTAAAGGGGTCAGCCTGTAAGTGCTCGGACCATATGTCGCACACTTCATCAAATTGGTCTGCATGGCTGTCATCCCAGAAGGAAGCCTCTTCTAAAGATGATGCACAAGAAAGCCCACAAACAGTTTGCTGAAGACTAGCAGACTAAGGACATGGATTACTGGAACCATGTCCGCTGGTCTGATGAGTCCAAGATAAACGTATTTGGTTCAGATGGTGACAAGTGTGTGTGGAGGCAACCAGGTGAGGAGTACAAAGACAAGTGTGTCTTGCCTACAGTCAAGCATGGTGGTGGGAGTGTCATGGTCTGGGGCTGCATGAGTGCTGCCGATGTGCTAAAAAAAAACCTTGACTCGTGCAGAAGTTCGACCGCATCACTTCCGGTGCGGCTACATCACAAAACAGCTGATCGTGGGGCTCCACTGCACATGCGCTGCTTCACCATGCCTATACCGCGCATGCGCAGACGCTCATTTTAATTGAGAAAAATTATAGACTCGAGTGGGTAGGCGGAGGCGGTGCGAGTTGCTTAATTACATCATCGGCAGCACCGCCTCCAGCCCCGCCCCTAGCCTGCTCTGGAGAAGGGGGGCGGGCCCCCTTGCAACTTAGCACTGTGTATATCAATGGGACCAAGGTCAAGGGAAAATATCGAGCTGCACCGCCTCCAGCTCTGCCCTCACCCCTAGCCTGCTCTGCTGAAGGGGGGCGTGCCCAATGCATAATAGCACTGTGTATAACAATGGCAGGTCCAGGAAAAATATAGAGCTGTGCCTGTGGGAGGGGCCAAGCCTTTACATAGAAGACATTCCTCATCAATATGAGCATCCACACTGCATGATGTACATAATGTGAAGGGCTGTTCAATCTGTTCAGGAACGAAAACAGCAGCCTGACACATGGAGCCTCCGCTTACACTAATCTGTCTGTGCACAGCCCTTCAAAATACATAAAAGGGAGGTCAAGGAAAATTATAGAGCAGTGTCTGTGACAGTGGCGGTTGGTGCTCAAAAATTTTGGGGGGGCGCAAACAAACTGAAAAATACTGAAACCACCCCAGCCCCCCCCCCCAATCAATTGCAACCTGTCAAATGCAGCAATTTGTGCCTGTCAAATGCAGCCACTGTGCCAGTCAAATGCAGCCACTTGTGCCCGTCATACGCAGCCACTTGTGCCCCTCATACGCAGCCACTTGTGCCCCTCATACGCAGCCACTTGTGCCCCTCATACGCAGCCACTTCTGCCATTCAAATGGAGCCACTTGTGCCCATCATATGCAGCCACTTGTGCCCATCATATGCAGCCACTTGTGCCCAGTATATGCAGCCACTTGTGCCCATCAAATGCAGCCAGGCGTGTCCCCCAACTCGGCTGTTACTTCACTAACCCCCCCGCGCGGCTGGTCTAGTGGCACTTACTGAGTGACGGGCTTCCTCCTCTTCTGTAGCGGCGGCTGTGGCCCCTGTGTCCGCTCGGCTCCTCAGGCTTCTATAGTATGTGTCTTTAGTATACCTGTAAAGGAGGGCATGTTACCCATAATTAGAACAGTCTGACAACAAAATGACATTTCTAAAGGAAAAAAAGTCATGTAAAATCATTATAGCTGGCGCTAGCGATAGTAAATTGTCGGTCCGGCAATACACATAAAAGTTCATTGATAAAAACGGCATGGAGTTTCCCCACAGGGGAACCCCGAACCAAAATTTAAAAAAAAACCTGCGTAGGGGTCCCCCTAAATTCCATACCAGGCCCTTCAGGTCTGGTATGGATATTAAGGGGAACCCCGCGCCAAAATTAAAAAAAAATGGCGTGGGGTCCCCACATAAATCCATACAAGACCCTTATACGAGCACGCAACCTGGCAGGCCGCAGGAAAAGAGGGGGGAACGAGAGAGCGCCCCCCCTCCTTAACTATACCAGGCCACATGCCCTCAACATTGGGAGGGTGCTTTGGGGAGAAGGACCTCATCCCCACAAGCCTTGCCCGGTGGTTGTGGGGGTCTGCGGGTGGGGGCCTTAGCGGAATCTGGAAGCCCACTTTAACAAGGGGACCCCCAGATCCCGCCCCCCCCGTGTGAATTGGTAATGGGGTAAAAATGTACCACTACCATTTCACAAAAAATGTGTCAAAAAGGTTAAAAAACACAAGAGACGGTTTTTGAGAAGTCCTTTTTTAGTTTCTTCTTCTTTCCGCTTCTTCTTCCATCTTCTTTCTTCTGGTTTTCCTTCGGTGTTCTTTTTCTTCTTCCTCCATCTTATTCTTCTCCATCTTCTTCTTCTCCATCTTCTTCTTCCTCCGCTCTTCTCGTCCTGCATCTTCCTGCGGCTTCTTCTCCGCTCCGTCCGCATGATCCGCCTCAGTGGGAGTCTTCCACCGTGTGACGCTTCGGTTCTTCTGACACTTCTTACATAACGGAGGGCGGGGCCACCCAGTGATGCACGGGGACTTCCTGGGACTTTCCTATGGCTTTCCACGCCCCGCCCTCCGTTATATAAGAAGTGTCAGAAGAACCGAAGCGTCACACAGCGGAAGACTCCCACTGAGGCGGATCGTGCAGACGGAGCGGAGAAGAAGCCGGAGGAAGATGCGGGACGAGAAGAGCGGAGGAAGAAGAAGATGGAGAAGAAGAAGATGGAGGAAGTAGAAGAACACCGAAGGAAGACCAGAAGAAAGAAGATGGAAGAAGAAGTGGAAAGAAGAAGAAATTAATAATGGACTTGTCAAAAACTGTTTTGTGTTTTTTAACCTTTTTGACACTTTTTTTGTGAAATGGTAGGGGTTCACACAGGGGGGGCGGGATCTGGGGGTCCCCTTGTTAAAGGGGGCTTCCAGATTCTGATAAGCCCCCCGCCCGCAGACCCCCAAAACCACCGGGCAAGGGTTGTGGGGATGAGGCCCTTCTCCCCATCAACATGGGGACAAGGTGCTTTGGGGGGCTACCCCAAAGCACCCTCTCAATGTTGAGGGCATGTGGCCTGGTATGGTTCAGGAGGGGGGGCACTCTCTCGTCCCCCCCTCTTTTCCTGCGGCCTGCCAGGTTGCGTGCTCGGATAAGGGTCTGGAATGGATTTTTTTTTTTTTTAATTTTGTTTCGGGGTTCACCTGTGGGGAAATTCCATGCCGTTTTTAGCAATGAACTTTTATGTGTATTGCTGGACAATTCATTATAGCTGGCGCTAGCGATAGTAGTTTTACATGACTTTTTTTCCTTTAGAAATGTCATTTTGCTGTCAGACTGTTCTAAACACAGGAAACATGTGCCACTTTACAGGCATACTATAGACACCCCCCAGGTACGAAATTTAAAGTAATATTACACTTTTATTGTTTCACTTTAAGCATTATTAAAATCACTGCTCCTGAAAAAATGTCAGTTTTTAAAACTTCTTTTTGCATTGATACATGTCCCCTGGGGCAGGACCCAGGTCCCCAAACACTTTTTATGACAATAACTCACATATAAGCCTTTAAAATGAGCACTTTTGATTATTCATGTTCGTGTCCCATAGACTTTAACGGTGTTCGCACTAATTTTTTGCCTGTTCGCATGTTCTGGATGCGAACCAAACCGGGGGGTGTTCGGCTCATCCCTAGCCATGAGGTGCCATGTTGAACTTCCAGTGACCAGAATGAGAAAGTAAGAGCGATAACACCAAATTTAACACACAGTCAGCTTGCT
Organism: Aquarana catesbeiana; assembly: GCF_042186555.1. Classification (NCBI taxonomy): domain Eukaryota; kingdom Metazoa; phylum Chordata; class Amphibia; order Anura; family Ranidae; genus Aquarana; species Aquarana catesbeiana. Next base: position 35,948,816 of record NC_133332.1, read on the forward strand.
ACCAGAATCTGTTTCACCTGGACAGAAAGGGTCTGGGGTAAGAAAGAAGAGTGAGGATGATTGATACAAAGAGTAGAGCAGTCAGAGAAGCCATATACAAGTGTTTTTAACCCTTGAAATGCTGTGGAAGCTATATTGGGAGGGGGAACCAGATTCAATAGCAATAGTCAGCTTGCTATCAAAATCCGCTCCCCCTGGACATAAAGGGTCTGGGGTAAGAAAGAAGAGTGAGGGTGATCGATACAAAGAGTAGAGCAGTCAGAGAAACAGATGTGCACAGTGGCTGCGTTTAAAGATTTTTTTTTCAGATTTTTTCAGTTTGTTTGCGCCCCCCCTCCCGAAAAAAAAAAAATTTCAGCACCATCTGCCACCGGGAGGGGGTAATAATAAATTAGATAAAATGAATAGGAGGTGTAACAATAATATAAAATAATAGAAGGATTAACAATGAATATAAAATAATAGGAGGTGTAATAATAAATAAAATAATAGCAGGGGCAATAAAAAATTAGATAAAATAATAGGAAGAGATGATAATGATGACGTGTATACTGATAGATATATAATAGGTGGTAGGAATAATAATAATAATAATAATAATAGGGACTGTGGGGAGAATTTCCAGTGTTCAATAAATAATATTAAATAATAGGAGGGGATAATAATGATGACGTGTTTATAGTTTATATATATGTATATAAATATATATATATATGTATATATATATATATATATATATATATATATATAAAATCTATATGTGTGTGTGTATATATATGTGTGTGTATATATATATATATATATATATATATACACACACATATAGATATTTTTTATATATATAGATATTTTATCTATCTATCTATATATATACATCTATATATATATATATATATATATATATATATATATATATATATATATATATATATATATATATGGAAGGAGTAATAATATTGTACCATATATATATATTATAAGGAGTGATAATATATACATATATATTTGTGTGGATGGACTAATATTGTACAGGGGACGCGCACTGGGGCGGGGACGGTAGAAGGATGATTAGCATTCGGGGGAGAGTAGGGGGAGAGGCAGTGCAGAGGGCGAGAGACACGGGGAAACCATTCTCGGCAAAACACCGGTGTGCTGTTATAATCTCCCACTACTGCTTGGCATTGTACTCAGCGCCACCATCCGTTAAGGGAGGAGTCAGTGTCAAAGAGGTTCTGAAAGCGATAGCTGATCAGTGCGCCGTCCAAGTCTCGGTTTTAGCGGGCAGTACAGAGCGGGCGATTCAAACTCTCTCCGATCTGTGCGGATCTCTGTGCAGATGATTCGATCATTCATATGGTGCCATGTGGGGATCCTCGTGCTGCTCTCCTATCTCACCATCTGTACAGTCCATGCAGGTAAGTGCTCTGCTTTATATGCAGTATATTATGTTTGTTTTATATGGTCACTATAACAATCATAAAATCTTTTATCCCATTCACTATTACTGCAACCGGAGAGAGGATATCCTCCTCTCCTCCCTCCTATTATTATATAGTGTTCGTAGCTACATTTTACTGTAAATAGTAGGATGGTATATTCTATATAATCTATGATGCATTCTATATGGTAAATTCTGTATGGTAGGATGATATATTCCATATAAGCTACTATATATGGTGTATGTATATGTTACATTCTATATTGTAGGATGGTACATTCTCTATCATCTATGATGCATTCTATATGGTACATTCTATATGGTTGGATTGTACATTGTATATGGTAGGATGCTACATTCTATATAGTAGGATGGTATATTCCATATAATCTTTGATGCATTCTATATGGTATATGTATATGGTACATTCTGTATGGTTGGATTGTCCCTACATTTTATATGGTAGGATGGAACATTCCATATAACCAATGATGCATTCTATATTGTAGATGGTACATTCTATATGGTACAGTCTATAATAATCTATGATTCATTCTGTATGGTATATGTAGTGTATGTATATGGTATATGTATATGGTAGGATGGTATATGTATATGGTACATTCCATATCGTACATTCCATATCAGCGATGGCGAACCTTTTTGAGGTCGAGTGCCCATACTGCAACACAAAGGCAATGTATTTATTTCAAAGTGCCAGCACTGCAATTAACCTGAATACTGAGGTTTTAGTTTAGAAAAACAATTCATATAGTTGTCCAAACTAATTAACCTCTTTTGTCAAAGGTCCCTTTCACACATGCAGACCGTATGTCCGTATTTCATCCATCCATTTTCGGATGAAATACGGACATACATGCATCCCTTTAGGGTAGCGGGTGTCAGCAGATGAACATCCACTGACACCCGATATCATCCATCCCCACTATGGTCCGATTCTGCAGATGGAGGAAAATCCTATTTTTCTTTCCATCTGCAGAGCAGATCGGATGAACACGGACAGGCGGTCCATGTTCATCCGATCCCCCATAGGGGAGAGCGGAGATCTGGCAGGGCATCGCCCTGTCATCCGCCGGCTCAGCGGGGATCAACAGAGAAATCCCCGCTGAGCAAGCGGATGTTCACGGGGTGGATCATCACGGATCCCTCCCGTGTGAAAGGACCCTTAAAAGAAAAACACAATAAGGGAGCTTTCAATCATACAGTATTTTATTGAAAAAAAAAAAACATCAGGCATGGTACAAGGGACGGTCAGAGACTGCAGACATGATACAGAAGATGGTCAGAGACTGCAGACATGATACAGAAAATGGTCAGAGACTACAGATTCATCCATAGCAACACATGCTGTACCCTCCCCCCCTTACCATTGTGTAAAGCTCTGATGCCGCTCCGTGTACATATACGTCCTCCCTCCTCACAGGTGTTGCGCTCTGCTCACTCTCCCGGTCAGGTGATGCACTCGGTCCCGCTCAGATTGCCATGTTACCTGAGCAGAGGTCTATTTTGGTGCGGGTCTCAGTATACATGCAGCCTGGCGGCCTTGGCTCATCTCGTCCACACCCACCCTGACCACGTCACCCCTGGCACTGGCACTGGCGATGGTCAGTCAGTGTGCGCTCTTCTTCCAAGTATTGCTCACGTGCCCACTGAGATGGCTCTGCGTGCCAGCTGTGGCACGTGTGCCAAAGGTTTGGCATCACTGTTCTGTATGGTATATGTACATAGTACATTCTATATGATAGGATAATACATTCTGTTTGGTAGGATGGTATATTCCATATAAGCTATGATGCATTCTATATGGTATATGGTACATTCTGTATGGTAGGATAATACATTCTATATGGTACATTCTATATCCGAGGATGGTATATTCCATATAATCTATGATGCATTCTATATGGTACATTGTATATGGTAGGTTGGTATATTTCAATATGGTAGGATGGTATATGGTATATTCTATATGGTAGGATGGTATATGGTACATTTTATATGGTAGGATGGTGTATTGTACATGGTACATTCTATATGTTAGAATGGTATATATATATGGTAGGATGGTATATGGTACATTCTATATGTTAGAATGGTATATATATATGGTAGGATGGTATATGGTACATTCTATATGTTAGAATGGTATATGTATATGGTGCATTCTAAATAATTGATGTCTAAGGCCTCATGCACACGAGGTGTCAGTGCAAACTCTGCTGAACACATGTTTTTAACAGCTGGAACCGGCGTTTAGAAACGCCCATTTTGCCGCGTTTGCATGCCGCGTTTAGCCTGTTTTACCGCGTTTACGTCTAGAAGAGTGTCTGCAGAGCAGAGAATGACATTTTCCGACCCGACTTTGGGGCCCGTATCTCGGGGCCACTTGGTGCTAGGAACCCCAACTTTGGTGTGCAAACACAGTGGAACTAGTACTACAACATATCCAAAGCTGGGGTTCCTAGCTCCAAGTGGTCCAGAGATACGGGGCCCCAAATTCGGGTCTTAAAATGTCAAGCACATCTGCAGCAGAGAATGACATTTTCTGTCCTGAATTTGGGGCCCCATATCTCGGGGCCACTTGGTGCTAGGAACCCCAAATTTGGTGTGTAAACACAGTGGAATTAGCACTACAAATTTGGGTTTCTAGCACCAAGTGGCCCAGAGATATGGGGCCCCAAAGTCGGGTCACAAAATGTCATTCTCTGCTGCAGAAAAGTGCTTGACATTTTGTGACCCAACTTTGGGGCCCCGTATTTCGGGACCACTTGGTGCTAGGAACCCCAAATTTGGATATGTTGTAGTAATTCCACTGTGTTTGCACACCAAATTTGGGGTTCCTAGCACCAAGTGGCCCCGAGATATGGGACCCCAAAATCGGGTCGCAAAATGTACACAGTCTTGTTTTTAGGCAGTTGTGTTTAACCTCGTTTTTTCCAGAAGCAAAAAAATGGGTTCAGATGCAAAAGTTATCCACGTTTCAGATGGCAAATGCGGCTAAATGCCAGTACCCGCGTTTAGCGTTTATAAGTGTTTTTAAAGTAACCCTATTTTTTGGACCAGAAAACACAGAAATATGATGGTAAACTGCAGCAGAGAATGACATTTTGCGACCCGAATTTGGGGCTAGGAATTTGGCCTGCAAACAGTGGAACTAGCACTACAACATATCCAAAGTTGGGGTTCCTAGCACCAAGTGGCCCCGAGATACGGGCCCCAAAGTCGGGTCGCAAAATGTCATTCTCTGCTCTGCAATATGTTCAATATGGGATCCATTTCCAAAAAAAAAACCACAGAAAGAGAGGCAAATGCAAGTATACAACTACTCTCTCTGCTGCTGCTCACTCTGATCAAAATGGCAGAAATAGTTCAAATTTATCATGCTTTCTGAGCTTGGGGAGGGTCTTTGTTATCTTAACTTAACGCTTCTAGACGCAAACGCGGCAAAACAGGCGTTTCAGCTTTTAAAAATGTGTTCAGCAGAGTTTGCACCGGCGTCTCGTGTGCATGAGGCCTAAAACAGGATACACAGCTTTTTTTTTTTTTTTTCGTTCAGTTGGCAGATTCCTCCATCCACAGGTGTGGGCACTGTATGCTGACAGCAGGACTCTCTGTTATCAGAATACACTGATCAGTGCTGAAGCTGATTGGCTGCAAGCCACTGATTGAATAAGGTCTTTCCAGATTGTCCGATGGGCTTCTGTTGCACAGGGAGGGCTACACACAGATCGAAATTTGGCTTAAAGGATAAGTTCACCTTTACAAAAAATAAAATTAAAACGTGCAAATTTTTTTGTAGGTAAAAAAAATATGGATCAGAGCTGCACGATTAAGCGGCTGGTAATGTTTATCAACAACATTGCAAAAAGAAAGATTGTATCTTCTCATCTGTCCTTCTGTTTATTCATTTAGAGCCCTTTCACACTGGGGCGGTTTGCAGGCGCTATTGCGCTAATAATAGCGCCTGCAAACCGACCCGAAAGTCCCGCTGCTTTGTATCCAGTGTGAAAGCCCCGAGGGCTTTCTCATTGGAGCGGTGCACTGGCAGGACAGGAAAAAAAGTCCTGCAAGCAGCATCTTCGGAGTGTATACCGCTCCTTCACCGCTCTTGCCCATTGAAATCAATGGGACAGCGCGGCTATACCGCCTGCAAAGCGCCTCTGCAGAGGCGCTTTGCGGTGGTTTTTAACCCATTCTCAGCCGCTAGCGGGGGTAAAACCGCCCCGCTAGCGGCCGAATACTGCTGGTAAAACGCCGCTAATAATAGCGGCATTTTACTGCCGCCCCCGCCCCAGTGTGAAAGGGCCCTTACAGATGAAAGGGATGAACTTTGGTCTGCAAACAAAGTCAGTTTAAAGCAACCTTGTCCAATAAAATTTTTTTGTTTTGTTTTTATTAACCACTTGCCGCCCGCCATATAGCAAAATGACGGCGGCAAAGTGGTTTCATTATCCTGACCGGATGTCGTATGACATCCAGCAGGATATCAAGCCGATCGTTGTTGCAGGGTGTCAATCTAACACCCCACAACACCAATCTAGGTAAAGAGTCTCTGACGGAGACGCTTTACCATATGATCAGCCGTGTCCAATCACGGCTGATCACAGTGTAAACAGGAAGAGCCGGTGATTGGCTTTTCCTCACCCGCGTCTGTCAGACACAAGTAGAGGAGAGCCGATCGGCTGCTCCTCTTACAGGGGGGGTTTGTGCTGATCGATTATCAGTGCAGCCCCCCGAGGATGCCCACACTGGACCACCGGGGACGCCACTAGTCACCACCAGGTATGCCACCCTAGACCACCAGGGATGCCAATCAGTGCCCACAATCACTGATTGGCAGGCGTTATTGTTTGGCACTGGCATCCATCCATACCATTTATTAGTGTACAGTGCCACCTATCAGCACCCATTTGTGCCGCCTATAGGGCTGGGGAAAAAATCGATTTAAATCTTGAATCGAGTTGAGAGGTCAAATAGATTCAAAATTTAAGCAAATCGATTTTTTCCGACATTTTTTTTTTTCCCCCCACCACGCCGGTCCCGAGGAGCTGCGGGTAGGAGTTTTTAGGCGAGGCCGCGGCTTTGGCCTAGTCAGCGAGACCGGACGCCGTGGACTAGGCCGAAGCCGCGGCCTCGCCTAAAAACTCCTACCCGCAGCCCCCCGGGACCAGTGCGGTGTCTACAAAAAAAAACTTGCTTCAAATCGTGAATCGAGGTTTTTTTTTTTTTAAGAAAATCTCCCAGCCCTAGCCGCCTATCAGTGCCCATCTGTGCCACTCATCAGTGCCGCATATTAAAGCTCATCAGTGCCACCTCATCGGTGCCCGTCAGTGAAGGAGAAAACTTATTTAAAAAGTTTTGTAACAGAAACAAAAAAAACATTTTTGTATCAAAATTTTCTGTCTTTTTTTTTTTTTTTTATTTGTTTAGCAGAAAATAAAAACCCCAGAGGTGATCAAATACCACCAAAAGAAACCTCTATTTGTGGGAACAAAATGATAAAAATTTTGTTTGTGTACAGTGTGGTATGACCGTGCAATTGTCATTCAAAATGCAACAGAGCTGAAAGCTGAAAATTGGTCTGGACAGGAAGGTGTATAAGTGCCCAGTATTGAAGTGGTTAAAATTGTTCCTCTGTTTAACCCCTATTAACCCTTAATTTACTCTAATCAGCCTTATTAAAGTGGGGTTCCACCCAAAAAAAACAAACATACATGAAAAATCCTAAAAAAAAAAACAAAAAAAATTTCGATATTTTTTTTTAAAAAAACTTACCTCTAAATGCCTGTTGCTAGGGGGTCCCTCTAAGTCTGCCCCTTCCAGTGCCTGGGCTGGTGACGTCACTTACCCCTCGGCACAGGAAGGGCTCAGCTCTGCTCCCTCCCTCTTGTCAATCATCTGGGACCCATTACAGGTCCCAGGTGACTGAGCGGCCGATCACGGCGCGCAGCGCCGCTCGCGCATGTGCGGTGAGTGCCAGGCTGTGAAGCCCAGCGCCCACAGTTGCTATGCCAGCGCCGCTGAACGGAGGGGGAGACGAGCTGGGCTTCGATCCCCCCGCATCGCTGCACCCTGGGAGAGGTAAGTGTCCAATTAAAAGTCAGCAGCTGCATGCCCAAAAAAAATTCAAAAAATATGGGGTTTGTGGACTAGTTCTGAAAATACTATTACACCTGCCATATGAGCTCATAAAGAAATTCCGGTCAATGTTACAAAGTTTCATAGAAATTCAGCAGACATATGCAACTGTAGAATATGAAAATATGTTTACCAAATGTATACCAGTGTCATGTATCCTGTATTGGAATGAGCGACGTTCGCTCAAAAATATGTGTATGTATGACTGTTTGTTTGTTTTGTACCCAAAAACCAAATAAAAATTTACCTTTAAAAAAAAAAGTCACCAGCTGCAGTATTTGTAGCTGCTGACTTTTTTTTTTTTACTGGACACCCTGGGTGGAACTCCTCTTTAACTCCTTATTCTCCTTCTCCATTTAATTATTATTTTCCTGCTGATATTTTTTTATTTTTTACTTCTATTTTATAAACTTTTTTTTTGTTTGCTTTGTTCAATTAATATTTTTACACCTTTAACATATATTTACACGTTTCACAAAATGCAAAATTAACAAAAAAAAAAGTATTTCATTTGTAAGGCTTGGTTCACACTGGAACTGGCTGCGGATCACACAGTAATGCTGTGCGCCCCTGTTCTCCTATTCAGGGATGAATCTTTGCCTGAATTCAGCCCTGAAACTAAGCCAAAGTCGCACAGAATTTCTGTGCAGTGCGCTCCGCAGCTTCCCTGGAGATTTGTGAGCTGGCTCCATAGAGAGCTGGTCACATTCTCCTGTTATGCAAATTGTATGCAGGGAAACCCTCATCCAATGTGCATAGGTGTGAATTCAGCCTGAAATAACTTTTCAATGCGTTGTACCATTGCTGACAGCTGAAGTGTAAACAAAGAAGTTGCGGTATGTATCGTAATTGGTACTGGTACTTCAAAAAGACCATAATATAATTTAATAGTGTGTGTATATGTATGTGTATATATATATATATATATATATATATATATATATATATATATATATATATATATATATATATATATATATTAGAGCTGCACGATTCTGGCTAAAATGAGAATCTAGATTTTTTTTTTTTTTTGCTTAGCATAAAGAGCATGATTCTCTCACGATTCTCGCAGTGTAGCATCTTCTTTCACATTATACAAATAAATTGGGCTAACTTTACTGTTTATTTTTTTTTTTTAATTTAATTAAAGTGTATTTAAAAAAAAAAATGCAGTGTGACATAAAATATTGCAACAACCACCATTTTATTCTCTAGGGTCTCTGCTAAAAAAAAAAAAATCATGTTTGGGTGCTCCAAGTAATTTTCTAGCAGAAAATAATCATTAATTGTAAGCAACAAATGTCAGAAAAGGTTTAGCCTTTAAATGGTTAAACTTCCCTCGTCTACATGCCACTTGGCAGGTTGCCTGGATTTTTTTTTTTTCCAGCTGTGAGAACTCTCTGCACTTGCTGGAAAGATCGTGACATGCTGTTTTGAACATCGGGATGGGAAAAAAGATCACAATTTCGATTCTTAAGGATTAGTTGTGCAGCTTTTTTTATATTTCTTTAGCCTGGGTTCACACCTATGCGAATTAGATGTGCAATTTTTTTTTTTTATCCAAAAACATGTGGAAGAATACGTATCGGCCTAAACTGAGGAAAAAATATTTTTTTATATATATTTTTTGGGGATATTTGTTATAGCAAAAAGTAAAAACGAATGCGTTTTTTTTTTTTTTTTTTTCAAAATTGTCACCTTTTTTTGTTTATAGCGCAAAAAATAAAAACCGCAGAGGTGATCAAATACCACCAAAAGAAAGCTCTATTTGTGGGAAAAAAAGGATGTCAATTTTGTTTGGGAGCCACGTCGCACAACTGCGCAGTTGTCAGTTAAAGTGGCACAGTGCCGAATCGCAAAAAGTGCTCTGGTCTTTGGCCAGCCAAATGGTCCGGGGCTTAAGTGGTTAAATTTGATTGAAACAAAGAGTATTATGTCTTATTTTATTGCCATTTTGCTTGATAACCTGTTATGTTCAGGGGTTGTAAAGTTCTTCAGAATCGTGATCTTTTTTCTAAGCAAAAAAATTGTAATTCTCATATTTTATCCGGAATCGTGCAGCTCTAATATGCATGTATTATTTTTTGTAATGGACCTATAAAGCATTGCGCTCACAATCAGCAGATTGTCGGTGTAATGCCACGCTCCTGCAGACTGTCTGTGTATCTGTCTGGCCGTACCCCCGATACAGCTCCAACAGTGCCGTGGTAGTTCATTGAAAACTAATGGCCAACAGCCGCAAATGCTGTCAGACATTGTAGTTTCTGCATTCACAGAATGCTGTGATGATGCTGTCGGGTGGGTGGGCGGAGCTCTACACGGCCACTTTTTTTGTAGATTGTGACAGCTGTCAGAACAGGGGATCGGGGAGGTGCAGGGGCCGGTGCATCTCTTAACATGTTACAAAAGGTGAACATATCCTTAAGTTTTCCAGTGACTGTTGAGAGGAATTGGACCAAATTACAGTGGGGACGGAAAGTATTCAGACCCCCTTAAATTTTTCACTCTTTGTTATATTGCAGCCATTTGCTAAAATCATTTAAGTTCATTTTTTCCTCATTAATGTACACACAGCACCCCATATTGACAGAAAAACACAGAATTGTTGACATTTTTGCAGATATTTAAAAAAAGAAAAACTGAAATATCACATGGTCCTAAGTATTCAGACCCTTTGCTCCGTATTTAGTAGAAGCCCCTTTTGATCTAATACAGCCATGAGTCTTTTTGGGAAAGATGCAACAAGTTTTTCACACCTGGATTTGGGGATCCTCTGCCATTCCTCCTTGCAGATCCTCTCCAGTTCTGTCAGGTTGGATGGTAAACGTTGGTGGACAACCATTTTTAGGTCTCTCCAGAGATGCTCAATTGGGTTTAGGTCAGGGCTCTGGCTGGGCCATTCAACAACAGTCACAGAGTTGTTGTGAAGCCACTCCTTCATTATTTTAGCCGTGTGCTTAAGGTCATTGTCTTGTTGGAAGGTAAACCTTCGGCCCAGTCTGAGGTCCTGAGCACTCTGGAGAAGGTTTTCGTCCAGGATATCCCTGTACTTGGCCACATTCATCTTTCCCTCGATTGCAACCAGTTATCCTGTCCCTGCAGCTGAAAAACACCCCCACAGCATGATGCTGCCACCACCATGCTTCACTGTTGGGACTGTATTGGACAGGTGATGAGTAGTGCCTGGTTTTCTCCACACCTACCGCTTAGAATTAAGGCCAAAAAGTTCTATCTTGGTCTCATCTACTAAATACTGAGCAAAGGGTCTGAATACTTAGGACCATGTGATATTTTCAGTTTTCATTTTTTTTTAATAAATCTGCAAAAATGTCAACAATTCTGTGTTTTTCTGTCAATATGGGGTGCTGTGTATACATTAATGAGGAAAAAAATGAACTCAAATGATTTTAGCAAATAGCTACAATATAACAAAGAGTGAAAAATTTAAAGTGGAGGGCCACCCTAAAAAAAAAAAAAAAAAAAAATTGCATGAAAAATCCTAAAAAACATTTGAAGAAATTTTTTTTTTAAACTTACCTAAACCCTTGTTGCTAGGCAGTCTTCCTAATCTGCCTCTTCCTATTCCGCGGCGTGTTCTGCTCCGTGGTGAGCGGCCCCATTGCCTTCTGGGAACTGTATGTGTTCCCAGAACACCACGGGTCCATTCACAGAGCGCCGCGCCGCTCGCAGTAGGAAACGTAAGGCTCCACTGCCTGTTTCCCTTAGGATGGTGGTGCCGGGACCCGAGAGCCGAGGGATGGGTCAGCCTCGGGCAGCCGACATCGCGGGCACCCAGGACAGGTAAGTACTTATTTAAAGTCAGCAGCTACAGTGTTTGTAGCTGCTGACTTTTGCATTTTTGTTTTCAGGTACGGAATCCCGCTTTAAGGGGGTCTGAATACTTTCCTTCCCCACTGTATATCAGTAGGGGGCTCTACTGGCTTTACGAAAGAAGATTGTTCAGTCAACTGCACAAAAATTGATATCCAAACAGCACCTGCAGCTGGTCAGCTGCTGACACTGATCAGTATTCTGATAGCTCAGTAGGGGGGGATTTCGTACATCAATTGCCGATTGTGTGAATGGAGAAATCTGCTGGGTTTCCTTCCATCAGCCCAAAGGTTAAACAAAATAAAGCCATTGGGGCTCACGTGGCAAGGGCTGGTGGTAAACTAAAAACATTTTTACTGCCCACCTAAAAGCTAACATGCAGCTGAAGAGGATTTTACACATGCTGTGATGCTTTGCTTCATGGCCACAGCAAATTTAACTCAGCTTGCCAAGCCCCCCCCATTGAAATCAATGAAACTGCACCACAACCACAGACCAGCATCGACATCCCATTAAAAATCTCTGCTGACTATAAAATAGCCAAAAAAAAGGCATTCGGGAGGCAGCAAGGTCGCTCCCTGAACACCTGCAAGATGCTCCTCTACCGTTCTCTGAAAAGAGATCTATGAAAAATCACTTTTTAAAAAGTGGTAGAAACTTATGGTATAGCCAGCATAAAGAGGAACTTCAGCCCCCATTATTTTGGCCCTGCCCCTCCTCACCTGCACCACCATATCGAATGTCTTGTGCATGCGCCAATGTGGCAAAGACCTCTCAGGTATTCGAGGACTGACAGAGACCAGTGTCACATCCCCATGCATGCGCATGCAACACTGGTATCTGGAAATTTGGTGCCAGCACATCTGCACAAACACACAGAATCATGCAGCACCCATGCACCAGTCACTAGACTGTAGGGCTAAAACAACTAATCGATTAATCGACAACTAATCGATTATGAAATTAACCGTTTAATCGGCCAGTAACATAATGGGGTTAAAAAAAAACTAAAATGAGCCCTTTATAGTACAAAAAAAGAGCAAATAGCTAGTGTAAATATTACTTTCACAGTTCTACAGTAAAAAAATTAACCCCTTACAGTAGTGATTATCTGCTTTTTTGTACTATAAAGGGCTAATTTTTTTTTTTTAACCCCATTATGTTACTAAACATCTTAGGCCTGGTTCACATCTATGTGTTTCTTTGGTGCTTTTGCAGAAACGGACTACAGTTCATTTACATGGTTTCCTATGGGACAGGTTCACATCCATGCTTTTTTTCAGCCGCTGCGTATTTGGAAAGGTATTCAGACGAAAAATCTTTGTATATTCGCTGAATGAAAGAATGTTTGAAATTTTCACTTGTTTTTAACATTCTGTTTTTAAAACGAATGTAATTTCTGAACAAAAACCACATCCACTGTCGGAAAACTTCTTGGTGAAAGGAATTTTCAATTTCCAAATTTCCCCATCTTTGTGGTTGAAAATGAACGTCGATTTGACCCCACTAACGATGAGAAAATCGAACAAACATTCTTAAAATTACATTTTTTTTTTTAAAGGAAGACATGGTTTGTTCTTTAAATAAAAAAAATTTGATCCCTGAGTCTGATATTTACCAGATTCACCCTTTAATAGTATATATCCTCTAATAGTATATACAGTATATCTCTCCTCTAATAGTATATACACAGTATATCTCCTCTAATAGTATATTCAGTATCTCCTCTAATAGTATATTCAGTATATCTCCTCTAATAGTATATCTCCTCTAATAGTATATACAGTATATCTCTTCTGTCTGTTATTCTCAGAGTGGATTAGATATTTTGCTCCCTAACCATATAGTTGGTTATTTATATTTACCATTGCATATAGATATTTAAGAATAAATAGCATTTTAAAACTTTACATATTAACTAAATTATACACCACATTTTTTTTTTTTTTTAAGGTTATTAACCGATTAATTGAAACAATAATCAGCCAACTAATCGATTATGAAAATAATCGTTAGTTGCAGCCCTACTAGACTGCCTCCTAGGGTGTTCAGAGACCCCCCCTCCATCCACAAAATCTAATTATGGGAGAAGGAAATAGGTGGATATCTTTTTTTTTTTTTTTTTATTGAGTAAAAGTGCACTTTAATGGGCAAGCACCTGCAGGAAAGCTGAATGTCAATATCACGTTAGTCAGTAGTATGTAAAAATCAAATGTCTACATGGCACATTGCAGGCAATGCTACCTGGTAAAACGATAGGGGGGGGGGTAAAACAGACAGTTTTATTACCCCTGGCTGCCCACCTAAATAAGGAGATGCAGCAATTCAGGCTAGCAGATCTCCATGTTGTCCCCTGTCAGAACGGGGATCCACCTTATTTACATAGGCAGATCCCCATTCTGCCTCTCTGTACCGCGATTGCTATCCACACTATTTGTCCGCCGCAATATCGCCGTCCTGCTAAAAATCGCAGATTGCCACCATTACCAGTGAAAACAATAACAAATAAATAAAAGTCTCACCTCTGCATGCCTTCCGTACACAGCTCACCTCTGCATCCCCCCCGTCCACAGCTCACCTCTGCATCCCCCCCGTCCACAGCTCACCTCTGCATCCCTCCCGTCCACAGCTCACCTCTGCTTCCCTCCCGTCCACAGCTCACCTCTGCTTCCCTCCCGTCCACAGCTCACCTCTGCTTCCCTCCCGTCCACAGCTCACCTCTGCTTCCCTCCCGTCCACAGCTCACCTCTGCTTCCCTCCCGTCCACAGCTCACCTCTGCTTCCCTCCCGTCCACAGCTCACCTCTGCTTCCCTCCCGTCCACAGCTCACCTCTGCTTCCCTCCCGTCCACAGCTCACCTCTGCTTCCCTCCCGTCCACAGCTCTTTTAAAATGTGTGAGGCTGCCATGCATTCTTAATGGCACCCCCCATGCATCTAAAAACAGTTTGCAGGTGTGAAAACCGCCGGCAAATCGCATAGTGCAAAAGCATCCTACGATTTCCCTGCCGCTGCATTTTAAAAATGGTAAATAAAACGCAGGCACAGCAGCCAATTCAAACGCGGCTCACAGAGCCTCAATAGTGTGAACTAGGGATGCTGAAATTAATCGTTGCATCGATGCATCGCGATTCGGGTGTCCCCGATGCGGCAACGATGCATAAAAACCCGAAAATCGATGTCCGGTGAGGTCATTAGTAGCCCCGTCCCTCCCGGGAAAGCGCTCGAGCATATTTTTAAAATGTCTTTATTTTAATAAATGTGTTACAATGGATGCTGTGCCCCCGCTGTATGTGCTTTTTAAAAAACAATGTCACTTCATACCGAACTTCGCCGGTATACGATCATGTGACTCCCGGCCCGCCCCGCCCCTCTCCGCTCTCCTCTTCGCTCTCTGCTTCTGTCTCCTGAGTCCTGACGTCAGCGGGGATTTCTCAGTCCCGCCCGCCTCTCTTCTGATACGATAACTATAGTCAGCGGGCGGGACTGAGAATTCCCCGCTGACGTCAGGACTCAGGAGACATGTGAGCGGAGAGGGAAGAGGAGAGCGGAGAGGGGCGGGACGGGACGGCCGGGAGTCACATGATCGTATACCGGCGAAATTTGGTATGAAGTGACATCGTTTTTTAAAAGCACATACAGCGGGGGCACACCATCCATTGTAATATATTTATTAAAAGAAAGTAATTGTGGGGGGTTAGTGATGGCTGCATTTAATGGGCACAGGTGGCTGCATTTGGGCACAGGTGGCTGCGTTTGGCGGGCACAAGTGGCTGCGTTTGGCGGGCACAAGTGGCTGCGTTTGGGCACTGGTGGCTGAGTTTGGCGGGCACAAGTGGCTGAGTTTGGCGGGCACAAGTGGCTGAGTTTGGCGGGCACAAGTGGCTGAGTTTGGCGGGCACAGGTGGCTGAGTTTGGCGGGCACAGGTGGCTGAGTTTGGCGGGCACAGGTGGCTGCGTTTGGCGGGCACAGGTGGCTGAGTTTGGCGGGCACAGGTGGCTGCGTTTGGCGGGCACAGGTGGCTGCGTTTGATGGGGGAGGTTCAGTATTTTTCAGTTTGTTTGCGCCCCCCAAAAAAATTTTGAGCACCAGCCGCCACTGGTCAGCACAGAGACAGTACAGGGAACTTCACAGGGCTGTTTGTCATCTGTGGATTATATCCCTTTTGACCTCCCAGCAGCCATGTGTGTGAATGTCTGTACCCTGTAGTACACCGGATTACTGCACTTTTTAGGGAGTGAGGTTATTTTTAATTCAAAGCGGAGTTCCAGTCAATTTTTTGTTTATTAGAAGTCAGCAGCTACAAAAAAGTGCATCTTCTGACTTTTAATAAAAAGACACTCACCTGTCCCACAATCCAGCGACGTGGCCACCCAAACCCTCCCTTCTCTCCCCCGCCTGTCCACAGCGCTGGCAATACTACTGTGGGCATCCGGCTGTGACAGCTTGCAGCTTCACAGCCAGGTGCGCATGTCTCACTGCACTGTCCTGCATAGCCGGGCAATCTTTTGGGAACTGTGATGTGTCCCAGAAGATTGCAGGGTGTGGGAGCTCGTTGGTAATCGTGATGCATCGCGGAATCAAATCAAATCGAATCGTTGACCAGATAATCGTAATCTAATCGAATCGAATCGTGAGACCAGTGAAGATGCGCACCCCTAGTGTGAACCTGGCCTCAGACATTTTAAGATAGAAACTGATTGTTGCTGTGTATTGCCCTTATAATGCTGGTTGTGAATACATTGTAACAATCCTTGTGACATAATTACAAGTTTGCAAGATTGATAACCGTCATTGTCAACATGACGCTTTAAATGTTCACATGGCTACAGAAAACAAGCTTTTCCTTTTAGTATTTACAATCGCCATTTCCTCATACAACTGTATGTGTTGTTTATGACCCCAGAAGCATTTTTTTTGTTATACATTCTTACTCAGATGGCCCCACAGAACCAAATACATACTTCCTGTCTCCTAGCACCATACTAACAACATCAGACAATGTATTTTAGTTCAAGTATTTATATAATGCCAACACTTTATGCAGCACCTTATACATTGTACAACCACATCAGTCCCTGCTCTCTAGAGGCTTACAATCTAAGCTTGCTATTTTACATACACACATAGGGGTTGATTTACTAAAGACAAATAGACTGTGCACTTTACAAAGTGCAATTGCTCCAGAGCTTAGTAAATGAGCAGACGCTCTGCTGACTTCCATCATCCAATCATGTGCAAGCAAAAATGCTGTTTTTTTTTTTTGTTTTTTTTGTTTTTCCCTTGCATGTGATTGGGTATTCTTTGGAAAGTGAAGCCTTACCTCATTTACTAATCTCTGGAGCAACTGCACTTTGACACCTGCACAGTCTAGTTGCCTTTAGTAAATCAACCCCTAAATGTTTAGTCTCAAGGTCCTCAATACATACAAATTGATTCTTCATAAAACATGGGGTCTGAAATTTGGGCTCAACAAACCACCCTAATCATAGAGGCAAAGAAATATGCCAGAGAAAAGACAGCAATGGCTCTTGCGGCCATCAATCTGTCCAATGAGGAGAGCGACAGTGGCTGGAGGCAGCGCTCATGCACATCGCTGGATCAGATGGGCTCAGGTAAGAAAAAGAGGGGGTCTGGGGGGCAGCTGCAGCACAGAACACGGGAGCAGGGGGTGGGGCCGAGTCCTGCTGTCTGTGTCAATGGACGCAGCAGCGGGACTCGGGAGCGAGCCTGCTTGGGTGCCTCCAGGGAAAGCGGCTTTCCATGGGGGCAGAAGAGGCAGAGCCTGGAGCGCCAGAGGGGGACCCCAAAAGAGGAGCATCAGGGCTGCTCTGTGCAAAACCATTACACAGAGCAAGTAAGCATAACATGTTAAAAAAAATAAAATGTTTACATCCATTTTAAAGAAAGATGCACAGCGGTCTTTCAAACACTATTTTTTGGGAAAAAATACACTTTTTTGAATTAAAAAAAGAAAACACTAAAATTATATATTGTATATTTTGAAAGAGGATGTTACGCTGAGTAAATAGATACCAAACATGTAATGGAAAATTGCGCACACTTGTGGAATGGCGACAAACAACGGTATTTAAAAATCTCCATAGGCGACGCTTTAAAAATTTTTAACAGTTACCAGTTTAGAGTTAGAGGAGGTCTAGTGCTAGAATTATTGCTCACACTCTTACGACTGCGGCGATACCTCAATTGTGTGGTTTACATTTACGCGCGCGACTTACGTACGCATTTTCTTTGCTGTGCGAGCACGCGGGGACTGGGCGCTGTAAACATTTTATTCTCTTTATTTTATAAATTTTTTTTTTAACACTGTCCCTTTAAAAAAAATCTGATCACTTTTATTGATGTCACAAGGAATGTAAGCATCCCTTTTGACAGTAATAGGTGGTGACAGGTACTCTTTATAGAGGCATCAGGGGTCTAAAATCCCTCTTTTGCACTTCAAAGTGTTCAGATCGCCAAAATCTGCGATTCTGAATACTGTCATTTTTTTTTTTAAATGGGCGCCATTGGCAGCTGAGTAAACCAGAAGTGACTTGTGACGTCGCTTACGGAATTTTACTATTGAGACACGATCAAAGCCAAATCCAGCTTTGTTTGGGTCACAGCCTAGCCTGCGGATGCGCCGGGTCGTGGATCATGTCTCCCGGTGGGACAGGAGATTCGTGAAGAGTGACGGGAGGGGGGGGGGACGTCCCCTCCCGCTGCCTGGGATAATGGCTGAGCTGAAACGGCCGTTGTCACCAGATAGCCGAATGCCTGCTCTGAAAAAATAGTACCAGGGTATAGTCTGCAGCTGTAAGCTATACCCTGATACATCCACTTCCTCCTAATGATGTACCGGTACGGCGGTTAGCATGAAGTGGTTAATTGGCACACAGAGTTATTGCCTAGAAGGAAGGTAAGAGGAAGTTGATTTTTCATAATGCATGCAATACTCCAGTGTCAATTCATTGCTACAGTCCATATACCTGGTAAATTAAGAGAATAATACATGTGAGGTAAATTCAGCTGCTCTTTGTATAGTAATGCTTTTAGTTATCTGAAAATCCATTTTTAGTCATAAAGCAATGTGGTAAAATAATGTAATTTCTACATCCTTTAGCTATTGTGAACATAGCTGAGATCCTGAGATGTATCAAAAAAAGATAGAAAGTACTCCTGCGCTATTGTGAAATGGGGGGGGAGGAAAGACAGAGTATATGTAAAATAAGGAAAAGCAGCCTACACCGGGTAGGGTACAGCCTGCCCCTGGCTACAGTAGAAGTGGGAAAATTGTGGTGCTGCGCTAATCCTTTACATAAAGTGAGGAATGACTCTGTGTGTGATAACACAGTGATGGTGGGTGTCTCTATAGTGTGCACGTATTAAATTAAAACATTACTGCCTAAGTGTGGCTCTGTAACACCAAACATGATAATATAACTTCTAACAAAATTATGGCTATATACCTGTCATTAAGGTAAACAAACAAATATATAAAAAGTGACTGGTGCTCACAGACAAATCCTTATACACCCAACTATATATAAATAAAATAAAAATGGCAACCAACTCTAAAATTACTGGTCGCTGACCAGACTAGTGTACATCTGGTGTAACTCAACACACAACCAGGTGTATATATACAACGTGAGTAGTGCTCATAGTGCATAACATAAAGTGACAGTATCGGTTAAACTGAATGATAAAAAGTTCATCAATATACATGCAGAGCAAATATAAAATGACAGTGCTCCACTTGGAAATAATCATCTATTCAAAGTCCACAGAATGTATATGTAAGTGATCCGTTTAGTGCCAAACGTGACAATGGTGGTTATTCTTCATGCAACACAGCACGCATTGGTGGGCAGTGGCCCCTTACCTGGAGGTAATGGGGTACTCGCTTTTAGGCATGACAACCTTTCATTGTAAGAACCATGGAATCAACCAACAGTGGGGGATGGTAGTGATGCAATCCTATCCTCGTTTATCTCCTCTGCGGGCGTATATTCCTTCAAGTAGTGTCCCGGAGTCACCCAGATAAACCAGAAAAGGAAGATCCCATAATGGTGTAATATTGTATGGCAAATGTGCAAATCTTTATTAAAATTCTCATGTACTCACATTAAAAACGACAGTGGTGGGCGGAGATCCGACAAGCAGTGAGCTCGTAATGCAAAAACAAACATTGAGTGCCTGTCCGGTCCCAAGATGGACACCATCGCATTGTATTCCAATGAAAAATACAAAAAATAAGAAGCCTTTTTTTTTCCCCCTTGTGGAACATGTAATAAATCAGAATCCCTGATGAAGTCACGTGACCGTGACGCCACATGTAGGGACGGAAAGGCACCTGTATTGACGCTGGCAGGCGAGCTCGCCGCTCATGGAGTTCTGTGCATTATCCTATGATTATATGTGAGTATCAGCTTTAATTTAGTCAACTAAAACATACTCGAGTATAAGCCAACCAGAATATAAGCCGAGGCACCTAATTTTACCACAAAAAACTGGGAAAACGTATTGACTCGAGTATAAGCCTAGGGTGAGAAATGCGCAGCTACTGTAAGTGGAAAAGAGGGTCAACAATGCCCATTTGCAGCCTCACTGTGCCCATTTGGCAGCCATAGGTCCCCCGAACCTCAAACTCAGTAGTTAAGGGTTCCTAGATGCCTCCTAGCTGCAGCCAAAATTTGGGGTCTCTGGACCCAAAGGGTCCCAAAATGACATTGCTGCAGATGGACACAGTTGACCGAATTTGGGGCCCCGTATCTCGGGGCCACTTGGTGCTAGGAACCCCAAATTTGGTGTGCAAACCCAGTGGAACTGGCACTACATATCCAGAGCTGGGGTTCTTAGCACCAAGTGGCCCCAAGATACGGGGCCCCAAAGTCGGTTCGGAAAATGTCAAGCACTTTTCTGCAGCAGAGAATGACATTTTCCAAACCAAATTTGGGGCCCCGTATCTCAGGGCCACTTGGTGCTAGGAACCCCAGCTTTGGATATGTTGTAGTCCTAATTCCACTGGGTTTGCACACCAGATTTGGGGTTCCTAGCACTAAGTGGCCCCAAGATACGGGGCCCCAAAGTCGGTTCAGAAAATGTCATTCTCTGCTGCAGAAAAGTGCTTGACTCGAGTATAAGCCGAGGGGGGCACTTTCAGCACAAAAAAAATGTGCTGAAAAACTCAGCTTATACTCGAGTATATACAGTAACTAATGCATTACAATTTAATTACACCCATTAGATTTTAGAGATTTAGTCAACTAAAATGTACTGGAGATTTAGTCGACTAAATACGACTAAAACTAAAACAATTGAAGAAGACTAAAATGGGACCAAAACTAAAATGCTATTTTAGTTCTAAGACTAAAACTAAATTAAAATTTGCTGCCACAATTAACACTGGTTAGTACCCTCATTGTTATCAATAAAAGCTCCATTTATTAAAAACACTACACAATCCGGACCCCCCTCTCTTTTCTGATATCTCCCTTGCATCCACTGAGAGACAGACATTTCTAGATCTCCAGTGGCCCAGCACTATGGTAGAAGTGAATCTTTCAGATTTGTATACACACGCGGTTACCTCATTACCACAAGGTAAGAGGTCATTGTTACCAGTGTGTGTTTTGCACGAAGAGGAGTTTACTATTCCTTGGCACCTTGTGTTTGCACCTTGACGTCCTTTGCACACAGAAGAAAAGACTGTATTGCTGTTTTGCACTAACTTATTTGCACTCTGCACTGAGAGACTGTTTGCTGGTTTTTGCACAGTTCATTTTGCACATTTATATTTGCACTCATCGTATTTACAGAAGAAATATTGTAGTGTTTCAGCATCATTTATTTTGCACTTTTCACTCTGAAATCAGTCCCTTTACAACCCACTGTGGATATTGTTTACATTATTGATCTATTTTTGTTCATTTATTTATTCATATGCACTGCTACCTTTTTAGCAGTACACTTTTTTTTTTTTTTTCTACTGAAGAATTATTGTTGTGTTTTCACATGATCTATTTTGCACTTTGTTACTAGTCACTTTACAACACACTGTGGTTATTAGTTACACTGTTGATTTATTTGTACTGCTACCTTTAGCAGTATTCTTTAAAAGAGAACCAAGTAATTGGAGAAACAGTGCAGCACCAACCCCTATTTGTTTTAATTAATCAGATCCAATGTCTCTTGTATCCACAGACAGCAAGGTCCTTCAGTATTATTTCACAGCCTTAAAAAAGAGTGGGGAACCCCTTCATTGGTACTCCATTGTAGTAGTAATGGACGGCCTACACATTGCTCGGTATAACAGTGACACCCACAAGGCTGACAGCCGATATGTTTGGATGAAGAACCCCTGGGAGCCACAGATGTGGGAGAAGAACGTCACCCAGCTGGCCAACAAATATGAACGCACACACCACAGCACACTGCCAGGCATTGAGAGAATGTTCAACTAGTCTGTCGGTAAGGAAATGGCGTGAAGGATACAGATTCATAATCAGCCATTTCTGTTTTTAGGATCCTAATATCCTCAATTTTGGTTTACATACAAATGTTCATTTTGAACCAGGTTTCAAATGCAAAAAACAGCAGAATGAAATGTGCACGGGTTTGTTGTAAACACTGTTTTTCCTGACAGGAGAAAATAATCGTTATAAACCAGGGTGTTTTTTTTTTTTTTAAATCACTAGTAAAAAGGCTTGATTTAAACCATAATTTTTAAAGAGCAACTGTCATCTCTGACCCGCTGTTTGCTCCTCCTCTGACCCGCTGTTTGCTCCTCCTCTGACCCGCTGTTGGCTCCTCCTCTGACCCGCTGTTGGCTCCTCCTCTGACCCGCTGTTGGCTCCTCCTCTGACCCGCTGTTGGCTCCTCCTCTGACCCGCTGTTTGCTCCTCCTCTGACCCGCTGTTTGCTCCTCCTCTGACCCGCTGTTTGCTCCTCCTCTGACCCGCTGTTGACTCCCCGACAGTCTCATTCATTTTAATGGGACGGCTGGTGATGCGGCAGTGACACAACAAGGTGAGGGAGGTGGCGGTAGCAGGTGAGTGGATGCCTGCTAACAGGCGCTGCCATGATGGATCTGAAATGACAGGTACTCCTTTTTTTTTTTTTTTTTTTTTAACAACAAGGTTGGTCTTTATTGAGAAGACATAGTAAAACAATAAGCAGTCATACATTGGTTGTGCACAAAAATTCCAGATATAGTCAATCAAAAGACACAAAGAATAAAATGAAAAAATAGAAAAATAAAAAGAAAATGTCTAGGGAGTTACAGCCAACTTTCCATGTACTTATATTACAGAGCAGTAATGTAAAACAATACCCCCCACCCGAATGATGAAGGAAAAGGGAAAGGAACAACCACCCCAGCATCTCTTCACCTGGGGATACCACCCTAAACCTACTTCAGTAAAGAATTAGAATTGTTCAATCCAGGGTAACCAGACAGGTACTCTTTAAATGTAAGGACTTATTCTTGCTGGTAGTTAGAATCTTTAATATTTTCAAACAAAATGAAGGTTTCCTGTTTAGAATAATAAGCTGTCAGGTTAGTAAAACAGTGGAACCGATTCAATCATACAGTTTGTAGTGTACATAGACAATGAAACAATGGGATAAAGGAATATTCCTGAACTTTGTTTTATCTCATGGTTACTGTGAAATTGTTTGAATGCATCAATGCAGTGCATGTTATCTTAGCGTGCAGAGTTTGGATTTATTGAATGAGTTTACCAAAAATGTAAATATTGCAGAATATACAGCCTCATGCTACATAACGAAGCTCCATTTCATGCTGAATAAACTAAATTATTAATGTATCTTAAATAGAAAACTATCTTTAGATAGATTTTTACTCCAAAAGCATTTTATTAAAATAAATTTGATAAAATTTAAAAAAAAATCGATTTTAAATAAAAAAAAAAAACAGATTTAAGTTAAAAAAAAATCAGATTTTTTTTTTTTTTTAATTGATTTTTATCCACCCTGTTATAAACTCACCTAAGCTACATTTTTTTTCAAACCAGTTTAGGCGCGTTTAGCAGCATTTGGATTTTAAGAGTTTATTTATTTCATTGGCCAGAATTTTAATTTATTCTTGCCATTGAAATGAGTAAATGCCGAAGTGCTAAACGCACCTAGTGTTTAGGCGCGTTTATGCACGTTTAGTGTTTTTTATGCCCAAAGGCTCCTTTCCTGAATGCAATTGTTCTTCGTTCAGGAAAGGAGCTTTGACTGCCTCTAAACTCTAGTAAAAGCCTATTGCCCTGTACACACGATAGGATTTTCCGACAACAAAATCCATGTTTTTTTTCCGACGGATGTTGGCTCAAACTTGTCTTGCCTACACACGGTCATGCGGTGACGTACGACGAGCCGAGAAAAATGAAGTTCAATAGCCAGTGCTGCTCTTCTGCTTGATTCCGAGCATGCGTGGCCCTTTATGCGTCGGAATTGTTTCCGACAACGGATTTTGTTGACGGAAAATTTGAGAACAAGCTCTAAAATTTTGTGTGACGGAAATTCCTATGGAAAATGTGTGATGGAGCCTACACACGGTCGGAATTTCTGACAACAAGGTCCTATTACATTTTCCGTAGGAAAATCCTATCGTGTGTACAGGGCATTAGTGTGCATGGACACATAGGGGTTGATTTACTAAAGGCAAATAGACTGTGCACTTTGCAAAGTGCAGTTGTAATCTGCAAGAGCAGTTGCTCCAGAAATTAGTAAATGAGCAAAAGCTCTGCTGACTTCCATCATCCAATCACGTGCAAGCAAAAATGCAGTCTTTTCTTATTTTCCTTGCACATGATTGGGAACTATTTGCAAAGCGAAGCTTTACCTCATTTGCTAAGCTTTTTCGTCTCAGTATATTTGCCTTTAAGTGTTTGTTAACCCCATAAAAAAAAAATAGAGACCCTGGTCCCTTTATAGCAGATTAAAGAGCACAGTGCTTGTGTAATCTGCCCCCCTCTAGAAGGTAAAAAACCTGGCTGAACCTGCCACTTCCTGTATCCCCCTCTCTGCGCTGACCACGATAATCAGGGCCGCTGAGCCCTGACCACTGTGGTCAGTGTACGTCCCTCCATCATCTGCAGCCCTGCTCTGCTCTCCCTCTCACCCCCTCCTCCCCGCCTGTCAGCTCCGTTTTCTGTGTCTGTCTGACTGATCACATGTGCAGTATCATGGCAGTTGAAGATTAGAGGCCAAGATGGCAGCTTCCTTGGCTGAAAACGATAGGAGGGTTTACTTCCACTTTAAAATTACGTCTATGTGATGGCCAGGTTTGCATGCCTGAGGATGCACAGGTGCTCCATTCCATTCATGGCAATTGGGACACAGCTGCTGCTCCCAATTTCACACCCTTTCAATAGACATCAGTGGGACTGCCTTCACATGGATGCTCCCATGGGTAAGCATGGCTTCAGCAAGCTTAAAGTGATTGTAAAGTCTTGTGTTTCCCTATAAAAATAACAAACACGTTATACTTACTTGCTCTGTTGCAGTGGATTTGCACAGAGCAGCCCAGATCCTCCTTCTCGGGTCCCTCTTCGGCACTCCTGGCCCCTCCCTCTTATTTAGTGCCCCCACAGCAAGCAGCTTGTTATGGGGGCACCCGAGCTGAGTCAAAGGTCCTTGTGTCCATTCAGACACAGAGCCCTGGCCCTGCCCCCTCCCTCCCCTGATTGGCTAGCTGACTTTGATTGACAGCACCGAGAGCCAGTGACGCTGCTTCTGTGTCCCAGCCAATCAGGAAGGAGGATCTGGATGGCTAAGATGCTCATAGACATCGCTGGATAGAGAGGGACCTCAGATAAATGTTAGGGGGGCTGAGGGAAGCTGCTGCACACAGAAGGCTTTTTATCTTAAAAAAACCCTCAAGGTTTTTCACTTTAATGCATTCTATGCATTAAGGTGAAAAACCTCCTGTGCTGCAGCTCCCCCCTTTTACTTACCTGAGCCTGATCTTTCCAGTGACAGCGACGAACACACCAGCTCCAGTTGGTGTCTAGGGTCCTCATTGGATTGATTGATGGCCCCGCAGCCAATGGCTCCTGCTGCTGAGTCCTGCTGTCTGCGTCATTGGACGCATCAGCAGGACACGGGAGGGCACCTGCATGAATGCCTCCAGGGAAAGTACTTCTCTATGGGGGCACTCGAGGTGGGGAGGAGGCAGGTTGCGCCGCAGGGGGACCCCAGAAGAGGAGGATCGGGGGCCATTGCAAAACCCTTGCACAGAGGAGGTAAGTATGACATGTTTGTTATTAAAAAAAAAAAAACACAAAGCTTTACAACCCCTTTAAGTACACCCATGTGAATAAGGCCTTACAGTTGTGTACGTGGAAGTAGTAGTAAATTATTTTTGTCTTCTCTAAGCTCAGAAAAAAACTCAAATGAACCATTTAAAAAGTCCTTCCTTTGTTTTATATGTAATCATGGCGATGAAATGGTCGAGCTAGGCACAGCAGTTCAATTACTTTTGGCAGCAAGACACTGCAGATGTATCTTTATGCCATATGTATTTGTTAATCAATAATGAGAGAGATGGGGAAGCTGCCATTGCTGAACTTTCCTTCCGAAAAACACTTGTTGATGGGTTGACATGCAGAACCTCTGGCCCCAATACTTGATTCAAAACAAAGATTCAGAGGAAGACTTCTGACTTATCTTTGCCTTTTTACTTATTTAAGGCCAGTGACTCAAAGTCAGCCTACCATTCAGGCAACAAGCATTTTTATAAGGGGGTCAGCAGTGACACCCCCGTATTTCCCTCAAGACCAGTATATTTTAAACATAGATTTGACTTAAAGCCCAACTCTGTTTCCCTCATACCTCTCCCCTTCCTCCCTGAAGTCCCTATCCCTTCTACTTTATAAACAATTCTGTTATACATACCTTTTTTCTTTTGCAGTCTTCTGATCTAATGTCTTGAGCCCTTCCTATTTCCTTGGCCGCGGGGGTGGATAGGCCTTACTCCTGGACAGTGCTGCACTTACGCAATTGCAAGACTTTATTCTCCTCTCTGATCTGAGTGGAACAGTTAAGCATATGTAACTTGACTAAAAAGTAAAGCCTATAGCTTTTTAAGCTAGTACCCTCTACAGCCTTCTGAAAAAAATGCTAGGTTTGAGCACATGTGCACATTCCTCTCCCATCCCAAAATATTGTAACTGTGGGTCCCTTGCAGATACTCTATGTTGCCTGTCAGCCACCTCCCCAATCGTATATGCCCCTGTCCTGGCCCTGGATGTGGATGAATATATTGGGACCAGTGCTTATTGCACCACCTGCAGGAGTAGGATGCTGGGTATAACAAAAACAAGCCTTCTTCCAATGTAAGGCGGACCACCAGATGGCCCTTAGCACCATAAAGGGCCAAGTTTCTGCCTTGTATTTGCTCCTTCAATATCCCATGGCCTCTCTTCCCTTGGCCTGTACATTTTTATTGTCCATACCTTTTATTCAAGGTGTTACTAGAGTTGTCTCCCAGACCAGCCCCCCCTGTGACATCCAGACCAGCCCCCCCCCCGTGACATCCAGATTATATGGTCCCTCTCCCTGTGGCACCCAGACTATATGGTCCCTCTCCCTATGGCACCCAGACTATATGGTCCCCCCCGTGACATCCAGACCCCCCCTGTGACATCCAGACCCCCCCCTGTGACATCCAGACCAGCCCCCCTGTGACATCCAGACCAGCCCCCCCCCTGTGACATCCAGACCAGCCCCCCCCTGTGACATCTAGACCAGTCCCCCCCTGTGACATCCAGACCAGCCCCCCCCTGTGACATCCAGACCAGCCCCCCCCCTGTTTCATCCAGACCAGCCCCCCCCTGTGACATCCAGACCAGCCCCCCCCTGTGACATCCAGACCAGCCCCCCCCTGTGACATCCAGACCAGCCCCCCCTCTGTGACATCCAGACCAGCCCCCCCTGTGACATCCAGACCAGCCCCCCCCCGTGACATCCAGACCAGCCCCCCCTGTGACATCCAGACCAGCCCCCCCCCTGTGACATCCAGACCAGCCCCCCCTGTGACATCCAGACCAGCCCCCCCTGTGACATCCAGACCAGCCCCCCCCCTGTGACATCCAGACCAGCCCCCCCCTGTGACATCCAGACCAGCCCCCCCCCCTGTGACATCCAGACCAGCCCCCCCCCTGTGACATCCAGACCAGCCCCCCCCCTGTGACATCCAGACCAGCCCCCCCGTGACATCCAGACCGCCCCCCCTGTGACATCCAGACCAGCCCCCCTGTGACATCCATCGAGCGGAGCCGCATGAGGAGAAGCCAGCACATAACGCACCCCAGCACATTTCCAGGCAGGAACTCCAGGAGCGGCCGGCGGTGTTCTGGCAAAAAGTGACTGTCCCCCCATCTGAGCGCTTCGTACTGCGCAGGCCTTGATAGACACCGGTGCCGTGTGTTCACTGGAGAGGGGAGGGGCCGATCCGTGCAGCTAAAGAAGCCGATTCATTGGCTGCACGGATCGAGCCCCCTTCCTCTCTTCACTGAACACTAGGGGGAAGATCTAGTGGCGGCGCCGGCGGCCATTTTGCTGGAGCCAGCTGCTAGAGATTTAAAAATCAAACATTCCCGATTTTCCCGAAAATCCAGATTCGGGACAGCCTCCGATCAGGATGAGGGTCCCAAAATCGGGATTGTCCTGGGAAAACCGGGACTGTTGGCAACTATGCTTTCTGCATTCTCTGTTATAACCCTTCCATCCTAAAGAAGTGTCTCTTCATTGTCTGGATTTGTTGTAGGCTATTGGAGTGTAATTGAATGCTACTGCCTCCATTGAGAAGATGGATTCTGTGTTAATTTTCTTTCCCCACAGAAGCTCCTGGGTGCAGTGCTTTATTAAAAAACCCCTGTGAACAAAAAAAGTGAACCGTGAAATCACAGCACACAAAGGAGTGCACAGAGCGTACAGAATTGCCAAGAGAAAGGGCCTCTAACCCTGAACCTTTTGGGCGCAGGGCTTCTGTTAGAGGCAAGGTACACCATGGTCTACCTAGGCCAAAGCCAGATGGACCTCACTCCATAGGGACCAGCCAAGGCCAGTCCTCCAAGTAGTTGGTAAGGGGCTCACCCCAAGAGAGACTCCTCCGGATGGGGATAGGCAAAAGACCCAAAGGCCATAGTCCCCCCCCCCCCCAACACATGTGCACAAGTGCCCATTAGTAAATAAGTGACAAAACAATCATAAAAAGTGCCGTGCAGTATACAGCGGGCCTTTTGGTCAGTATAAAATTTTTCCCTGGCTAGCCAAAAGGCGTTGTGCAAAAAGAGCATAGGTGACATGTCCTTGTGCTGGTGAAACACCAATGGTGTGCAGTCAAAAAGTGTTTTCCCCAGCACCAGGGGGCACATCATCAGTAGCTCCTTGCACCTCCCAGCCCTAGCCAGGCACATGCGGCCACATCCCTACCAGAAAGATCTCAGAACTTAAGGAAAGCCCTGCCATCACCTGAGACAAGCCAGTGGGACTCAGACTGGCTTCAACCCAGGAGGAAAAGGTTCCCTTCCTGTCAGGGCTGGACTCAGCCCTTCCTTCTCTGAGCTGGCCGCTCAGCTGTCGGCTAATTGCCAGCTCCTATCTCTCCACAGTGACTTGTTGATGATATCCTGCTTGTCTTTCCTGCCTACTTAAGCCATCCAGTCCAGATGATCTCCGCCTTGATCACAACTCTAGAGACGCTCTCCTGTGTTCCTGTTAAAGACTTGCTTGGCTGACATTCCTTCTGGCTCCAGATCCTGCTTGCTGTTCTACTACGCTATTCTCTGGCTCCCTGACATTTTGACTTGTCTGACTATCCCGGTTCCTGAACTCTGGCTATGTTTTGACTAAGTTTACTCTGTTTACCTTTTTTTATTATTATTAGACAAGTGTGATTTAACTGTACTTCTGTCTCAGTCTGATTCATGGTTTCTGACACCTCCACAGTTCCTTACCTAATAACATCAGGAGGAGTACTAACCCGTGTCCCCTCCTATAAGAGGCACCAGCAACCTGCCTCCAGGGCCGAGCTGACCTACATGGAAATTTCCCGGCAGGTCGCCTGCCCTGGGGCAGCTTTGAGCGGCGACTGCAGCACTCTCCTCCCTCTGTCTTCCGGCACTCGTATGTCACGGAGCTGGGTCTTTGTGCAAGGTCCCACCCCCCTAGACTGGCTTGTGTGATAGTAGATTGAATCAGTGTTCAGCCTATCACACGAGCCGATCTAGGGGGGCGGGACCTTGCATACAGACCCAGCTCCGTGACACGAGCGCTGGAGGACAGAGGGAGGAGAGCGCTGTTATCCAGAAAAAGGTAAGGCTGCAAATGGTGGACACAGAGGCTGCAATTGGGCACAGAGAGGCTGCAATTGGGCACAGAGAGGCTGAAATTGGGCACAGAGAGGCTGCAATTGGTGGGCACAGCGAGGCTGCAGTTGGTGGGCACAGCGAGGCTGCAATTGGTGGGCACAGCGAGGCTGCAATTGGTGGGCACAGCGAGGCTGCAATTGGTGGGCACAGCGAGGCTGCAATTGGTGGGCACAGCGAGGCTGCAATTGGTGGGCACAGCGAGGCTGCAATAGGTGGGCACAGCAAGGCTGCAATTGGTGGGCACCGTGAAGCTACAATGATGGGCACCGTGAGGCTGCAATGATGGGCACAGTGAGGCTGCATTGATGGGCACAGTGAGGCTGCAATTGGTGGGCACAGTGAGGCTGCAATTGGTGGGTACAGTGAGGCTGCAATTGGTGGACACGGTGAGGCTGCAATTGGTGGACACGGTGAGGCTGCAATTGGTGGACACGGTGAGGCTGCAATTGGTGGACACGGTGAGGCTGCAATTGGTGGACACGGTGAGGCTGCAATTGGTGGGCACGGTGAGGCTGCAATTGGTGGGCACGGTGAGGCTGCAATTGGTGGGCACAGTGAGGCTGCAATTGGTGGGCACAGTGAGGCTGCAATTGGTGGGCACGGTGAGGCTGCATTGGTGGGCACGGTGAGGCTGCATTGGTGGGCACGGCGAGACTGCATTTGATGGGCACGGCGAGGCTGCATTTGATGGGCACGACGAGGCTGCATTTGATGGGCACTGATGAGGCTGCATTGATCTCTTGTATCATGTCTGCAGTCTCTGGCCATCTTTAGTATGATGTCCTCAGTCCCTAACCATCTCCTGCCCGCAGCCTCCGACACCTCCCGTATCATGTCTGCAGCCTCTGACATCTACTGTATCATGTCCGCAGCCTCTGACCATCTCGTGTATCATGTTTTCAGTCTCTACCCATCTCTTGTATCCTCTCGTATCCTGTCCTCAGTCTCTAGCCATCTCTTGTATCCTGTCCTCAGTCTCTAACCATCTCTTGTATTCTGTCCTCAGTCTCTAAACATCACTTGTATCATGTCCGCAACCTCTGACCATCTCTTGTCTTATATCATGTCTGCAGTCTGAGGGGGAGTCTGGAGAGGAGTTAAGAGTGGGAGTGCCACCAGGATGGGGGTCATGGGAGAAGTTAGATGTGTGTGGACTTTGGAGAGGAGACTATAAGATAAAACCAGAGCCACCAACCTGGAGCCATCTAACTGAGCCCTGCACAGTGCACCTGAGAGGAGGTCAATGACAGCGCTGCCAGGCAAGTCTAAGGGGGGAGTGAATACAATAATATAAGGGGGCACTAATATAAAGGTTTCCCCCTTATATCAGTAACCCCCCCCATTCTTTCTGCGAAAGGTGGCCTCTGGAAACCAGAGTCCCCCCCACGTTCCTGGGGTGCCCCTTGATGATGGACCAATTTTACCACTTTTAACTGGAATTTGCATATATATATATATAAAATACACTCTTCAATTGTGCTTTAAAATGCATGGTTTTCCCTTTTCATGAACAAGGAAATAATGACTTTATGATGTTGGGCTGGTATAATAATGCTATGGGGCTGGTATATTTTTTCCCGGGCTGTTTTTTATTACCTGTCCGGCCCTGCCTGCTTCCCAAAAACTGTAAGAACAGATACTGCACTTGATCTTAGCCAAAATAGCCAGCCAGCTTCACCATCTACTATTTCTGGTTAGATTAGTCAGACTATGGTTTAGGTCTACTCTATTTTTAGATAGAGTAGACCTTTATTGACCTGTTCCCCTTTATTGCTTATTTCACCAGGACTCTGAGCTCATCCTGGCCTTTTTTATCATTGTGCCTCTGCCTCTCAGGTTGCAAGCGGCTGCCTGGTTGTCTGTTCACATCAGGTTTTACAAGGTTGACATTGCCACTTCTGACAAAGCTAGTTTTGGTTGCAAGGATTTGCCGGCAGTGTCTAGAGTTCTGTTGGAAATAGTGCCTCCTTGCATGTTGGATAGTTGTGATATATCCCCACCCAGATATCTGGCACTGTTTTATGATGTCCCACTGGTCATGAGCTACTGATCCGGCTGTGCTCTTCAAAGAACGAAAGAGAAAATGTGATTACTGAAAAATTATTTTCTGAGAGTTCATCGAGGGATATAGCACCTGCCCTTGTAAGTGGGTATTTTGTCTCTGTGGTATTCTCTAATACTGCTAAGTAACAACTGATATGTGTGTTGCAAATGGGGAGGGAGGGGGGGTTGGTGTGACCACCAACTGGGGCTACCCCTGAGGTGTGCTGTTTATTTTGTTGTACCTAGCATCCTACTTCTGCAGGTGGCACAATACTTACTGGTCACAAACTACTGATCTGGCTGTGTCCTTCAATGAAAAGGATTTTACAGTGAGTACTAAAGTTTCATTTTTCTCTTGCAGACTTTCACACATACCAAATAAAATTTGAGTGCGTGTATTATGAGGACTGCAGCATCGGCGGACACACTGAGTTTGGATACAATGGGAGAGATCTCGTCTTCTTTGATAAGCAGGCATTAAAATATTTTCCAGCAGTGGAGAAAGCACAGATATTAACACAGGAATGGAACAGGGATCAGCAAACCACTCGGGCAGATAAAGAGTTTTCAGAGGAACGCTGCATTGAATGGATTAACAAGTACAGGGAACTTGTGGAAGAGGAGCTGAAAACAAATGGTAAGCACTGCCTTAAGGGGAATTCCAGGATATAGCTAAACTATTTCATTAACCACTTGTCGCCCATCCATATAGCAAAATGACGGCGGCAAAGTGGTTTCAATATCCTGTCATATGACGTCCAGCAGGATATCAAGCCGCTGGGGCGCGCATTGCGGTGATCGTTATTGAGGTGTGTCAGTCTGACACACCGCAACTCCGATCTAGGTAAAGAGTCTCTGACAGAGACTCTTTACCACATGATCAGCTGTGTCCAATCACGGCTGATCACAGTGTAAACAGGAAGAGCCAGTGATCGGCTTATCCTCACTCGCATCTGCCAGACGCGAGGAGAGCTGATTGGCAGCTCCTCTGACCGGGGGGGGGGTCTGTGCTGATCGATTATCAGCGCAGCCCCCCCCCCTGAGGATGCCCACACTGGACCACCAGGGATGTCATCCCCAAGTATTCCACCCTAGACCACCAGGGATGCCAATCCGTGCCCACAATTGATGCCAATCCGTGCCCACAATTGATGCCAATCCGTGCCCACAATTGATGTCAATCAGTGCCCACAATGGACATCACTGATTGGCAGGCATTATTGTTTGGCACTGATTGGCATCCATCAGTACCATTTATTAGTGTACAGTGCCGCCTATCAGTGCCCATCCGTGCCGTCTATCAGTGCCAATCCGTGCTGCCTATCAGTGCCCATCCGTGCCGCCTATCAGTGCCCACCTGTTCCGCCTTTCAGTGCCCATCAGTGCTGCATATTAGTGCCACCTATCAGTGCCGTATATTATTGCCCTTCATCAGTGCCACCTCATTGATGCCCATCAGTGCTGCCTTATCAATGCCCAACAGTGAAGGAGAAAACTTACTTATTTACAAAGTTTTGTAACAAAAAAAAAAATAGTTTTTCAAATTTTTTTGGATTTTTTTTTTATTTGTTTAGCAGAAAATAAAAATCCCAGAGGTGATCAAATACCACCAAAAGAAAGCTCTATTTGTGGGAACAAAATGATAAAAACTTAGTTTGAGTACAGTGATGGATGGCCGCGCAATTGTCATTTAAAATGTGAAAGTGCTGAAAGCTGAAAATTGGTCTGGGCAGGAAGGTGCCCTGTATTGAAGTGGTTAAAAGATGACTTCTCCTTTTAGGTGGAACTAAATGCATTGATTTATTTTTCCAAAACCGTTACATTCAAGACATGCAGGGAATCATAACTTTCACAGCAGCGGTAAGAGCTGTCCTGCGGTAGGGTGGAGAGTTCCTCCAATCACAGAGCTCTCTTATGGGTGACTGCATTTTATGAGTGGGCTGTAAAATGCGGGTAGAAATCAGAATATAACATTACCAGTGGCATTATCCTCTCTGTATTATAATTTATCTTCTTAGTGATGTTCCCTTTTAATAAGTCCCCACCCTCCTGAGTGCAGCCCACCTGGCATAATACTTACCTCCCTTCCCTCTCCATCTGTGTATGTGCACCTTGGCCCTATTCTTTCCTTGGTAGTCATACCAAGGCCACCTCTAGCAGTCTTTTGGAGTTCGGCTTACCCCTAGAAATATATAGGAACTCAGTGTCCATGCGCAG
Source organism: Aquarana catesbeiana (assembly GCF_042186555.1). Classification (NCBI taxonomy): domain Eukaryota; kingdom Metazoa; phylum Chordata; class Amphibia; order Anura; family Ranidae; genus Aquarana; species Aquarana catesbeiana. The sequence continues at coordinate 35,982,892 of NC_133332.1, forward strand.
TATGAAGAGGAACCAGCTGGGACCATGACAGAGGAAAGATTGCTGGATGAGGGAGGATGGGGCTGTACTCAACAGGGTGTCGGGGCTATTTATCAAAGGACAGCAGGTTCAGTTCTTATTTGTGAAGCTGTGCTCATACAGGTTGTACCATTAGGGAGCATCACCCACACAAGAAGTAAAGTCAAACTTTCCCCAACAGAGACAGGGATAGTGATAAACAAGGAGTTTCCAAGTCCATATGTGCCAGTTTTATGTAATGCCGCATACACACGAGCGGAATGTCAGACAGAAAAAGTCAGACGGAAGCTTTTCATAGTCTATTCTGATTGTGTGTATGCCTCATCTGACTTTTTTTTTTCTAAAATCCTGACGGACCCAGAAATGGAACATGTTCTACATATTTCAGACGGAACCATTTCCTATCGGAAAAAACGCTTGTCTGTATGCTGTTCCGATTGACCAAAAACGACGCATGCTCTGAAGCAAGTATGAGACGGAAGCTATTGGCTACTGGCTATTGAACTTCCTTTTTCTAGTCGTTCGGGCTTTCATGTGATCGTGTGTACTCAAGACAGTTTCAGCGGAATTCCGTTGGAACTCCGTTGGAAAAACCTTCAGAGTTTATTCCGACGGGAAATCTGGTCGTGTGTTCAGGGCATAAGAGTTAGACCTATTTTAAACAACTATGAAAGTCACATTTCTTTTTTTATTTATCTTATTATTGTATCCTCATTGTTCTGTTGACCTGGGAAGATGATCTATTGTTTTGTAAATTTTAATGTCAGTCCAGCCAGAGGTGAAAGTGTGGGGTCGCCATTGTTCAGACGGGATGACCAGACTTCAGTGCCTGGTGTATGGGTTTCACCCCCGACTTGTGGATGTGAAGTGGGTGAGGAATGGGGAGGACGATGTTCCTTCAGATGAAATGACTCCAATTCTCCCCCATCCTGATGGCACCTATCAGATCAGAGTCAGTGTGAAAGTTCTGGCCAGCAACGATACATACTCCTGTCATGTGGAACACAAGAGCCTGGAGAAGACACTAATTGTGAATCTAAAAGAGAAGGATCTTGAAGGTACATATCAGACAAGATACATAAGTAGTATAATATAAGATAACATTTGAATTTTCCATTTTTGTATTCCTATCAATCATCTAATGTAGAGGCAGAGAACAAATAGTGAAAGTAAACACTGCACTATCAAAAATGCAAAACAAAGAAAAAGCAGCTACTTACGATGTGACAACAACAATATATCCATAGTAGAAGAAATGTAGCGCATGTAAATCAAGTGTGAACGAAGCACAGACAGTACTCCTAAATTGTGCCTCAATCAATGAAATGAGTGACTCATAAATCAAATAACATGAGATATGTGTATAAAGTAAATTAAATAAAGGTTTATAATGTCCCACTGGATAAAGATGGATGAAATAGAAAGAAGCTGATCTTCTAACGTAGGCAGAAGATTAAATCAGCAGGGAGGGCACATCAACCAGATGTAGAAATCATGGTAAAGGTAGTGTGTAGAAAACTCTTACCAGATCTTGTAGATTCCCTTGTCAGCGACGGAATCACATGAGCAGGGTGCCACTCAGGGCATTGGAAAGATGTGCCGACACTCGAACCCTCCAGGCTGGACTCTGCGTGGATCTCCGGGGGCCACCGGGTAGGTCCTCACAGTGGATAACCAAGACACGGATCAGAGGAGCCAAGACATCTCACGTAAAACTGGAGTAAGAACTGGATTCTCGTTCAGATGGTATGTGGAAAGAGAAAAATAGGCCTCCACATAGTGTAGATGAAAATAGGGTTGTTTTTTATTTCTAAAAAAGCCTTATTACAATAAAAATGTGATCACAATATAAATAAGCCATCTTTTAGTGTCAGCAGTGGGGAACCCCAGTGCGATGTTTCAAGTGTTCAATCCACCTATCATGTGCGGTCGTGGCTCGTTAGTCAACTCCACAGTCTGTGATGATTGGTTCAGTTATAATTATGTCAGCTAGTATGGAACCATCTGACTACATACACCCAATGAAAACTAGATGATTACTTCCTGGTTATGTTAAGTAAGGTACGATCAGGTGACCCCATTTATCCAATGAGATAGTCTGATTGTTATCTATTGTAATTGGTCTGTATTAAGCATTTTATTTATAAATATAAGGCAACCTGGAGTGGATGTTTCATGCCCCAGTAGAAGACCTTTTGGTCGAAATGCGTCAGACTTTTCTAGCATCCTACACTATGTGGAGGCCTATTTTTCTCTTTCCACATACCATCTGAATGAGAATCCAGTTCTTACTCCAGTTTTACGTGAGATGTCTTGGCTCCTCTGATCCGTGTCTTGGTTATCCACTGTGAGGACCTACCCGGTGGCCCCCGGAGATCCACGCAGAGTCCAGCCTAGAGGGTTCGAGTGTCTGGACATCCTTTCTAATGCCCTGAGTGGCACCCTGCTCATGTGGTTCCCTGTCGCTGACAAGGGAATCTACATGATCTGGTAAGAGTTTTCTACACACCACCTTTACCATGATTTCTACATCTGGTTGATGTGCCCTCCCTGCTGATTTAATCTTCTGCCTATGTTAGAAGATCAGCTTCTTTCTATTTCATCCATCTTTATCCAGTGGGACATTATAATCCTTTATTTAATTTACTTTATACACATATCTCATGTTATTTGATTTATGAGTCATTTATTTCATTGATTGAGGCACAATTTAGGAGTACTGTCTGTGCTTCGTTCACACTTGATTTACATGCGCTACATTTTTTCTACTATTAATGTAGAGGCAGGAAAAGGATAGTTTTTAGTGCAATATTTTTAAAGAAAGGACTCACTATTTTCCTATTCACACAATCCATAAACATCTAAACCCCAATCCCAGCCAGTTTTTTTTTTGTTAACCTCTTGCTGAGCTCCCCTCCGTTTTTGAATACGGGGTGGGGGGAAGTGGAGTTTCTTAAAATGTGAGTGCTGTGATTGTCTGTAGTCACCTAATCAGGAGTCCCTCCTATCAGTTTGGAATCATTAAGGCCTCATGGTGTGGGCAGAAGGCACAGGTGCCCCATCCATCCACACTGCCAGCAGCCTGTAAGACTTTTAGAGAGGCTGAAAGCTGCTGTGGCTGGATGGTGCACCGAGTGGGTCCAGCGTTTAGGGCAGTATACAATGAATGCCTGGAGCACAGACCTCTTACATTCCAGACATTCATCCCTACCTCAACAAACCAACAGACTTTTGTCCATGTTTAAACGGCATGCTATCGACTAAAAGATACAGAACCAGATCGGCAACTCACAGGAACGGACCCCCTACACCCCAGAGTGGAATTCAGCGCTATTTCCGAGATCCACAACGTGCCTCGCCTGGCACCATCGTAGCCGCTTCACGTGCAACCCGCATGGAGGACAGCACCACTCTGACCCTGCATCTCTCCCCTACTCCCTCTACAGGACTGGACCTCTCTCCAGGGACACCAGCTGCCTTTCTCATGGCTGGGCCCCCACAATACTCTGGCCGCCTGGACGAAGACCTCCACTCCATGCTGCAGGCGCTTCCCACTAAGTCGGACATCGAAGCCCTTATCCTTCGTATAGAGGAAGCACATAGCCGTGACATGCATGAAGTGAAGGCGGAGGTGCACTCTCTCTCGACCTGAATGGACTCCGGTGAGGCCTCGCTCTCCTCCCTGGAACACATGGTGTTTGCCTTGGAGCGATCCCAGACCTCCCTGGAGGACTTGAAGGACTGCAGCCGCTGCAACAACCTGCAGCTGCTGGGCCTCCCAGAGGCTACTGGAGCAGAAGACCTGGCAGCGACGGTTACCGGCATCTTTCACAAATTACTGGAAACCCCACCACCGTCAATGGAATTTGATCTGGGCCATAGGGCCCTTGAGCATAAATTGTCTGATCCTGTAAGACCGCAAGGCATCCTCTGCAGACTGTACCACTATTCACAAAAGGAGCTTCTCATCCGCAGAGCCTGGGAACATGGAGATGTGAAATTCGATGGAGCCACTGTCAAAATACTTCCAGACCTCTCAAGAGCAACGCTGCATAGGAGAGCCCTACTACGCCCTGTCTTGGACATGGCTAGACAACACAATTGCACCTACAGATGGGGATATCCATTGGCTGTCACGTTCCGGAAAGCCCTCACATCCTTCACCCTACGCTCCCCGGCAGATCTACCTGCTTTCTTTTACATTCATGGATGCGGATCCCGTGCAGGTGAAAAACTGGCTCCAGACAATCCCAATCGGGCACCCTCTATGGAAGGGTCACGTGAGTCCTGAATGTCCTTTACTGCTGCTGCTCCATGTTGTTAAACCACACAGGTTACCTGTTTATCCCCCCAGTTGTTATTTCATGTTGCCCCCCTTGCCTAACATGCCTGCAGATGTTGAGGGCCTCCCCACTGAACTGCTTAGTGACACTGATCTTGGATCTCTCAGCCTGCAGAACAATCAGATCCACCTCCTTGCTTTACACTAACGTTACAGGGTCTCTCCCTGATTACCTGAGTGCTTGCCTCACCTCATAGGATTATCCACTGACGTTTGCAGTGGCTTTGCTCTCTAATGTTTTTTCATGTATGTCATGGCAGAGGTCCCTGCTACTGATTCCTCGTGGCCGGGAGCTCTGTGATAATCATCTTGCATGACCCAGCAACAAGTGACATGACCGATTGTGAGAGCTTAACCATACTTGTAAATGTCTTCTTCCCGGTGCCTGCAGGGTAGCTAAATGACACATATCTCCTGATAGCAGATTTCTAGTATAGGAAATACCCGGATAAGACTACAAGATTTATATATCCTCATAGTCTTAGAGCCTTAATGTTTATCTCTCTGATGCTGGGCACATATTATGTTTGAGCTATATATACTGATGGCCCTCAGCTCGGATATGCCCTGGCGCAGGCGCCTCTTTTTACTTACACTGAGGGTGCTCCCGTGGGGCTCATGGGGGGGGGGCTGGTTAAATCCAGACTCCCCAGGGGGCTGCGGGGGTATCTCCTAATTTTCTAAAGGATTTTGGGCCTTAATGTTTCCAAGCACTGCGGTGAGTGAAATGTCTGCAGGAGGCGCACCTGTACTTGAGCGACAGCTACTGTTGACACCGTTATCTTGCATTCTGGAGGGTCCCCCCTGTGAAACGCACCATATTCTGGTGGAGACGGGAGGACAAGCGCTCCTGGTACGGGGGAGGGATGGTGGGGCCGGATCCCGTGGAGTAGACAGGGGTGCGCTTCTCACCCTCCAAACTTCGGGGGGGCAATCCCCCGCTACAGGAGGGCTCTCCTTTGTCCCGGTGGATCCCACACCCTCCGCACTCAGGCTACTCCTGCTACTAAGTGACCCTATACCTGGAGATCCAAGGTAGGGGCCGGAGGTATCTGTAACTCATAGGGGGGCCTCTTGTTTCCTATTGTTGTTGTTCATTTCAACCTGTGTATTCTATGTAACACTTGTTTTCTACTCACACATGCCAGTCAGTTATACCTGTTCTTGTTTAATTCACATTTTAACTGCTCACTATAGTCGGAGTGGTCAGGGGTGGCTGGTGAGTCCCCTCTAGGCTATTTATAACCACATTCCCTCATAGGCCTGCGCTCGATCACCAGTTTAGAACTGGGGAGCGTGTTAGCATTATTTTGCTATCGTTTTAGTTTTGTAGTTTTCTTTTCTTCTTCTCAGGTTGCTCCTCTCAGCAGTGACCTGCTTTCTTGACTCTCCTCTCTGGGAATACCATTCTCAGGGGTATTTCTCCTCTCCTCTACTCTTATCCCCACACTCTCTTTCTCCCATCACTCGTGCTCCTCTCTCTCTCCCTTCCTTTTTTTTTTTCCCCCCACCCTTTCTTCCTTCTTCCCTCCCTTATTCCCTTCTTGCCCTCCCTACCCTCCCTCTCCTTCCCCTCCCCCCTTTTACCTAGGGGCTATGGAAATGCAAAGGGCCTCAATGTCCCTGAAAAGAGACGCATGTTACTACAAGACCTGCGTTGCCTTGAGACAGATGTTGCTTTCGTTCAGGAAACTCATTTTAGAGACGGCAAACTACCTGTTCTGAAAAACAAATTCTTCCCGGTGGCATATCATTCCACCAACGCGTCCACTAAGTCACGGGGCATATCTATACTCATTTCAAGAACTGTACCATGGAGTTGTGTGGACGTAAAAGCAGACCCAGAGGGACGATTCTTGTTTCTTAGGGGCATGGTTGACAGCGTTGAGGTTACTCTGGCGAGCCTATACGCTCCCAATACCCACCACCGACCTTTTTATCAACAAGACCCTAGACTCACTGCTCGAGTTTTCGAGAGGCCAACTAATACTTGGGGGCTACTTCAACACCCTGTTGAACCCTTCTGAGGACACTTCCTCAGGATGCTCCTCGTTATCTCCTGATCCTCGGAAACAAATTGCGCAATCTCTGCACAAAGCACAACTAATAGATGCTTGGCGTCTCCTTCACCCCTCTGAAAAAGATTACACTTTCTACCCTTTGTCTCACAAACAATACTCTAAGATTGACTATTTTCTAATCCCCCACGCCCAATTACATTCAGTCCGAGTCGCCTTGATCGTACCTATCACATGGCAACAAATGCGGTAAGTTCCTGGCCAGATCCCTGAGAGAATAGATGCTTGCGAGCTACATACCACACATAATGTCACCCTCAGGACACTACCCAAACATATAGCGAGGGAATTTCAAGGGTTCTATGCATCCCTATATAACCTTCAAAGGGACTTTCCCTCACAGAAACAAGTGACGGACTACTTATCCAACTCTCAAATGCCAAAAATACCTTCTGAGGTAAGCAAACTACTAGATGAACCTATTCGGTTAGATGAGATTCAAAGCGCGATAGGAACCACTAAATTATGGAAAGCACAGGTCTAGATGGGTTTACCATTGAATACTACAAGACCCTGCTGCCATCCCTCTGTAAATTCATGCACAAATTCTTTAATGCCCTAGGATCCAATACAACGTTCCCAGGAGACACTCTTTCAGCACACATAGCAGTGATTCCCAAAGAAGGCAAAGATCCCACCTCTTGTGGAAGTTACCAACTGATTTAGTTGCTCAACACTCAAATATTTCGTAAATATTTACAACACTCTTGGCCACCAGAATCCAACAACATCTACCAACTTTGATCAACCTGGATCAAGTTGGCTTTGTTCCGACTCAGGACGCCAGGGAGAACACAATCAAAGTCCTGAACCTGCTACATGTGGTCAATAAGAACGGTACTCCCTGCGTGTTCCTGAGTATGGACGCAGAGAAGGCCTTTGACAGGGTGAACTGGCATTTCATGTCCTCTGTCCTAAGATATACGGGATTTGGCAACACTATGTTTAACTGGATAACTACACTTTACTCTGATCCTTTGGCTCGAGTCAGAGCTAAAGGAGTCAGGAGTCAGAGTCCTGTCAGAACCCTTCACGGTCACGAATGCGACGTGACAGGAATGTCTCCTCTTCGCCCTGTAACTGGAACCGTTCCTGTGCACTGTACGCTTAAACCCGGATAGAACAGGGGTGGTGATCGGCGATACTCAGCAGAAGGTCTCTGCGCACGCGGACAACATGCTGTTCTCACTCACAAACCCTGCAATCTCTCTTCCAAATCTTCTCTGTCGAAACTTGAAGATTAACTTCACCAAATCCGAAGCGATGGGAGTGGGTATAACACAGACCCTTCTTGCCTACCTCCAGGCTAGTTTTAATTTTAAATGGACAAAATTAGCTTTAAAATATCTAGGAACATACATCCCCCCCCTAAATTGTCCAAAACATTTGTCCTGATCTTCCCACCACTGCTGAAAACTGTTCGAAAACTGCACATGGCACACGGGCCTACATTCATGGCTCGGCAGGTGCAATATTCTCAAGATGAGCATTCTTCCCAAATTCCTGTACCTCCTCCAAGCCCTGCCAATCCATATACCGTCTAACTACTTTGACCAAGTACGGGCTCTGTTCTCCGACTTTATCTGGGCACATAAATGACCAAGACTGAGCAGACAACAGCTCTCGCTACCCAAATCATATGGAGGCCTAGCGGTACCAGATCTGCGTAAATACCATCAAGCAACCCACCTAACCAGACTTATCAACTGGAATCGCCACCAGGCTACTAAACTGTGGTCCCGCCTGGAACAGTCCCAGTGCACCATACCACTAGACAGAGCACCTTGGTGTCACCAGTCGCTTCCACACGCTATGAAAAACCACCCTTTGGTTGGTCTAACTACCCAGATTTGCTCATTCCTTTTCACCCGATCCTCTCTTACATCAGCCCGTTCCCCACTTTACCCAATACTCAGAAACACACTATTTTCCCCAGGATCTCAAGATCCTGTCTTTCGTTCCCTGAAGAATTCTGGCTGTTTCCAAGTATCCCACTTCCTTACTCACAGTAGATGGCTGTCTCTATCTGAGCTCACAAACCCAGACGGTTCGTTTCCTTTGGACCACTGGAGGGCCCTTCAAATTAACCACTTCTTAAAGTCTCTACCTCCCCTGGACAGCTTCTTCCAAACCTTATCACTCTCTAGACTTTCTGTTCAGAGGAAGGCACCATGCCTCACACCCTCTTGGCCACCTATCAATTGTTAATAACGCCACCAGTTAGCTACCATCTGCGCTGTCTCAGCACATGGGAGAAGGATCTACAGTGTACACTTACCCCACATCAAAGACAAAACATTCTCTACTTCACTTATAAATCCTCCATATGTACGAGGATACTTGAAACAAGCTTTAAAATTGTCATCCGATGGTACAATACTCCCGCAAAAATCCAAAAGTTCTTCCCCTCGTCCTCAGACCGCTGCTGGAGGTGCCATGAGGACCGGGGAACAATTTTCCAAATCTTCTGGTCCTGTCCCAAGCTGGAGCAGTTCTGGAAGACAATCCAGCACACTGCCCAAAAGTTTACCGAACGTCCCATCCCCGATGATCTGGCCTTCTTCCTGCTCCACGCCTCAAACATTTCCATCAAAACCTGTAAAGAATCAATAATCTGCCATCTCCTTGACGCGGCCAAGGCGTGCATTCCCCTATGCTGGAAATCCACACAACCCCCATCCATAGGCCTATGGTTCAAAAAAGTGGAGGAAATCAGTAAAATGGAGGATCTTATCCTCACGGCCCGCCATCAACGTGAACGCTACACTAAGACGTGGACAATTTGAAACATGTTTGCGCTCTCTGACGAGGGACGTGCCCTCTTTGAAAGCAACACTGTAGACTAATGCAACCCTAGTATGGCCATGATTGACGTCAGTGGCCTGTTGACGCTGCCCACCTACCCTTCCTGCTTGTATTGTGACCCACCCTCACTCCTCTCCCCCAACCCTCCCCCCACCACTCCTCCTTTCCCTTCCCTTCCCATCCCTCTCACTCTCCCCTCTCCCTTCTTTTCTTTTTCATGTTTCTATGAATTTCCTTTTTCTATTGCTATGTCATTGTATATTCACTATAGATCTATATTTTTCCACTGTTCTACAATGTTTGAAAAAGTTGGGGCAGGATACACGGAACCACCCATTGCAGTGCACTGAATCCCGGTGAAATAGATGTTTAATTGCTCAGCTGTAGAGGCTTTCAACCACTTTTTCACTGACTTTTCAACAGGATGATGTTACATGTGAAGAACTAAGGAAGTGCATGACATGCTATGCTTACTTGTATATAACAACTCTGTTTATGACATGGTATGTTGGTTCACTTTATCCTATACCACTGTACCTCTTCTTTTTTTTGAAAATCTTTTTATTGAGTATAAGACATACAAACAGACAAACATCAGTAAACCTGCCACAGCATTGGGACAAGACCCACACAGGGGTCAGTGCCAGCTGGCAATTGGGCTGTGTCATCATACAGTGTGGGGGCGGCTGCTGTTACACACTGTGTCCACACAGTCTTCCAGAATCCAGACCTCCCCAGCTGAAGCTGAGAGCCCGAGCCATTAGATCCGTCTAGTAAGCAGCAGGTCACAGCAGCATCTTGCCATCTTCCCTGTGGCTATCAGATCCCGTCCATGGTCCAGCAAGCAACACGCCTTGTCAGCAGGGGAGCGATCTTCACCATCTGAATACGGCTCCTATTGTGGTCATCAGTAAGCTTAAAGGCCTAGGCTGGGCTAAAGCCACCTGCCCTTTAAAGCTTGCCGTCCAGTAAGCTTAATCTACAGCTACGGTGGTCGGGCACTTTATTTGTGGATGCACACTGTGGTGTTATCATGACCCTTCATACTTTTAAGAACACGCATTTGTTTTGATGTCAACTGTTTTGGACTTTATTTTTAGCGCAGCTTTTTCCAATCCATAGATTTTCTTATGTGCCTTAAAATCCAATTTATTGTTCTTCCTTTGTCAGGCACACACATCACTACCCCCTTGCTCTATAGCCATTTTCCAAAACACCAGAAGTGATCCAAAAAGTACATATGAGCAGATAGAAAAGCATACACTTGCGGTGTGTCATGCAAACCCTTCCCAAAGAGTAAGAACCTTTCCCTGATGTCTGCGAAGCATAAGACTCCTGATGGGGCTGCAAGGCACACTTTAGTCTAGTAAAAAGGCCCTGCAGACCCTGCTACAGCCGACCAATGGGTACTGTGTGAGGGGCTCTCCCAAAAAGAGGCAGGGGTCGAAGAAACTTAAGGGCTACGCCTCCTCCCCCTAGACTTCATGGCAGGCCCAAAGACCCACACCCACATGAAAAAGACACATATATAAGTACAAGTGACAAATCATGTGGAGAGAAAAATATTGAAAGAGAAAATAATAAAGGTGCCAGTGCATGTGCATTGGCTAAGCCTTGCAGCCTGGTAATAGAAATTACCATGATCTTGGCCAAAAGGCCTAGCCTATTACCGTATATTTCACTCCATAAGACGCACATAGGTTTTAGAGGAGGAAAACAAGAAAAACAATATTCTGAACCAAATGGTGTACTAAAATATTTACCAGTCCCAATAAAATGCAGCCTGTCCAGTGCCGATAAAATGCAGCCTGATCAGTGCCATGAAATGCTCCAATAAAATGCAACCTGATCAGTGCCATGAAATTCTCCAATAAAATGCAGCCTGACCTGTGCCAATAAAATGCCTGATCAGTGTCATAAAATGCAGGCTGATCAATGCCATGAAATGCAGCCTGAAATGTTCCAATAAAATGCAGCCTGATTAATGCCATGAAATGCAGCCCTACCTGTGCCACCTCGCACAGGCTGACATTTCTTATGCATCCGCCTGTCTCTCTGAAGACTGAGTGGCCGCCGTGGCCGTACTCCATTTGGCTGCTCTGTCTTCTGTGAGTGAGTGACAGGCCCAGTGGGAGATTGGCTGGCGCTCGCAGGAGACGGCCGCCGGCATGGTATTGTAACATGGAGTCGGGCCTGGCCAGTATTCACTCCATAAGACGCAGAGACATTTCCCCCCATTTTTTGGGGGGAAAAAAGTGCGTCTTATGGAGCGAAAAATACAGTAGGCGTGCAGAAAAAAACATAAGTGGTGTTGTGGCCTAGTGCCCTGATTATCAGTGAAGCCCCATCACTGCTAATCAGTGCAGATTAGCAGTGCCCATCAGTGTAGTCTCATCATCGCCCATCAGTGAAGCCTTATTATCGTCCATCAGTGAGGAAGAAAAATTACTTATTTGCAAAATTTTTTTAACAGAAACTAAGAACTTTTCTGTCAGTCTCCGTACCCTACTCATTCCTCTCTTGACAGATTTCCTTCAGTTCTTTGTGATCCATTGCAGAACCTTACAGCATTAACGTGTACTGTACATTATTATTGACCATCATTTTGAATAGGCTGGAAATGCATGACAACAACCCAAACACCAGTCCTTTTATCACTACAGAAAATTGGTCCCGATTAATGGTGAAATGCCCAAAATAGTTGGCACCGCATTACTAAAGAAAAATTAATAATGCCCTGTACACACGATCGGATTTTCCGACGGAAAATGTGTGATAGGACCTTGTTGGAAATTCCGACCGTGTGTAGGCTTCATCACACATTTTCCATCGGAATTTCTGACACACAAAGTTTGAGAGCTTGCTATAAAATTTTCCGACAACAAAATCCGTTGTCGGAAATTCCGATCGTGTGTATACAAATCCGATGCACATAGTGCCATGCATGCTCAGAAAAAATAAGAGCCGAAAGCTATTGGCTACTGCCCAGTTTAGTCCCGACGTACGTGTATTACATCACCGCGTTCAGAACGATCGGATTTTCCGACAACTTTGTGTGACCGTGTGTATGCAAGACAAGTTTGAGCCAACATCCGTGGATTTTGTTGTCGGAATGTCCAAACAATGTCCGATCGTGTGTACGGGGCATAAGTGGCGAGAAGCGAGGGATTTTAACCACTTAACAACCGGCCCATAGCTGAATGACGGCTGCAGGGCGGTTGCTTAACTCTGGGAGGGCGTACTATGACGTCCTCCCAGAATTCCCCTCTCGCACGCCCCCTGGGTCGCGCACCCGAACACATCCGTGACCGTCGGGTCCAGAGGACCCGGCGCATCACGGATCCCGGTAAATGGCCGCTGATCGCGGCCATTTACCATGTGATCGCTCTGTCAAATGACGGAGCGATCACATGTAAACAAACCGGCGTCATCTCATGACGCCGGTTCCTCTCCTCCCCTCTCTGTACCGATCGGTACACTGTGAGTGGAGAGGGGGATGGATGGATGGCAGTAGCGCTGTGGGCTGGATGTGTAGTGCCCACAGCGCTGCTTAGTGACATCCAGCCATCCATCCATTCATGCTCAGCCATCCCTAATGCTCTGCAATGCCCTGCACTACTCTGCAATGCCCCAGAATACTGTGCAAAACCCCCACAATACTGTGCAATTCCCCGCAACACTGTGCAATACTCTGCAATACCCCCACAATACTGTGCAATACTCTGCAATACCCCACAATACTCTGCAATACTCTGCAATGCCCCACAATACTCTGCAATGCCCCGCAATACTGTGCAATACCCCGCAATACCCTGCAATACTCTGCAATACCCCGCAATACTCTGCCATACCCAGCCATACTCTGCAATACTCGGAAAAAAGCATCAAACTAAAATAAATAAAGTAAAATGAACAATAAATAAAAAATAATTTTTAAAGTGCCCCTGTCCCTGTGTGCTCGCATGCAGAAGCGAACGCATACGTAAGTCCCGCCCACATATGAAAACGGTGTTCAAACCACATGTGAAGTATCGCTGCGATCGGTAGAGCGAGTGCAATAATTTTGGCCCTAGACCTCCTCTGTAACTCAAAACATGTAACCAGTAAAAAATTTTAAAGAGTCGCCTATGGGGATTTTTGAGTAGCGAAGTTTGGTGTCATTCCACAAGCGCGTGCAATTTTGAAAGGTGACATGTTGGGTATCTATTTACTCGATGTAACTTCATCTTTCACATTATGCAAAAACATTGGACTAACTTTACTGTTTTGGGTTTTTTAAAGCACAAAACTGTTTTTTTTTTTTAAATTAAAGCGTTCAAAAAATTTCTGCGCAAATACCGTGCGGGATAAAAAGTTGCAATGACCACCATTGTATTCTCTAGGGTCTTTGCTAAAAAAACATATATAATGTTTTGGGGTTCTATGTAATTTTCTAGCTAATAAATGATGATTTTTACATGTAGGAGAGAAATGTCAGAATTGGCCTAGGTGCTCCGTGCATGTTGGGCCTCTGTATGTGGCCACGCTGTGTAAAAGTCTCACACATGTGATATCGCCATACTCGGGAGTAATAGCAGAATGTGTTTTGGGGTGTAATTTGTGGTATGCATATGCTGTGTGTGAGAAGTACCCTGCTAATATGAAAATTTTGTGAAAAAAAAAAAGTAAAAAAAACTTGATTTTGCAAAGAATTGTGGGGAAAAAATGACAACTTCAAAAAACTCACCATGCATCTTTCTAAATACCTTGTAATGTCTTCTTTCCAAAAAGGGGTCATTTGGGGGGTATTTGTACTTAAGAGAAATTAGATAGGCCGTCAGTACTTCAGGTGTGATCAGTTTTCAGATATTGGCACCATAGCTTTTGGACTCTATAACTTTCACAAAGACCAAATAATATCCACCGATTTGGGTTATTTTTACCAAAGATATGTAGCGGTATAAATTTTGGCCAAAATATATGAAGAAAAACTACTAATTTGCAAAATTTTATATCAGAAATGAAGAAAAATGCATTTTTTTACAGATTTTTCGGTATTTTTTCTTTTTATAGCGCAAAAAATAAAGAGCCCAGCGGTGATTAAATACAACCAAAAGAAAGTTCTATTTGTGTGAAAAAAAGAACAAAAATTTCATATAGATACAGTGTTGCATGACTGAGTAATTGTCATTCAAAATGTGAGAGCACCAAAAGCTCAAAATTGGTCTGGTTATTAAGGGGGTTTAAGTGCCCAGTGGTCAAGTGGTTAACGGTGCAGAAGAATCCACAAAAAAGGAATGGTAATAAATAAAAAAATATAATTTTTAATATACATTCAAGGTTAAAAGACACATGAAAAACAAATATTTCACAGGTATTGCAGTGTTTTTACAGTTACGGTGTTCACATAAAGCGCAGATATATTTCAGATGATAAGGCCGCACATTAGCCCGACATGTTTCGCTGAAATGCTTCCTTAAGGGATGTGCAGGCCGAGAATTAATATCAAACGCTCTACAATTCTGGAGATAGAGACATGAAAATATAAACAACAAACAAAAAGTACATATTAATAATGCTTTCAAAATACAAAGATCAAAATGAGAAGGAGAGCACAGTGTTTATTGGACATAGCACAAAAATTGACAGTTACTTACCGATAACTGTTTTTCTAGGATATCTTCCAGGACGGCATAACCTGAGAGATGACTGGTCCACCTGACAGGAAACACAATCAACATACAAGGTTAAAAGGCCCCTCCCTTCCCCCTGCACCTCAGTTCTCCCAAAGTAATAGGTTATCCGGGTGACAGAGAGAAACTCTTCCCGTAGTACTTATATTAAAACATGGGTGGGAAGTAGGCCTGCCGTCCTGGAAGATATCCTAGAAAAACAGTTATCGGTAAGTAACTGTCAATTTTCTCTAGTCATCTTCCAGGACGGCATAACCTGAGAGGATGGACAAGGAGTTCAAGGCCTACCTCAGGGCGGGACCACCGCTTGTAGCACCTTCCTTCCAAATGTCAGATCCTGGGGCGACAGCAGTTCCACTCTATAGTGTTTCAAAAAGGTATCCTGCTTCACCCAAGTGGCTGTGCGACAGACCTGTTCTATCGAGGCCCCAGCTCTCTCTGCCCAAGAGGCCGCCAAGGATCTTGTTGAGTGGGCCTTAAGGTTCCCTGGTACTGGGGAACCGGTCTGCTCATAGGCCAATGTTATTGTCTGCCTAATCCACCTAGCCACAGTAGATTTAGATGCCTGCCCTCCCTTTCTAGGGCCGCTAAATAAAACTAAAAGATGATTCGACTTTCTGTAGTCCTTTACTCTAGATATGTCAATAAACATTTCCTGACATCTAATAAATTAAATTTCCTCTCCTTCTCATTTTTAGGATTATCACAGAAGGAGGGTAAAGTGATCTCCTGAGATCTATTAAACTTAGATGCGACCTTGGGAAGATATAGTGGGTCCTGTCTAAGAACCACTCTATCCTCCAGAATCAACAGAAAAGGCTCCTTAACTGACAGGGCCTGTAGGTCGCTCACCCTTCTGGCCGTGGTTATGGCCAACAGAAACGCTAACTTAAGAGTCAAAAACTTAACTGAAATCTCTTGTGCTGGTTCGAAGGGCGCTTTCGTCAGCGCCTCCAAAACCAGAGATAAATTCCATGGAGGAAATACATTCATTCTGACAGGGGTTACCCTCTCCCTTGCCAGAAGAAATCTCTTAATCAGAGGTTCTAGTGCTAGCCTCTGATCCAAAAATACAGATAACGCTGCTATCTGTATTCTCAAGGTGTTCGGGGAAATCCCCTGATCCACCCCTGCTTGCAAAAATTCCAGTACCACTGGTACTGAAGGGTAAGACACCTCCTTATCACGGCACCACTGTGAGAAGCAATTCCACACCTTGGAGTAGATCCTCCTGGTGACCAGCTTCCTGCTGCCCAAGAGGGTCTCAATTACCCTATCAGAGCACCCCTTACCCCTAAGGATCTCCTCTTCAAGAACCATGCCGTCAGTTTGAGGAATCCCGGAATCCTCAGCGGAGGAGAAATTGACCACTTTTTCAGAGTGGCAAACCAGGTCCTTTTTGGCCACCATGGGGCTATAAGGATCAGTCCGCAATCTGAGCGGGCCAATTTTTGTAAGACCCGTGGAATTAAGACTAGTGGGGGAAAGGCGTATGCTAAATGGAAGTCCCAGTCCTGAGACAGAGCGTCCACTCCCTGGGATCCCCCTTCTCTGTTGAGAGAGAAAAAACGATCCACTTTTTTGTTCCCTCTGTGGGCAAAAAGATCTATATCCGGCGTCCCGAACATCTGACTTATCTGGAGAAAGACCTCCTGATTTAACTCCCATTCCCCTTGAAGGATGGGTTGCCGGCTTAAGAAGTCTGCTACCACATTGGCGGTTCCTCTTATGTGAACCGCCGATATGGACTGAAGATTCTCTTCGGCCCAGTTTAGGATGTTCAGGACTAGACTCAGTAGTTTCCTGGATCTGGTGCCCCCCTGACGATTCAGGTAAGAGACCGTTGTCACATTGTCTGACAGGACTTGGATCTCTAAGCCCTGAATCCTGTCTCCAAAGGATACTAACGCCTGGCCCACCGCCAAGAGTTCTCTGTGGTTGGAGGATGCCCCTGCCTGAGAAGGCGTCCAGGCCCCCTGTGCCTGGATGTCCCCCAGGTGAGCGCCCCAACCCCAAGCGCTTGCATCGGTAGTGATTCTTGTGGGATTCCACTGGTTCCAGGGTAAGCCCACCCTGAGCTTGTCCTGATCCAGCCACCAATCTAGGGAGGTCCTTACTCTTGTTGGAATAGACACCCTTGCATCCAATGACTCTCTCCTTTTGTCCCAGGAGGACAAAAGGAAGAACTGCAGCTCCCTGGAGTGGAGCTGAGCCCAAGGAACCGCTGGAATACACGAGGTCATTAGACCTAGGACCCTCATGATATGCCTGCGAGAGCACTCCCTGGTTTCTTTTAAATAGGATACTGCTGTAACCACCTTTAATCGTTTTTCCTCTGGAAGAAAAAGTTTCTGAACCTCTGTATCCACCAGATATCCCAGGAACACTTTTATTTGGGACGGTGCCAGAGAAGATTTCTCTCTGTTTACTATCCAGCCCAAGGACTCCAGAGTGAAAATCACTCTGCCTACGTCTATCTCCACCTGCTCTAGGGATTGCCCGTATACCAAAAGGTCGTCTAGGTAGGGTATAAGGGACACCCCCTGTAGGTAAGCTACAACCTCTGCCAGGACCTTTGTGAAGATCCTTGGGCTTGCAGCTAATCCAAAGGGAAGAGCTCGGAATTGCCAATGCTGAATCCCTTCGCTCGTAAGGACTGCGAATCTCAGCAGGGACTTGTGTTCCCTGGTGATCGGGATATGAAGGTAAGCATCCCTTAGATCTATCGTGGCTAAGAACACACCCCTTAATAGGTGCCTGCGCACCGTGTATATACTCTCCATCCGGAAGCTCTTTTGTCGCAAAAACCTGTTCAACTTCCTGAGATTTAACATCAGGCGAAATTTCCCTGACGGTTTTTGAACGACAAATATATGGAAATAAAACCCTTGGTAAAGCTCTTCCGGTGGAACGGGGATGATCACCTCCTGGAACACCAATCCCTGCAAGCTGTCCAACAGCCCTGCAGCTTTTGAAGTTTCCTTGGGGAGACGGGTCAGAAAAAAGTTTTGAGGGGGAGGGGACAGCAACTCCAAACGATATCCCTCTGTTACAATCTGCAAGATATAGGGGCTTTCGGAGATTCTCTTCCACTGAGGGACAAAGTGGGATAATCTCCCCCCTACCCTGATGCTGGCGTCACTTAGACTGTTTGGTGGCGTCTTTAGGTCCAGAAAAGAACAGACTACCTTTTTGTGCGCTCTTTCCCTTTCCCCACCTCCTATTCGCATCCTTTTTTCCTTTGAATTGACCCTGGTTAACGGAGGGACGAAAAAACTTCCTGCCCCTTGCTCCTTTAGCTTTGACCGGGAACTTTTTTCTCTTTTCTGCTGACCTTGACAGCACCTGATCCAGGCCAGGTCCAAAGTGTTGTGAACCTTCAAAGGGCAAACCACATAGCCTTGATCTAGACATATGGTCCCCTTCCCATGATTTGACCCAGACTGCCCTTCTTGCGGAGTTAAGAAGGGCCGCAGATTTGGCTGTGTTCCTGACAGACTCCACAGCCGCATCTGCCAAATATGCCACAGCCTTACCTATTATTTCTAAGGAGTCTGTGATTTCTTTGGAATCACTGCCATTAGAAACATGGTTAGAAAGTCTGCCTAACCATGCGTCCACGTTTCCTGCCACGCATGCTGATGCCAAAGCAGGAGCCATGGCAGCCGCATTGGAATCCCATGCTCTGCGCAAAAGCGCCTCCGCCCTTCTGTCCATTTGGTCTTTTAGGTTCCCTGAATCCTCAAAAGACAAGTCAGATTTTTTTGAAACCTGCGACAGGGCTGCGTCCAACTTAGGGGTTTTAAAGAATTTCTGCTCTTCTTCCTCCCCAAAAGGAAACCTTCTCTTCCAAGTTTTGAGTCTAAGAACCTTTCTTTCCGGGTCTTTCCACTCTCTCAAAATCACCTCCTTTAGAGCCTGATGAACTGGAAACACCCTGGACTGAGGCTTTCCCAACCCCCTGTACATCTTGTCCCGGGCCGACGCCTGAACCAGAGGTTCTGGGATATCCTCAGAGGCATAGATCGCCCTAAGTAACTGCCCCATGTCTTCCACGGGAAAGAAGTGGCTACTAGCTCTAGGAGTGTCACTATCCTGGCTGTCAGCGTCTGTGTCTACACCTTCCTCTAATGAATCCTCCTCTGACTCCTCTGGGTCCTCAAACTCCTCAACTCTTGAAGTGACAGAGGAAGGGGGTCCTTGCAAGGTTTTCTAACCCCTGTCTGAAAAACCTTCCTGAGAGGAAGTGCCTTCTCTAGAGGACAGGATTTCTCTATCCTCCGCTTTAGGTGCTATAGCAGTCTTAATAGACTGGAGGGTAGAAAGCATCTCCGACTGTACCGCAAGGAAGTCCCTCATAACCTGTGAGGTTTCCTTACTAGACAGTTTTTGTATGCACCTATAGCAAAAAGGTTTCCCATGGTCCTGTGGGAGCTTATCATTACAATTCCCACATCTTTTTGACCTGGGAGGGGGGGGATTTTTGCCCTTCATCTTGTGAGCCCCATTGAGCAGAGCTGCCAGGATCTAGGGAGACAAAAAAGACAAAGTCCAAACGTGTCTCTCTCTTTCTCACTCCCCCCCCTATGGTGTAGGTAAGACCCCTCTTACTTCACCACAAAAAAAACGGAAGAGGACTCACCACCACTGGCCTCTTCCTGGGCTAAGGTTGCAGCTGTTACCTCCTCTCCATCCATATCTGCTGCTTTGTGAGGTTTTCCGACCTCAAGAGAGGAGTATCGTGAGGCCTCCTGCTTTTCCCTGGAGCGCTGAGTGTCTTCTCCTATACACCGATGATCGGCGCCATTTTGTTGGAGAGCCACTGTCTGAGGGAGGATTTTGGCCTCTAGTGTCTGAATCCGCCATTTTGGCATAGACCGGAAGTCGGAAGTTACAGCGCCTGGAACCGGAAATGCCGCCATCTTACTCCACCCTGGGAAGCCTGCTCCAAACACAGAAGCTTCTGCATTCCCTATGAAGTCCAGGACCTCCACCAGCCCTACAAGGCACCAAGGTACCGACCTGGCTGGCGTCCTCTACCCCCTCTGTGGCCTAGACACCAGCCTGAGCTCCAGTTCCTTCATCACCTCAGTACCTGGCTGGGTGGAAGGAAAAAGCATGAGGTATGTGCTCACAGGAGTTCCGGGCTACCCCTCTGTACCCGGGAGGCTCCTTGCCGGGGAAGACTCTCTCCCCCGGACATTGGGGGGACCCCCTGAGAAGGACAGGGCCATGGCTGGACCCGCCACCCTCCCCGGCTTTGGCGTCCAGCCCTCAGGGGGGGGGACCATCCGCTCCTAGCTTCAGGTCTGAGAAAAAACAACAAACGTTTCGCTGCCGGGAAACACAATCAAGAACTGAGGTGCAGGGGGAAGGGAGGGGCCTTTTAACCTTGTATGTTGATTGTGTTTCCTGTCAGGTGGACCAGTCATCTCTCAGGTTATGCCGTCCTGGAAGATGACTAGAGAAAAAGCCCTTATCCCACAGTAAACTTTGCACAGGCTAATCACCGCATAACCAGCAACTGGCACAGAAACCCTGAAAAACTAAGGTATAGTTAAGTAATGAGATTAAATGAAAATGATCTAAATTAAATTATCTAAATTTGTTGCAAAGTATCAGTACAGTGGGAGGTTGTGGGCTGACCACTTACGGCCTTACCAACGTACGTACCAACCAAACAAAAATGTATTTCATTAATCACAGCATTTTCTTTTCTTACAGATTGCAAAAAACTGATACCTCCATAACATGTGTATGACACTGGTTGCTTTGCAAATATTTCAACTTGAACATGTCATGGATCAGTATGCTACGTACATCATCAGACAGTTCTTAGAACAAGCTGGAACATTCACACCTGGCTAATTTACACCCACCTTCAATTCTATAGCTGAAACCGCATCAGTTAAAACTGCAAAATTTGCAAATACTTGATATTACCATGGTGGAACTAATCAAGACAAATGTGTAAATCACAAATGGCAGGTAGAACAGTTTACATACAGTATATGTATGTCATGGGTTCTTTAAAGTAAGAGCTGTGAATGTGCAACAGTTTTCCACAAAGATTTAGTTCTACTGTAGCCAACTCGGTAGATTGTTTTGGCTGGGTGTGTTTCCAAGGCCTATTTCACACGGGTGCTGAGGCCGTTATCCGTGAATGGGCCATGTGTTTACTGTATGTGTGTTCAGCCAGGTGCTGCTTGCAGGTAGCCCATTCAAGTCAGATGCACACTGTCCATGTTTGGGGCCCCTCAACCATATCCAACATGCTTGTCACATTTGGACTAGTGGCTTGTCTGTGCAGACGCTGCGTCCCCGTAGACAAATGGGCTGCCTGCATACAGCACCATAAGGTTATATCTGCATAAACACATGACCCATTCACGGACTATAGGCCTCATTGCCTGTGCGAATGAGGCCTAAATGCACAACAATGTAACTGGCTGCTAATTTTTTCATAATGAATAGCATGATAGATTGATAACTCGGGTTATGTGAACGCCTAAGGTCAGATTTGTACCCTGTACAAATGAATTGCTGGGGCTATTCACAAATTGCCAATCAACTGAGGACTGGTGCTGGAAACAGTTTGCGTCCAGGGTTGGCATTTCTGGATGTATACAAACTGGCTGCAGCTCAATGTTTAGTTTGTATGCATCCATGGCTCAGAGTGATGCTTCATTTAATTGCACCTGAAAGCAGCAGTCTATCTACCCTCATTCACTCATCTGAATGAGACCTTACTTAGAGGATAAGACAGGGGCATAAACTTTTTTTTTTTTTTTGCCTTCCCCTGGATCAACCACAGCTTTGAAGCAGAGTTCCGCCAATTTTTATTTTATTTTTTAAAAGTCAGCAGCTGCAAATACTGCAGCTGCTGACATTTAAAATATGGACACTAGGGATGAGCCGAACACCCCCCTGTTCGGTTCGCACCAGAACATGCGAACAGGAAAGAACACGCGAACAGCGTTAAAGTCTATGGGACACGAACATGAATAATCAAATGTGCTAATTTTAAAGGCTTATATGCAAGTTATTGTCATAAAAAGTGTTTGGGGACCTGGGTCCTGCCCCAGGGGACATGGATCAATGCAAAAAAAAGTTTTAAAAACAGACGTTTTTTCAGGAGCAGTGATTTTAATAATGCTTAAAGTCAAACAATAAAAGTGTAATATCCCTTTAAATTTCGTAGCTGGGGGGTGTCTATAGTATGCCTGTAAAGGGGCGCATGTATCCCATGTTTAGAACAGTCTGACAGCAAAATGACATTTCAAAGGAAAAAAAGTCAGTTAAAACTACTCGCGGCTATTGCATTGCCGGTCTGACAATACACATAACCAAACCAAAATTTTAAAAAAAAGACGTGGCCCTTCAGGTCTGGTATGGATATTAAGGGGAACCCCCGGCCAAAATGAAAAAACAAAACAGCGTGGGGTCCCCCCAAAAATCCATACCAGACCCTTATCCGAGCACGCAACCTGGCAGGCCGCAGGAAAAGAGGGGGGGGGGGCGAGAGACCGCCCCCCCTCCTGAACCGTACCAGGCCACATGCCCTCAACATTGGGAGGGTGCTTTGGGGTATCCCCCCAAAACACCTTGTCCCCATGTTGATGAGGACAAGGGC
The DNA here is from genome assembly GCF_042186555.1 of Aquarana catesbeiana. Taxonomy (NCBI): domain Eukaryota; kingdom Metazoa; phylum Chordata; class Amphibia; order Anura; family Ranidae; genus Aquarana; species Aquarana catesbeiana. The sequence continues at coordinate 36,005,440 of NC_133332.1, forward strand.
CTCATCCCCACAACCCTGGCCGGTGGTTGTGGGGGTCTGTGGGCTTGGGGCTTATCGGAATCTGGAAGCCCCCTTTAACAAGGGGACCCCCAGATCCTGGCCCCCCCTGTGTTAAATGGTAAGGGGGTACAAAAGTATCCCTACCATTTCACTAAAAAACTGTCAAAAATGTTAAAAATGACAAGAGACCGTTTTTGACAATTCCTTTATTTAAATTCTTCTTTCTTCTTCTCCGGGCCGCTCCGCATCCATGGTGGGAGGCTCCCGCTGTGTGACGCGTCTCCTCTTCTGACGGTTCTTAAATAACGGGGGGCCACCTGGTGACCCTGCCCCCCTCTGACGCACAGTGACTTGACGGGACTTCCCTGTGATGTCACGGGGAATGCTACAGGGAAGTCTCATCATGTCCCGTGCGTCAGAGGGGGGCAGGGTCACCGGGTGGCCCGACCCCCATTATTTAAGAACCGTCAGAAGAGGAGACGCGTCACACAGCGGGAGCCTCCCCCATGCCATGGGTGCGGAGCGGCCCGCCGCGGAGGAGATGCTGGATGAGAACACCGGAGGAAGAACCACAAGATGAAGGAAGATAGAAGAAAGAAGAAGCATTTAAATAAAGGAATTGTCAAAAACTGTCTCTTGTCATTTTTAACAATTTTGAATTTTTTTTTAGTGAAATGGTAGGGGTACTTGTACCCCCTTACCATTTCACACAGGAGGGGGCCGGGATCTGGGGGTCCCCTTGTTAAAAGGGGCTTCCAGATTCCGATAAGCCCCCCGCCCGCAGACCCCCACAACCACCGGCCAGGGTTGTGGGGATGAGGCCCTTGTCCTCATCAACATGGGGACAAGGTGTTTTGGGGGGCTACCCCAAAGCACCCTCCCAATGTTGAGGGCATGTGGCCTGGTACAGTTCAGGAGGGGGGGCACTCTCTCATCCCCCCTCTTTTCCTGCGGCCTGCCAGGTTGCGTGCTCGAATAAGGGTCTAGTATGGATTTTTGGGGGGACACCACGCCGTTTTTTTTTTTTTTTTAATTTTGGCGTGGGGTTCCCCTTTGGGGAATTCCCATGCCGTTTTTATCAATGAACTTTTATGTGTATTGTCGGACCAGCAATGCAATAGCCGCGAGTAGTTTTAAATGGCTTTTTTTCCTTGTGGCAGGACCCGGGTCCCCAAACACTTTTTATGACAATAACTTGCATTTAAGCCTTTAAAATTAGCACTTTTGATTTCTCCCATAGACTTTTAAAGGGTCTTCAGCTGCATTCGAATTTGCAGCGAACACCCCAAATTGTTCGCTGTTCGGCGAACTTGCCAACAGCCGATGTTCGAGACGAACATGAGTTCGACCCGAACTCGAAGCTCATCCCTAATGGACACTTACCTGTCCAGGGTGCTCGCAATGTCGGCACCCGAAGCCGATCTGTCCCTCGGCTCTTGGGTGGAAGCGACGCCATCTTCGGTAAGGGAATCAGGAAGTGAAGCTTTGCAGCTTCACAGCCTAGTTCCCTACTGCGCATGCGCGATCCCACTGGTCCCTGCTGTCTTCTGGGATCTATGTGTCTCCCAGAAGACAGTGGGAGGGACGGAGGAGGCGCCAGATATGGCATAGATATCCATGGATACTGCGGCTATCTATGCCCGGAAGTGGGAGAAAATACCTGGATTATAAAGGTATCTGCTCCCCCCTGAAAGGTGCCAAATGTGACACCGGAGGGGGGGAGGACTCTGAAAAGCGGAAGTTCCATTTTTGGGTGGAACTCCGCTTTAAGGTCTTGAGGATTCAGGGTTTTATTTTTTTAGTATTGCCTTTTGGTTGAAGTTGATGGACATTTTTTTTTTCTTAAGCTAACTACTGTATATAGCTAAGTAACTGTGTATTTTGCAGTTTGTTCAGCTTTAAGGATTTCTATTTCTGCCCCTTAGAAACCCTATGTTGTGGTTACAATGACCATTAAGGCTGGGTTCACACTGGAGCACGGTGTGGCTCAGAGCAGGGGTCTGGTGCGTCCCTGTTCATCGTTTCAGGTCTGTGTTCAGCCCAAATTTTTGGCTCAATTTGCACCTGAGCCGATACGGAGATGTGGGAATCGGCTCCATAGAGACACACTTATGCAAATTGGATGTGGGTCTCCTCACATCCAATTCGTATGGCAGGAGACTGTGACCGGCTCTCTATGGAGTCTGTTTACACAGACTCCACGGTCCACACAGGTGGCCACGGTCTGCACCGAAAAAGGGTCCTGTGCTTTTTTGGCTTAGGCAGGGGTTTTCTTAAATCCCCTGGCCTGCTGGGAGAACCTATATATGGGTGGAGTCAGGTGATCGGAGTTCTGTGCCACCTGGACGGCTGTCTGGGTGGACGTGTGTTGTATTGCCCAGGCTGCTAGGCCAGAGTTTGGTCCTATCCCGGGCACATCTGAATTGGCTGTCTGAGGACCTATCCAGAAGTAAGAGAGCAGCGCAGGGTTGGGATTGCAGCTTGCAGTCCAACCAGAAGTGACCATTCTGCCAGCCGGAGAACCTGTCGTGGTCGGAGGTAGAGGGGAAGCTGTCGTCAGTAAGGGACCATCTGCCTTATTACCAGGGACCACAGTGAGTAACGAGAAGCAAGTACCAGAGCAGCATTCTCACCAATCGGGGACCGTGAAGAATCGGGAAACTTCAGTGGGTATCAAGCCAGGCACCCAGTCAGTAGAGGTGACGCTTGCAGGGCAGCCTTGTGAGTCAAGCCAGGGACCGAGCAGGCCAGTGGGGTGAAGCTTGAGAAGTATCTTGAATGCCAAGCTAGGGACTCAGCAGAGAAGTGGGGGTGACGCTTGAGGAAGATACTACTGTGAAGATTGGAGGAACTCAAGGGATTCAGTGGCAGTGAATCATCCAGTCTAGTGAGAGACTGGGAGCTCGGTGGGCTAAAGAACTACAAGAAGTAATTGTAGTGGAAGTGAAGGAACTGTTACAATTTGTGTTAGGAACTGTTAAAGACTGTTACCATAGGAGCCAGCATTCCTACACATGCAGATGTGGCTTCAAGCTGGATGCCTTTCCCTGCATGGCTGTCCTCCTGTTGAAGTTTCTGAGTCTGCCAATTAATCTTGCAACTACCTAGGGGTGTCCTGGCCCTAACCCTCTCTCCCAGAGTTCTGTTAAGAGAAAAAAAACTCTTTTGCATTAAAGAAGTGTCTGGTGCCCAGTCAATCTACCTTGCATTACACCCATTATGTCATGCAACCCACCATATACAGAAGGATGTCAGCTATCTCTGGCCCTGGAGGTTCTCATTAGACCGAAGGAGGCCTGGGACCTTGCTACATTTAATTTACACACATTTGAAATTAGTGGTTTGTAGTTCGTGCGATGATCCAGAAGAAGATAGGTTGGCCATATCCTCATGTTTTTCTTTTTTGCACTAGGCCAGTGGTCTCTAAACTGTGGCCCTTTGCTTGCTTTTATCTGTCCCTTGGAGCACTATTTCATCCACTGATGCCAACAATAGGGCATAATTCCCCCCAACTGAGATGAATGAAGGGGCACAATTCCTCCTAGTGACACCAATGATAGGGTACAATTCTTCCCTTTGACGTCAAGACCTTTACTACATCACTTCCAATGGTCACAGTCCAGCCCCCCTAAAGTCTGAAGGACAGGAGACTGGCCCCTTGTTTGGAGACCCCTGCACTAGACTATATGAGGGTTTTAGTACAGTATATCCATAACAAAAACGTTTTTTTTAATTGAACATGGAAAGATGAAAGCCCTGTCAAGAGTTTTTTTTCCCACTATCTGTGTCCTGTTGCAGAGAGATCCCTTCACCTCCTGTCCTGCAGACACAGCAGGAAGTGAAAAGAAATGTCTCCCAAATGAGAAAAGTCCTCTTAAGACAGTTGAGAAAAAGGATTGAGAGAGTGAACTTGTGACAGAAACAGGCATATCCCCATCAGCAGATTTTTTTCTCTTCTTGTTCTGACAACAATTCAAAATGCTGGATTTCTTTCCACTTTTAGATCTGGTGATTTATGGTCAGCAAAACAAACAGGGTGAATCTTCCTAGTGAGGTCACATAGGGCAATTAACCTCCCTGGCGGTAATCCCGAGTGTGGCTCGGGGTGGATTTTCAGCACCAAAAGCAGTAAGCCCCGAGCCACACTCGGCAATGCATTGCAGGATCCAGGCAAAGTTACTTACCTTGTCCCCTTGATCCTGCTATGTCCTCCAGCTGAATGTGTGAGCCGTGTCCTCCGCTCGATCTATCACTGTTCCCGGGCTCCGTTCCCTGCGAGCGTTGCGACGCACGGGGACGGAGAACGGCGCCAAATTCAAAAAGTAAAAAACCCAATACATATACAGTACACTGTAATCTTATAGATTACATTACTGTATCAATTTATTTCAACTCACTTTTGTCCCTAGTGATTTGTCCAGTGCCCTGCATGCAGTTTTATATTACAAATACTGTTCTTTTTGACTGGAAACTGGAGATTGTCCATGGCAACCAAAACCGTCCCTTTACATCAAAAGTGGTTTTAGACCAGCTAGAAAACAGCGATAATAAATTAGAATCACTTGCAGAATTGAGCGATAGTGATTTGTGGGGAAATCCGTCATCAAACACTGAAAGTAATGACAGCGACTATTCAGCAACTGAGCAAATTTCAGTGTTTTTGATTTGATTACATTATTGAATAATTTTTTTTATTATTATTATTTCTCATAATTATTCATAGTTATTTATTATATTATAATTTTTGATTTCGTGTTTCAAACTTTATCATACCCGGGATATCTACTAGACTCTTGTTTGGACAGATTTAAGTGAGTTATTTCTAAGAATTACAGACCTTCAATATAAAACGCCAAATTTCCATGCAAAATAATTGTACAGCTTTCAGCATCAAAAATCTGACATAATCATACCGCCAGGGAGGTTAAGACCTGAATGGGGTTCTAATCGTTGCCTGCTATTAAAAAAAATAAAAGTTCAGATAAGCATTTTTTTTTTTAATGTTTCAGAGAAATTAAGCACTTACCGGTATGTCTTACTCAGCCACCATTGGCCTTGTAACAACGGTATAGGGCCCCCCTTCTTGCTCTTATTCCCTAACTTTACCACTGGACAGAGGGAGAACGGATATAAAGTCTGCTTGTGGTGGTGCCTGTAAACTATCATTAGAGTACTTACTCTCAAAGTGAGACTATTTGTAATCCACAAACTAATTCCCAAAATGTTTCTACTGATGGCAGGAAAGTCTTAAAGCGATAGTAAAGTCCGCTTTGCGATTTTTACCTACAAGTAAACCTATAATAAGGCTTACCTGTAGGTAAAATGATTATCTCCTAAACGTGCACCGTTTACGACATATTCACCCTGGATGCAGCCGCTGACATCACCGGTGCATGAGCTCTGAAGGTCCGGCATACCTTGCTGGACCTTCAGAGCTTTGTGCCGGAGACTCACGTGCGGGAGTGGCATCATCGCAAACCTGGAAGGTGAAGATGGAAGCCCTCTCATCGGTGACAGCGTGCCCTTGGAGGGCTTCATTCTAAGGTAAGTATTTCTGTGCTAGTATGCGATACGGTTCGCAGAGGGCAGTCTGAACTGTATCCCAGTGACGTAATGCAGGAACCCACACAGGAATTGCGCTAGTTCCCGCATCACATATGTGTGAACCCAGCCTAACACAGGAAGAGGGGGGTGGTTGGGGGAGCTGGGGGGGGGGTTTGAAAAGTGGGGGCAAGGCGGAGAAGCCAGGTAGCCCCTAGATCAGGGATATGCAATTAGCGGACCTCCAGCTGTTGCAAAACTACAAGTCACATCATGCTCTGCCTCTGGGTGTTATGCTTGTGGCTGTCAGAGTCTTACTATGCCTCATGGGACTTGTAGTTCTGCAACAGCTGGAGGTCCGCTAATTGCATATCCCTGCCCTAGATCATAGATGGGAGGAAGATCAGAAAGGGTATGTGTTCTTGGCAGAGGGTTTCCTCCACCTCTCACTTTTCTCTTGCCTCCTTTTTTGGGAGCTATGTGGTTGTAAGGATAAGTTTCTAGGGGATATACCTTTTTATTATTTATTATATGTTTGTAATTATACGTACATTGTGTATATGTTTTTTTTTTTGCTTACTGTATTTTATGAATTTTACCTGGGTTTTTGATTGATTGTTGTCTTTTATATTAAAGAATTAAATATAACAATCATTATATTTTTGTGAATTGAGCTCACTTTGCTTAATGTCAGAAGTAACCAAAACGAATGAAGGAAAACCGTTTAGCTCTGGACTGTTTTCTTTGAAGCTAATAAATGGAGGAATGGGCTTCCAGCCTTGCGCTTTCAAAAACTAAAAATATCCAAAATAAAATCAAGTTAATGATTCCGACAGGAGCAATCAATTATTGTAAAATACGTCTAAATTCTGACGAATGGGTTAAAGAAGGTTATCATCTTTACGTAAATTTACCCTTGCATTATAAAGAGATCACTCTAACTAAATTGAGGAAACATACCAAACTAAAAGATTTCAAACCGACTAACCCTGTAGAAATCCCTTTAACTATACGGCAATTTTTCACACGTCAAAATCAACTATCAATAAAAGGAATTTCTCTTTTTTATGATCTATTATCGACTCACCCACTTGACAATAAAAACACACACATGATTAAATGGGAGAGAGATCTAGAACAAAAATTTACCTGGGAACAATGGAAAAAAGCCATTCATATATCTAGCAAATCATCAGCATGTATCGAGCACTGGGACAATGCACAAAAAATACTCAATAGGTGGTATCTGACCCCATATAGATTATCGAAAATATACCCCTCTACATCTAATTTATGCTGGAGATGCAATGATCAGACGGGTAACCTTTTACACATTCTATGGAACTGTAAAAGTTTGCAAAGCTTCTGGAATTCAATAACTTCCTTCATTGCAGACCTTACGGGCATCCTAAATAAACTAAATCCTGCCACAGCCTTGCTAGGTATTAATTTAGATATATATCCTAAAGAATTCAGAACAATTGTATTCCACACACTAATAGCAGCAAGACTCGCTATATCCAGCCTCTGGAAATCCAGTAATGCACCCAATTTATCGACAGTTATAGCCAGAATTAACACACAGGCCCAATACGAATTAATACTGGCTTATAAAAACTATTCCACCATTACATTTAGAAAGAAATGGAGTACTTGCATATCCCATCCCAAAGCATCCAATTACTTAAAACAATGTAATATATAATCTTATGACAAATTGGAAGTACACTGAAGTCATATATAAACACACCTCAGATGTAGTATATCATCCTGGACCCACTTTATTAACCTATGCAACACGTTTTGTTCAGTTAATTTAAATATATATGTGTATGTATATGTGTTTTGTTTTTTTTTGTTTTCCTTACAATTTTCTGTATTCAACTAATTAACGCAATTGATGGCCTATCCATGCCTACAGTTTGAATCCAATAGGGGTAGGCTGGTACAAACTATCAATTACTGTATTTGTATAAGAATATTCTTAACTATTGCAAAGAAGTTAGTCACAATTATTATCGTGACAATGTCAATCTGTATTGTTAAGAAAATCCCTTCAATAAAAATCTATTGTTTAAAAAAAAAAAAAAAGAAACCTAATGAATCTGTCTATACTTGTATGTTAATAAAGTTTGTATAATACATGTGTAATAAAATTTGTAACAAAATAAGTGAACTGGCTTGATTTTTCTTAAAAGTAGAATAAAAATGAGAGAAATAAATTTCAAATCTCCAGGACAGCTCATTGAATGCGGTAGTAAAGGTTGAAAAAACTCCCTGCAAGGTTAAGGCATATTGTGCTAGTATGTATTGCATACTAGCACATTATGAAAGACTTACCTTGAAACTAAGCCTTCCAGCAGCGCGCTTTCACCTCTGCAGAGGCTTCCATCTTCACCCCGTCTTCCTTCTGGGTTTGCGGGCTACTGCAGCTTGAATGGTCAAGCCGTACTACTGTGCATGCACGGGTTATGTCATTCCTGCAGAGTGCATGTGCCGGTGATGTCAACGGCTGCTGCGCACTAGAATATCTCCTAAATGGTGCACGCTTAGGAGATATTCATTTAGCTTTATAATAAGCTTATCTGTAGGTAAAAATAAAAACAAAGTTTACTATCACTTTAAAGAGAAATATTACGATCCATTAAACCTCGCAGTCAATGAACGATCACTCATGCAATATACCTGCTGGTTGATGACATTATACTTTCTAACACAAGTGGGGATCAAAGGATCACATGACAATGTCCAAGCGATGACGACAGATCATTTAGCCATTTCCTGTAGACGTCTCTGTTCTTATATAGCTCCAAACTGGCAGCTGATTGAGATGGGGTACACAATTATTTGGTTTTACTAAGGGCTGGTTCACACCATAAAAACACTCTCCAGATCTGTTCCGGATGTGTTTTTGCACGCGCATTTTTAATGCACTTTTTGTGCTTTATAGTGCTTTTTTGATGTGTTTCTGCACATTCCAGGTGCTTTTTTTCCTGTTTCTTTTAAACTGTAATGGGGTCAGGTCCGTTTTGATGCGTTCCAGTGCATTTCAATGCATTTTTGATGCATTTTACTGCGTTCCAGTGCAGGAAAAATGCAGCATGTTCTACTTTTTTTTTTTCTGGAACTGGAAAGCACTGGTGTGAACTATGTCATTGCAAATCATATAATATACTTTCCATGCGTTTTGATGCAGAAAAAAACCCCCACTGGACTTCATGTGGTGTGAACTGGCCCTAAAACTGGAGAGTGCAAAATCCGGTGCAGATGTGCATGTAGCCAGTCAGCTTCTAACTTCAGTTTGTTCAATTAAGCTTTGACAAAAAAAAAAAACGGTAGCTTCTATGCACAGCTGCACTAGATTTTTCACTCTCCAGTTTTAGTAAATCAACCCCAATGTTACAAAAAAAAAAATGCATTTTGACAACAATCATATTGAGCTTGAACTAACTGGCTAGTTTAAGCCCCTGGTCACACCGATGTAGCTTTATAGTTTCAAATCGCATGACAAGTCTCACCCTATTGTCCGCAATGGACAAAGTCCACTCCATCATCCTCGCACTGATTTGATTTTGAAAGTAGTTTTTGCACTACTTTTTGCAAGTTCAGGTGCGACTTGCATAGACATCTGTGCATGAAGTAGCACTGAAATGCTATTTTGAAATTTGTGTTACTTCAAGTGAAGTAGCATGATTTAAGTGTCACGATCGGTGTGACCGGGATATAAATCATGCATGCTAAGTATTGTATAAGTATAATGCCATGTACACACGGGCGGACTTTTCGCCATCAAAGGTCCGACGGTCTTTCCGACGGACTTTCGTCAGAGTTATGACGGACTTTCTAATGAACGGACTTTCCTACACACGATCACACCAAAGTCTGACGGATTTGTACGTGATGACGTACGACCGGACTAAAATAAGGAAGTTCATAGCCAGTAGCCAATAGCTACCCTAGCGTCGGTTTTCGTCAGTCGGACTAGCATACAGACGAGCGGATTTTTCGACCGGACTCTAGTACGTCGGAAAGATTTGAAACATGTTCGAAATCTAAAGTCCGTCACATTTTCGACAGCAAAGGTCTGCTGCAGGTCGGATGAAGCCCACACACTGTTGAATTGTCCGACAGATTAGTTTCGTCGGACAAGTTTGTGTGTAGTGTGTACACGGCATTACACTTTCAGTTATTTATTTCCCTCCTATGCATCGTACACACAATGAGATTATTGGACATATGATCGTCTGTTTTTGTTTGTATGCTTATCTCTCTTATCGAAAATGAAGAGATTACTAAAGTTACAAAAATTCTCGTACAACAGAATAAAAAATCGGAAGTGATGTCATGTATTTGCGTTGTATTTTTGGATGATAACTGTACTGATTAAACAAAAATCGTATGATCTGGTAAAGTACAAGGAACATTTTTGTGCTTATCCTATCGCATAATATTGGATGAACATGTCGTGATTGGCCATCGAAAGCTCTATGCTGTACAATTTTCGGATTGTGTGTACAGGCCATAAGAGATCACGGTACTCCCCCTGACAACAGCCTCTTCTTCTCTCTTTAGAAGGACTCACCATCTTCATAAGGAAAATTTGAAAATGGGAGTTTTGAGGTGCAAAATTACTTTACTTAACACATAATCAAAATAAATAGAATTTTATTGTATGAGCATTAAAAATGTTAAAATCAACATATGAAAATTCATATGATCGTTATACAAAGGATTTGTGGCTCGACATGTTTCACCATAAACATGACTTCTTCATCAGCTTATTGTAAACCTTATGTATAGTATCACTACAAATAAAGAAAAACATTAAGTATATTTGATCAACACATTTAGAATAAACAATTCATTTATAAAGACCATAAAGGTCTAAAATTACACAAAGTATACAATCATTTACATAGATCATCTGATGGTTGAATCCTCACCCCAAATACAAGCACAGCTCCAAAGGACTATTAAGACCCCCGAATGGACAGTCTTGGGAAAGTATTAGTATGTCACAGAGGGGGTATACATACCCCTTAATTGAACCTGCAGAAAGATATCACTGATTAGGCTTAGATAAGTTGGATTATATCTAGGAAAACCTAAATGATCTATGTCCACTTACCCTGTGTCAATAAATGTCCAGGGGGAAGAGGAATAATGGCATCCTTAAAGAGGCTGATTATGGATATTGATATTCATGACCATATTATATGCCTTTTAGGTTCCACTGTTTCTACTCAGCTTATACTTTGTTTTCTGATGAGGTTTTTATCTCAAAGAGGCCATTATTCCTCTTCCCCCTGTCCATTTATTGATACAGGGTAGGTGGAAATAGATTAATTAGGTTTTACTAGATATAATCCAGCTTATCTAAGCCTAATCAGTGATATCTTCCTGCAGGTTCAATTAAGGGGTATACCCCTTCTGTGACATACTAATACTTTGCCAAGACTGTCCATTCGGGGTTCTTTATAGTCCTTTGGAGCAGTGCTTGTACTTGGGGTGAGGATTCAACCATTAGATGATCTATGTAAATGATTGTCTATACTTTGTGTGTAATTTTAGACCTTTATGGTCTCTATAAATGAATTGTTTATTCTAAATGTGTTGAAAATATACTTAATGTTTTCTTTGTTTATTTGTAGTGATACTATACGTAAGGTTTAAAATAATCTCCTGAAGAAGCCATATTTATGGTGAAACGTGACGAGCCACAAATCCTTTGTATCATGATCATATGAATCTTCATATGTTTTTAACATTTTTAATGTTTATACAATAAAATTCTATATATTTTGATTGTGTTAAGTAAAGTAATTTTGCACCTCAAAACTTCCATTTTCACATTTTCCTTATAATGACTTTAATATGGGGAGGTGGTGCATTCTAATGAGGACCCCTATCCTTGGATACAAATTTATTATACTCCCCATCTTTGTTCATCATCCAGGGTTATCATCCACTTCTTGGACTCTGATGCTTGGTTCAGAGGTGACACAATCATGTAAATTGTGGTGCCTGTGCAGTTCATGAATGTGCTACAAATTTACAGAGTTGCAGTCAGATAAGTGGAGGAAAAGAGACTGAGAAGATGCTTCATTCTGCTTGCAGAAGACCAATAAAATCATCTCACCCTAGGCAAAGTCACTTGACTTTAGATTTTATACCAATATGCTGTTTATATACAGTATGGAACAGAGTTTCTCAAAATGTTTTAGGTTGCCGCATCCTTTAAAAGTATGCAAAATGTTATGACTATAATGTAAAAATGTAAATGTTACTTTTCAAAACCTGAGCTTGGGACGTTGCACCCAACTGCCTTTACCTTTTGCCACCCGCCCACAGTAATCTTACTGTGGACAAGTGGCACAGGCAGGCCGGACAACATACCTATAAGTTGCATGCCTGCTTCCGGTTTGGGATGCACACGCCCCCTGACGATCCATGCTCTGATTGGGCACAGCACGAGTAATTCAACTTTCAAAATCATTGGCTGAAACCTGGTGATCGGCTGTGTCCAATCACAGAGAGTCACGAAAAAAGCAAAATGCGCACTATTGTTTCTGGGCCCTACTACAGGTACAAATAACGAATAAATGCACATATGTGGTATCGCTGCAATGTGCATGGTGTATTGGATTGCACGAAAACTTTCCTGAATCGGTGTAACAATCGGTGTACTTTTATTAACTCCTGTACATGTACTCTATACATTTGTAATTTTCAGTCTATTAAACCATTCTGTAATCTGACCCAACCTACTGGCTCTTTGTCTTCACAGTTCCTGCTTCACGTTTCGTTTCTTGGCTGCTGTTTAAAGGTAGATGTTAGTTACTGTAATACAGAAATGTGGCCTGATCTGAGTTACCAAATCAACGAGCTGCAGGAAATCCCCAAAAGAAAAAAACTGAAGTATAACTCGTTGAGCATAGTTATACAGTGCCTTGAAAAAGTATTCACACCCCTTGAGATTTTCTACATTTCGTCATGTTACATCCAAAACGTAAATGTATTTTATTTTATGTGATGGACCAACACAAAGTGGCACATAATTGTGAAGTGGAAGGAAAATGATAAATGGTTTTGAATTTTTTTTTACAAATAAATATGTGAAAAGTGTGGCGTGCATTTGTAGCCCCCCTGAGTCAATACTTTGTAGAACCACCTTTCACTGCAATTACAGCTGCAAGTCTTTTTGGGGATGTCTCTACCAGCTTTGCACATCTAGAGAGGGACATTTTTGCCCATTCTTCTTTGCAAAATAGCTCAAGCTCTGTCAGATTGGATGGAGAGCGTCTGTGAACAGCAATTTTCAAGTTTTGCCACATATTCTCAATTGGATTTAGGTCTGGACTTTGACTGGGCCATTCTAACACATGAATATGCTTTTATCTAAACCATTCCATCGTAGCTCCGGCTGTATGTTTAGGGTCGTTATCCTGCTGGAAGGTGAACCTCTGCCCCAGTCTGTCTTTTGCAGACACTAACAGGTTTTCTTCTAAGATTGCCCTGTGCTTGGCTCCATCCATCTTCCCATCAACTCTGTCCAGCTTCCCTGTCCCTGCTGAAGAAAAGCATACCCACAACATGATGCTGCCACCACCATGTTTCACGGTGGGGATGGTGTGTTCAGGGTGATGTGCAGTGTTAGTTTTCCACCACAAATAGCGTTTTGTTTTTAGGTCAAAAAGTTCATTTTTGGTCTCTTCTGATCAGAGCACCTTCTTCCTAATGTTTGCTGTGTCCCCCACATGGCTTCTCCCAAACTGCAAACGGGACTTCTTATGGCTTTCTTTCAACAATGACTTTCTTCTTGCCACTCTTTCATAAAGACCAGATTTGTGGAGAGCACGACTAATAGTTGTCCTGTGGACAGATTCTCCCACCTGAGCTGTGGATCTCTGCAGCTCCTCCAGAGTTACCATGGGCCTCTTGGCTGCTTCTCTGATTAATGCTCTCCTTGCTCAGCCTGTCAGTTTAGGTGGATGGCCATGTCTTGGTAGGTTTGCAGTTGTGCCATACTCTTTCCCTTTTCAGATGATGGATTGAACAGTGCTCCGTGAGATGTTCAAAGCTTGGGATATTTTTATATAACCTAATCCTGCTTTAAACTTTTCCACAACTTTATCACTGACCTGTCTGGTGTGTTCCTTGGCCTTCATGATGCTGTATGTTCATGAAGGTTCTCTAACAAACCTCTGAGGGCTTCACAGAACAGCTGTATTTATACTGAGATTAAATTATACACAGGTGGACTCTACTAATTAGGTGATTTCTGAAGGCAATTGGTTCCACTAGATTTTAGTTAGGGGTAGCAGAGTAAAGGGGGACTGAATACAAATGCACGCCACACTTTTTAGATATTTATTTGTAAAAATTTGAAAACCATTTATCATTTTCCTTCCACTTCACATTTATGTGCCACTTTGTGTTGGTCTATCACATAAAATCCCAGTAAAACTCATTTATGCTTTTGGTTGTAACATGACAAAATGTGGAAAAAAAATCAAGGGGTATGAATACTTTTTCAAGGCACTGTAGCAGCATAAAAAAAAATTACGACTCATTAATGGATGTACTGCGCTATGTCCTCATAAACTCTCTGCATTTATTGCTCACCCCTGGGACTGCTGATATCACATCCAAGATAACGGCATCCAGTTGCAGTCTCTCGGGCTTTTGGATGTGTACACAAGGGAGGATTTTACAGGTAAATAACATGAATAAAATATGTTAAATTCATATATAATCTTCTGAGAAGATTGCTGCATTTTCCTGTCCACTCCAAAGCATTCTCTCCAGTTGGGAATTCTGCAATCAGAGCTTACATCTGGAGCCGTATTTAACCACTTACAGACCGCAATACATAGATACGTTGCGGATTGCAAGCAATGGCGTCCCTAGGGGGGGCCAGAGGGGGCCCTGACCCCCCAACATTGTGCTGTGCCCCTCCAAAAAAAAAAATTTTTATTTTTTTTTTACAAAAAATCAATCTCTAAGAGGGAGAGAGTCCCCAGTCAGCTCCTGCGGGTGATTCCTCCCCCCTCCCTCTGCTCGCTGACACTGCATAATGCGAGCGCTCACAAAACCACGGCCGCCCGATCTGCTCCTTCACCTGCATCCTCATTGGCAGGGAGAAGACCAAGTTGCAGGAAGGACTCCACCAGGACACTCAGTTACTGAAAAAACAGACTGATTTCTCCCGTCCTTAGGACAGGAGAACCAGCCTGTAAATTCCAAGAGATGACAGACCAGCACTGTCAATAGCAGGGGCAGGACAGCAAGAGGAGGCTGGGGAACCCCACAGTGGCAGAACACCAGGGCCCGGAGGCAAGACAACCTTTGCAATCCTGATAGTTCTCCCACTGCTTTGGATCCTTATATTTTCTTGGTATGCTGGTGACATATATCTCTTGTTTTCTGCCACCCTGGGGGGCCCAATACAGTAGGAAGGGAGCTCACTGCAGAACATGTGAAAGGGCCCATTGTGGGGTCATAGTAAAGGGCCCCAGTAAGTATATATATATATATATATACACACACACACACACACACATTTTATAGTTGCCCCCCTACTTTTGTCCCTGTCCCCCATGTGCCCCCCCTAAATTTGAAAGCTGGAAACGCCACTGATTGCAAGTGGTTTACCGGGATTAGATACTCTTTGATCACCTCTATGGCCTTGGAGGACCGGAATGACATCATGATGTCACTCCTGGTCCAGGCTGCAAGTAAATAATTTTGTGTTTGATCTTTTACTTTTAAAGGTAAAGAAGAGATTTGGGGTCTTTTTGACCCGATATCTCCCCATAAAGAGGACCTGTCATCCTTATTTCTATTACAAGGGATGTTTACATTCCTTGTAATAGGAATAAAAGTGCTAAAAAAAATAAAAATTAAAATTAAAGGGACAGTGTAAAAATAGTAAGAAAAGTAAAATAAATAAAAAAAATGTAAAGTGCCCCCATCCCTCCGTACTTCACAGAAGTGAACGTATACGTAAGTCGCCCACGCATATGTAAACTGAGGTATCCCCCCAAATGTTAGAGCGAGAGCAATAATTCTAGCGCTAGACCTCCTCTGTAACTCTAAACAGGTAACCTGTAAAGCTGTTTAAAATGTTGCCTATGAACATGAAGTATCATAGTCTGATGCCATTCCACGAGCGTGCGCAATTTTGAACTGTGACATGCTAGGTATCTATTTACTCTGCATTTTCCCTAAAAAATGGGGTACATGTTTTTTTTTTCTTTTATTAATTAAAATTTATTTTTTCTTTCCATAAGTCTTTATTGAAAATATGATTAAACATAACAATCAAAATTTTTCCGCATAGAAATATGTGAACATGCAGTACATGGCAATGATGGTATATATAGAAGGATAATCGCAGAGGCCTCGTGGATTGCCTCAAGGCCATCAAGGAAAAAGATAGGTCTTAAGGTGCTATTGCTACATCAACTCTCAATCGCATGTAATAAAATGTATTTTTTTCCACAAAATTGTGTTTGAAAGACCGTTGTGCAAATACCGTTTGACATTAAAAATTGCAACGATTGCCATTTTATTCCCTAAGGTCTCTGCTAAAAAATTGTATAATGTTTGGGGGTTCTAAGTAATTTTCTAGCAAAAAATACTGATTTAAACTAAAAGTGCCAGAAAAAGCCTGGTCGGCAAGTGGTTAAAATAGAAGCACTTGTGGGCTAGTGCCTGTGGGAGAACCTTTAGACGGCTGGTACCAAGCTTCAAAATGTATAAACTTTCTACTTTCCTTTTTTCCATATTTCAATATTTTTGGCTAAATTCAGCAAGAGAATTGTAGAAGAAAGATGGTGCAGGGGATGGTGAGAGGAGTCAGAAGGCTCTTAAAGCAGAACTTGACCCAAAAGGGGAAGTCCCGTTCTTTCTCCTCCCCCCCCTTTTCCTTAACATTTGGGACATATTTTTTTTAAGGGGACTCCCCCACATTTCCAGGTTAGATCACAGCGGCGATCTGAGAGGATGTTCGCCCCCCTTCCCCTGTGGCCTTCTGGGACAGTCACAGACCCCAGAAAGTTGCGTAATCAATGATATCAATCAAGCAGTCAGCTGTGAAGCCACAAGCAGTCACAGCCGGTTATCCTCTCTCCGATTAGTGGCATTTTCTCACAGAGGAGACCTGCACTAATAATCGGTGCCCTGATTATCAGTGCAGCCCCAACAGTGCCCAGCATTGATGCCAGTCAGTGCCCATCAGTGATGCCAGTCAGTGCTGTCTTTCAGCATCCATCACTGCCTGCTCATTGGCGCTGCCCATCTATTAGTGCTGCATATTAGTGCCTCCTCAGTGTCCTTTAATGCCGTTCCATCAGTGCAGCCTATCAGTGCTCATCAGTGCAGCCTCATCAGCGCAAATCAGTGATGGAGAAAAATTACTTATTTACAAAATTGTATAACAGGAACTAAGAAAAATGTTTTTCTTTTAAAAATGTTCATTTTAATTAAATACCACCAAAAGAAAGCGCTATCTGTCTAAATAAATGATAATTTAATTTGGGTACAGTGTGGTATGACCGCACAATTGTCATTTCAAAGAGTGACAGCGCTGAAAGCTGAAAATTGGCCTGGGCGGGAAGGGGGTGAGAGCGCCCGGTATTGAAGTTGTTAATAGTACAGAAAACATGACACCATTCTTTTTCTTGTTTGGTGGTCTGTGCAGTTCAAAGGTAGCTCTGCCTACTACAGTGCATTTTAGCTGTAGATTGCATTAAAATGTACATGATGTGGATTTTTTTAATATGTCTACTAGGCTATCTTGATAGCTCAGTACTTAAACCACCAAGGTGGTTTACTGTTGCATGAGCGCTCTTTGTGGCTCGGAGACAAATTGCCATTAAGTGGACCTCCCCCCACTATATCTGATTGGATATTCGATCTGAATAGATGCATTTCCTATGAGAGGCATATTTTCTTTATGAGGAACTTATCTAAGAGGTTCAATACTATCTGGAAGCCGTGGCTTGACCATATGGATACGGATTTGAGTTAGGAGGAATATAGATAGTTTTTACTTAGAGGATAAAAGAAGTGTGTATTGACTGGAAGGAATGGGGAAATGGGTGGGTTAAAATTTCCCTTTTTTTTTTTTTCTTTTGAGGCTTTGTGTATGTTTCTGTGATGTTATGATTATTTGTGTTTTGATTTCAATAGTTTTTTTTGTGTGTACATGAAAATCTGATACATAAAATCTGATTTATAAAAAAATAAAACTAAAATGTACACGATGTAGGTCTTTCCCAAAATACAAAACTTTTAAAATTAAAAATGAAAAAAGTAAAACTAATCACTTTAAAAATATAAACGTAAATTAGATCAACTAACTATTTCATATCCCGCCATTAATTAGTAAATGGATTAAAAGTAATTTTTAAAAAGCTTGGTTTAGCCATCTGAAATTGCAGTCATGTGACAGGCTGGATCCCGAAGTACACTGTAATGGTTTAGCCTGCAGTTCCCTGCATGTGAAATTCCTACCTCCTTGCTGAAGTGCTTCTGCTAGATCGTCCAGTCTGCTTGACTATATAAGACATGCTCAGTGCAGCCCGCGTAGCCTGAGCAACTTCCCAGCTTCTCTGAGCTCCTGGTTTGCCTTGCATTACTTATTATTCTTACTTGGTATTCTGTCTGACTTTTCATGTACCAACCATGACTTCATCCACCACTTTTGTCTTGCCCACAGTTCGTTTCCCGGTCCTCTTCTGTCCCCTGTCATCTGTACTCTGCATACATGAGTGGTCTCTGAATTGTCAGTTGGGTGTACCTGGGGGGCCACTACCTGGTTCCAGCTTGTTGCAGTCCATCCCCACCATCAGGTGCCCTGGTGAAAAAGCAGGCTAAAGGCTTAGACTCCGCGCCCTCGAGAACACCCAAGTTGGCTTTCTACAAGGGCTCACTATCACAGAAACTTGACACTAAGTTCCATAGCTCCGCTCAAGACCGGACTTTCTAACACATAGACAGTCTGGATGCTGGCCACTATAGTCTGTCTCAACTCACCATTGAAAATAGGAAAGAATTTCAGCCAAACCCTACTTAGCTCCTCTTACCGTGTTATTTAATAGTCAATAAATTGACTGGATACAGCCAAGAACCAACTTTCCTTGATGTGTTTCACCACTCCTGGAGAAGGATAGGGGCAGTCCCCTATGGGGAGCTAAGCTGAGTGCAGCTGATATTATCTTCATATTTGCAAAGAAGGATATGTCCTGAGTGTTCTTTCTTCTCTGTCTGTAGTGCAGGAGGGTCCTGCTTAGACTGTTCACCTTTCTTTGTACTGATGTGGATGCTGCCCATTGGTTGCAAGAAGTTTCCATTGCATGGTCCTTGCAGTGTGCTCAAAGAGTCCACATGAGGTCCTTAAGTCTTCCAGCAGTGACGGGTTAAATTCACACAGCAAGACTGGTTGGTGGGCGGGTCCAGTCTGCCACTTCTGATCACTGGTCTCAACTTCCATAAGAGGAACTAAAGAAAGTCATGTGATGGCAGAATCGGGTAATTTTTTTTGGGTGTTGGAAGTTTTTTTTTTAAATAAAACGTTTTTGCAAGTTGTAGGTAGGGTGATCATTTTTTTTTTTGCCCCAAAGTGGGGCTTGCCGACCGCCTAACCACCTAACTGGGGCTTGCCGACCGCTTCCATGTGGTACATCCGGCGCGGCAGTGTCTTGCCATAGAGATAAGCAATAGCAAGATGACCATCATCTCTTTGCCCTTGGAGGACTGGAGCGACCTCATGACGTCACTTCAAGTTCTCGAGCCATGTAAACATGGTTGTTTTTTTTTTTAAAGCAAAAGATACATTTTTTCATTTATTTTTTTACTTTTGCTTTTAAGGGTAGAGGAAGACCCCAGATCTTTCCATAAAGAGGACCTGTCATGCTGTATTGTTATCGCAAGGGATGTTTACATTCATTGCGATAGCAATAAAAGTGATCAATTTTTTTTTTTAAAGGGACAGTATAAAAAATTTAAAAAATGTAATAAAATAAATAAAAGAAAAAAAATGTTAAAGTCCCCTCGTCCTCGCATGCAGTAGTAAACGCGTACATAGGTCACGCCCACATATGTAAACAGTGTTTGCACCACACATGTAAGGTATCGCCGCAAACATCTGAGCGAGAGCAATAATTCTAGTGCTAGACCACCTCTGTAACTCTAAACGGGTAACCTGTAGAAATGTTTAAAGCGTAGCCTATGGAGATTTTCAAGTACCATAGTCTGGAGCCATTCCATGAGCGCACGCAATTTTAACGTGTGACATGCTAGGTATATATTTACTTGGCGTAACATCATCTTTCATATTATACAGCATATTGTTGTAAATATTATGTTTTTTGGATTTTTTGAATTTGTTAAAATTTATTTTTTCCCCAAAAACTGTTTGATTAATCACTGCGCAAAAACCGTGTGACATAAAAAATTGTAACAATTTGGCAAAAATTGCCATTTAATTCTCTAGGGTCTCTGCTAAAAATGTTATATTTAATGTTAGGGGGTTCTAAGTAATTTTCTAGCAAAAATTACAGTTTTTTACTTGTAAATAACAAATATCAGAAAAAGGCTGGGTCATTAAAGCGGAGCTACACCCAAAAGGGGAAGCTCCGCTTGTTTGCTTCCTCACCCCCCCTCCATTGCCTCCTTTTGTGGGGGGGAGCGGGTACCTGTTTTTGACAGGTACCCGTCCCCACTTCCGGGAGACCTCACCGCGGCGGGATCCACTGGAAGATCGCCCCCCCTCCTTCTTCCCCCGCCACGGGGCTATTCATAAAGCACAGCGTGCTTCGCGCATGCACAGTAGGGAACCGGCTGTGAAGCTGTAAGGCTACACTGGCGGCTTCCCTTACAAGGAATGGCAGCGGCAGCACCTGAGAGCCGATTGAAAAATTGTCTGGGTGCTGACATCGCGGGATTCCTGGACAGGTAAGTGCCCTAATATTAAAAGTCAGAAGCTGCAGTATTTGTAGCTGCTGCATTAAAAATTGTTGGTGGAGGGGATAGAGCTTCTCTTTAAGTGGTTAAAGACCATCAATCACGCTCCGGGAACACTCTCCTCCCTTTTAGTTCTTGTTTGGAGCACTTGCTGGTATTTGAGAATACAAAAAGTGGG
The DNA here is from genome assembly GCF_042186555.1 of Aquarana catesbeiana. Taxonomy (NCBI): domain Eukaryota; kingdom Metazoa; phylum Chordata; class Amphibia; order Anura; family Ranidae; genus Aquarana; species Aquarana catesbeiana. The sequence continues at coordinate 36,026,129 of NC_133332.1, forward strand.
TGCACACCAAGTAGTCTGCATGGAAAATTGTGTGAAAATGATATATAAAGAGGAATGTGCACGGTGTATTGGGTTGCACGATAACTTTCCTGAATCGGTGTAGCAATTCAAGTACTTTTATTATTTCATGTACAGTAATAAACATTTGTAATTTTCAGTCTATAAAACCATTCTGTAACCTACTGGCTCTGCGGCTTCACAGTTCTTGAGTCACATTTTCTTTTTCCTGCCTTTTGTTTAGAGACAAAGGTTACTGTAGTACAGAAATGTGGCCTGACCTGAGTTGTCAAATCAGAGAGCTTCAGGGAATGCCCATAAGAAGTAACTGAAGCAAAACTCATTGAACATAGTTATTGTAAATAAAAGAAATTACGGCTCCTTAAAGAGGAAGTAAACCCTCTCTAAAAAAAACAAAAAAAAAAACACCCTGCAGGACAAAGGCATAATGAGCTAGTATGCATAGCATACTAGCACATTATGAATTACTTACCTGAGATCGAAGTGCCTGTAGCGACCCTCGTTCACCTCCTCTGTCTGCTCCGATTGACTTCCGGGTATTGCTGCTCTGGCGCTGTGACTGGCTGGAGCAGCAATGACGTCACTCCGGCGCATGCGCGCGGGAGCCGTCAGTGACGGCATGATCGCCTTCACTAACGGCATGCTCAGTGCGCCTGCGCCGCGCGCCATAGACATCGGTGCCTGTTTTTTGGAAAATATCTCCTTAACCGTATAGGTTAAGGAGATATTTCTTTCACCTACAGGTAAGCCTTAATCTAGGCTTACCTGTAGGTTAAAGTGGTCTGTAAGGGTTTACAACCACTTGAAAGGGGTTGTAAAGGTTCAGGGTTTTAAAAAAAACAAACATGTCATACTTACCTCCTCTGTGCAGTTGGTTTTGCACAGAGTGGCCACGATCTGCCTCTTCTGGGGTCCCTCCGCGGTGCTCCTGGCTCCTCCTCTTCTCGAGTGCCCCTACGGAGGTAGCACTCTCCTTAGTGGACACCCATGCAGGTGTGCTCCCATGTCCTGCTTCTGCATCTTTTGACACAGAAAGCAGGACTCGGCCCCGCCCCCCCCAGTGCCCACGTCATTGGATTTGATTGACAGCAGCGGGAGCCAATGGCTGCGCTTCTATCAATCTATCCAATCAGGACACGAGACACCGGCCAGAGCTGGTGTGCTCGTTCCCGTCGTAGAAAACACAGAGCTCAGGTAAGTATAATGGGGGTTTGGGGGGGCTGCTGAGTGACAGAAGGTTTTTCACCTTAATGCATAGAATGCATTAAGGTGAAAATACACATGAGGGTTTACAACCCCTATAAGATGGATCTCCTCCACTATGTCCTGATAAACTATCTGTGTTTATTGATCTCCTCTGCAGGATAGTGCTCCTACAATCATTTATTGATGTATTTGTTTCACTGCACTCTTGCAGTTTTTTTTTACCCATGTGTTCTTTTTATACTTCATCTTATATGTTTTTACATCAATTAACATTTATACTGTATATATATCAGTTAACCACATGCCGACCAGTGCACGATGATATACGTCGGCACAATGGCACGGCTGGGCAAATGGGCGTACAGGTACGTCCCCTTTAAGAAGCGGCATTATGGGCACGCGCGCCTGCTGCGAGCTCCGTGACCGCTGGTCCCACAGACTCGATGTCCGCCGGGTGCCTGCCATTGTGTCATGGAGCGGAAGAATGGCGAGATGCCTTTGTAAACAAGACATTTCCTCGTTCTGCCTAGTGACATGACAGAGAGATCACTGCTTCCTGTCATCGGGAGCAGTGATCGCTGTCATGTGAGTGGTAGTCCACCCCCCCACAGTTAGAATCACTCCCTAGGACACACTTAACCCCTTGATCGCCCCCTAGTGTTTAACCCCTTCCCTGCCAGCCTCATTTACACAGTAATTAGTGCATTTTTATAATACCGATTGCTGTATAAATGACAATGTTCCCAAAATAGTGTCAAAAGTGTCTGATGTGTCCGCCATAATGTCGCAGTCATGATAACAATTGCAGATCGCCGCCATTACTAATAAAGAAAAATTAATAATAAAAATGCCATAAATCTATCCCCTATTTTGTAGACGCTATAACTTTTGCACAAACCAATCAATATACGTTTATTGTGATTTTTTTTTTACCAAAAAATATGTAGAAGAATACGTATCGGCTTAAACTGAGGAAAAAAAAAAATTTTTATATATTTTTGGGGGATATTTATTATAGCAAAAAGTAAAACATATTGCGTTTTTTTTTTTTTCAAAATTGTCGCTATTTTTTTGTTTATAGCGCAAAAAATAAAAACTGCAGAGGTGATCAAATACCACCAAAAGAAAGCTCTATTTGTGGGGAAAAAAAGGACGTCAATTTTGTTTGGGTACAGCGTCGCGCAACTGCGCAATTGTCAGTTAAAGCGACACAGTGCTGAATCGCAAAAAATGGCCCGGTAATTCAGCAGCCAAATCTTCCAGGGCTGAAATGGTTAAAAATGTTAGAACTCAGTACAGAGAGCCAGCATTAAAGAGGAAGTAAACCCTGATGGTACTGGCCACGTCTTGCCAAAACGTATTATTTTCTAATCTATTCTATTCTATTCTTTTCAAAATTCTAATTTCGGAAGATTGCTATATTCTTTCTAATTTATTCTATTCTATTTTATTTTTTCATATTCTATTCTTTTATTTTATATTCTATTCTATACTATTTATTATATATTTATTATATTCTTCTATACGCTATTCTATCCTATTCTTTTGTTTTCTATTCCATTCCCTTATTAACTTATATATCCCTTATCTATTGTATTTTATTTTATTCTTTTATTTTCTATTCTATTCTGTTTTACTCTATTCTATTCTTTAATTTTCTATTATATTCTATTTTATTCTTTCCTATTCTATTTTATTTTTTTTTTATTTTCTATCTTATTCTATTCTGTTCTGCTTCTTATTCTTTTAGAAATTCTAATTTTGGAAGACTGCTATAATCATTCTAATTTATTATATTATATTGTTTATTTTCTATTCTATTTTGTTTTACTCTATGCGTTTCTATTCTATTCTTTAATATTCTATTCTATGCCATTCAAATCTATTTTCTTTTTCTTTCCATTCTATTCTTTTCTTTTCTATTATATTTCTTTATTTTCTATTCTATTCTTTTCTATTCTATTCTGTGTATTTCGTTATTTTGGACTCATTTAAATTCGTTACTATTGTAATTTGGAAATTCGGATACATCTGAATCGCCAAATAACAAAAATTTTGTCCGAATTTCATTTCGGAACGAAAGGTACCACACATGCCTACCCCCTATACATTATTGCCAGGTTTATAGAGCATATGCGTATTTGTGGCCCCTTGGAAGCTGGTCTTCTTCCATGTGGCCGCATCTATGCGCTGCTGTGATTTTGCTGAGCGTGCACTGCACAGCGTGCTCCCATCACACAGACTGAGCTCACACCGACAGTACTTGTACTAATGATTGTGAATCAGGTGACCTGGTTCCCTACCACCTGATCGCTATGATAGCCTCTGATTGGCTATTACATTGATCAGTCACAGTACAGCCCGTCCCTGTGCTTTTTTCCTCCTCTTGAAGGGATAAAAAGATACATTGAACATTGCAAGAGGAGAAAAGTGTAAACAAAGAACAATGTGTATAAACAATAAAATAGCTAGATCAGGGTGAGGTGAGAGTTTGCCCAAAAGGGATTCACCGTGTTGGAGGTGCTTTCTACTTGCACGTTTTTGCAGCACTTACCTAGGAGTGATATATATCACAAGTTCTATATGGGACTACCACATTTACAATAATATGGACTTTACTGCTTTTTTGTTTATGATTCATTGATGGTTTATTTATTATTATTTTTTATTATTTGATGATTACTGAAAATTCACTTTAAAGTGTTACTAAAGGCTCAAGGTTCTTTACCTTCATGAATCCTATGCATGAAGGTGAAAAACCTTCTATGTGCCACAGCCCCCCATCACTTAACTGAGCCCCCTCTCGATCGAGCGATATGCATGAGAGCCTTTGCTCTCCGGTGACTCTTTTTCCTCATTGGCTGAGACAGTACGCTCCCACTGCTGTCAGTCACATCCAGTGAGGAGAGAGAGTGGGCTGGGCTGAGGCTCCATGTGTGAATGGACACACAGAGCAGCAGCTTGGGAGAGAGTCTGCAGGGGTGTCCCCATAGCAAGCTATTTGCTCTGGGGGCACTCGGCAGGAAGGAGGAGCCAGGAGCGCCAGTGAAGGGCCCCAAGAAGAGGAGGATCGGGGCTGCTCTGTGCAAAACAACGGCACAGAGCAAGTACGTTTAAAATGTTTGTTATTTAAAAGAAAAACACCTTCCCTCTAATATCACGTTAAGTTCTGTTTGCCTTGAACGTCTCTGATCTTGACTGTCCATGACTGGCCTTGATTTTCAGGACAGAGCTCGGGACAAGGTCATGTCAGGACAGGTTCGAAAAATTGACAAATTGGGACAATTGGCAACAATGCAAAAGTGTCTCAAGGGATCGGGAGACTCTACAGCTCTTCAGACTTTGAATGTAGCAGACATGTCCAAAGAGCCGAAGAGGGTAAATAGCCGAAAAAGGGCACCAGTCTCTCATTTAGGGTAAGCTGGAGGGGGTTGTGTTATTTACAGACGTATTTTGTAGCAGTGTTCAGGGGCATTTAAATGCCCTAAATCTGCATTTAGAGAGGAGGTTTTAAGTGTGATTTATGCCTGTATGCACCTAAATGCACATATATGCATGTCAATTTGTAAATGCCTTTATAGGAGGCTTTTTTTCTGCCTGTGTGCAAGAGACTTATTGCTTTGCTTTGAGCACTTACTGGTGTTTGAGCATTCAAAAGTGGGTGTACACAGCCTAGTTTGCATGAAAAAATTGTTTGAGCGCAAGCTATAAACATAGAAGAAAGTGCATGAATGATGAATTCTTGGATTGCACAAAAACTTTCTTAAATCTGTGTATTAATTCAATAAAAAAAAAAAGAATATATAAATATAAATACATATATATTACAGTATGTCACAAAAGTGAGTACACCCCTCACATTTTTGTAAATATTTTATTCTATCTTTTCATGTGACAACACTGAACAAATGACACTTTGCTGCAGTATTTGTAGCTGCTGAATTTCATTTTTTTTTGGTGAGGGAGCTGGAGCTCTGCCTCAAGTGGTTAGGCCATCAATCACCCTCCGGGAACACTCTCCTCCCTTTTATTTCTTGTTTGGAGCACTTGCTGGCATTTGAGCATTCACAAGTGGGTGCACACAGTGAAAATTGTGTGTAAATGATACACATAGAGGAATGTGCACGGTGTATTGGGTTGCATGAAAACTTTCCTGAATTGGTGTAGCAATTCAAGTACTTTTATTATCTTGTGTACATGTACAGTAAACATTTGTAATTTTCAGTCTAGAAACCCGGTCTGCAACCTACTGGCTCTGCGGCTTCACAGTTCTTGAGTGACATTTCCTTTTTCCTGCCTTTTGTTTAGAGACAAAGGTTACTGTAGTACAGAAATGTGGCCTGACCTGAATTGTCAAATCAGAGAGCTCCAGGGAATCCCCATAAGAAGTAAGTGAAGCAAAATTCATTGAGAAAAGTTATTGCAGCATAAAAGAAATTACGGCTCAATTAAGATGGATCTCCTCCACTATGTCCTGATAACCTATCTGCATCTGTTGATCTCCTTTGCAGGTTAGTGCTCCAATCATCATCATCATTTATTGATGTATTTATTTCACCGCACTACACTCTTGCAGTTTTTTTTTTTAACTATGTGTTCTTTTTATACTTCATCTTCTATCTTATTACATCAGTTACCATTTATACTGTTGGACCCTTCCCCCTTTCTTTAAAATTCACATCAGCATGCATCTCTGCATGCTGATGTTAAATTGACTAACACTTTTTTTATTGCTTTAGTTAGCATTTTTTTTTTGTTTCCCTGAAAGTAGTGTTAAAGCTTCAGCTGTGCAGATGCCCCTTGAGAAAGCAATGTTACTAGGGATGCACCGGTGCCGATACCAAGCGTTAGTGTGAGTATCGGAACTCACCCAAATGCTCCCAATACCGAAACCGATACTTTGCGGTGCAATTTGAGTCAATACAAGATGAGTGGGCGCACATTGCACTGCAAAGAATTGCATGCGATTTGAACAGGAATGCGGTGTGATTCCTGTCCGAATTGCATGCTATTTCCCCCACCGCTCCTGTGTGTGTGTATAGAAAGGAATTAAAGCGCCATCTAGTGGGCAGTTTAAAAAATGTTAGAACTCAGGTCAGAGAGCCAGCATTAACAGGCCATAGGAGGTGCTCATAAGGCTGGAGGAGATGTAGAGGCGGTCCACCCCCAAGCTGATATTACTTCTGCCCTATACCCACGGGTAACTTCTCCTCCAGCCCTGTGAGCACCTCTAGTAGCCCTGATTGGCTACCATCGGTGGACCGGGATCACCACCATTACTAGTATATAAATAAAATAATAGAAATTACAGTATATAGTCTATAGTTTATAGAAACTATAACTTTCACGTAAACCAATCAATATACACTTACTGGGATTTTCTTTTACCAAAGACATGTAACAGTATACATTTTGGCCAAAATGTATTAAGAGATTTACATTTTTTTATGACATATATTTTTTATAGCAGAAAGTTAAAAAAACTGTTGTTTTTTTTTTTCCAAAATTGTCGGTCTTTTATCGTTTATATAATAAAAAAATTAAAAACCCAGTGGTGATCAAATACCACCAAAAGAAAGCTCTATTTGTGGGATTTTTTTTTTTTTTATAAATTACATTTTTTTTCCTTCAATAGATTTTTATTGATTTTTCAGGGAGTTACAAATAGGGGGAAGGATACACACAGGTGGTGTTGACAAATACATTGTCTATACCTGCAAACAATATTACTATATAAAATCAAGCTAAAGTTAACAGTAACATCACACATTTCATTTGTGTATAGTGTTGCATGATCGCACAATCGTCAATAAAATTAACGCAGTGCCAAAAAGCAAAAGAATGGCCTGGTCATGAAAGGAGGGTGAATCTTCTGGAGCTGAAGTGGTTAACACATGTACAATAAACAGCAATTTCCATTTTTGGAAGCAGCTTGTAATGTGATTGCACAATCTACTCCCTCTGTGCTTCCGCAGCCTTTATTAGTGGCATAGTTTCCGTGCAACTGTTTAGAAAGGAAATGAGCTCAGAAAAGTGGCCTGATCTCAGTTATCCAATCATTGTGGGAAAGGGCCATAGAAAGTAGCTGATGTTTAACTTATCAGTTATTTCAGCATAATAGAAGACACAGATCTTTAAGATGTCTCTATTAGGCTATGTCCTGATAAACTATCTGTGTTTATTGATTGTCTGGACAGGTTAGTGTGTCTATTTTCCTTTTTTTAATTATGAATGTATTTGTTTCATCATAGAGGTGTCCGTTTATGAAGCAGTGATCAGCAGTGATCAGCGGTGATCCCGAGGATCACCGCTGATCACAGTCCATAAACAGTTTATGAAACAGTGATAATTGGGGGAGAAGTGTTTGAACTTGTTCTCCCTCCGATTATCTCTACACACGGAGAATCCTCATTGAATGACACAGAAAGGGCCAGTTTATGAAGCGGTGATCTCACCGCTTCACTGGTGATCTGAGTCAGAATTCACACTCCCAGGTTCACCAGCTCAGAGGTGGAGAATCGGGGAGTGAAGAGGAAATCTGGGGGGATCTGAGGGGGAAGGAGGAAGATTTTTAACTTCCTTATGCCTCGTTCAGACCCCCCAACACTGTAAGCATGTCCCCCTGTCATATTTATGTGTATACATATATATACATATATACATATAATGTGTATATGTATATATATATAATGTATGTGTATATACATGTATATATAATGTGTGTGTGTATACATATGTATATAATGTAGGGGGACTCATTATTTTATTAACAGTAATTCACGCCGTCTGTCCGTGTATTGAGCGGTGATAATTTATCACTGCTTAATAAACTGACATCTCTGTATTTCTGGTGCTGTAATCTCGTAAAGTCTCACGAGATTCCAGTATCAGGAGCCTTTCTCCACTGTTGAAAGCATTTGTAGATCTCTTCACTCCTCCAAAGGTGAAGCGATCTACAAAGCTTCATAAACTGGCACACAGAGGAGAAAAATCTTCACTGTGAATGCCGGAGAATGAAGCAGTGAATAGATTTCACTGCTTCATAAACGGACACCTTAGTGGTAGTGATCTTGACTTTGATCACATCACATTATCAGAAGAAATCTGCACTTTTGCATTTAAAAAAAAAAAATTTTAACCATTGCTTTTTATTTAAATTTTGTATGCTTTTACGATGGTTAATGTCTAGATATATTAGTAGACCTTTCTCTCTTTTCACTAAAATTCACATCAGCATGCATCTGTGCATGCTGATGTAAATCTGATTAGCACTTCAGCCCCAGGCATATGCTGACACTTTTTTCCTACATGTATAAACCAGCATTTTTTTTTAGAGAAAATTACTTACAACCCCCAAACATTATATATTTTTTTTAAGCAGGGGCCCTAGAAAATAAAATGTTGGGTGTTGCAATTTTATATGTCACACAGTATTTGCTCAGTGGTTTTTCAAACACAATGGGGTTTATTTACTAAAGGCAAATCCACTGTGCACTTGGAAGTGTAGTCACTGTAGATCTGAGGGGAAGATCTGAAATGAGGGGAAGCTCTGCTGATTTTAGCATCCAATCATGTATAAACAAAAATGCTGTTTTTTTTTATTCTCCTTGCACATCCCCCTCAGATCTACAGCGACTGCACTTCCAAGCGCACTTGTAGTGCAAAGTGGATTTGCCTTTAGTAAATAAACCACAATATTTTTTGAAAAAAATACACTTTAGTAAATTTTAATGCACAAAAACACAATATAATATCCAATTGTTTGGTACAATATAAAAGATGATGTTAAGTCGAATAAATAGATACCTAACATGTCACGCTTTAAAATTACGCACGCTTGTGACAAACTACAGTACTTAAAATTCTTCATAGGCGAGGCTTTAAAAGCCTTTACAGGTTACCAGTTAAGAGTTACCCAGGAGATCTGATGCTAGAATGATTGCCCTGATGTTCATGGCAATACCTCACATGTGTGGTGAAACCGCTGTTTACGTATGCGCGCGGGACTGACACACTCGTTCGCCTTTGTGCGTCAGCACGGTGGGCTGAGGCGCCTTAAAAAATATATATTTTATTATTTATTTTATTAGAATTTTTTTTTACACTGTAACTTTAATTTTTTATTTTAGATGTCGATGAATAATATCCCTTGTGATAGCAATAAGCTTGACAGGTCCTCTTTACTGAGACATCTGGGGGTCTATTAGATCCCATATCTCTCCCCTGGCCTCAAAAGCATCTGATCAAACCAAAATCAGCTTGATCAAATGCTTTTAAAAGCCAGGAATTGCTTGTTTACATTCTGGCGAAACTGGAAGTGACACAATGCTCATCTCTCCTGGTCTCTTATACCATAGAGATGACTGGGGAAGATCTGGTCCTCGTTCACCTTTATGGTAAGCCAGAAGAGCCACCAGCTTCAGTCCTGGGCTCCCTGGTGGGACTGAAAAGCCCAGAGAGGCACCGGAGGGCAGCAAGAGGGGAGGGAGGAGATCCCCTTCCACAGCCTGTTAAAGCGATCTGGTGGCTAATTAGCCACTAGGATTGCTTTTACATTAACCACCCCAACCTGGAGGTTGCACAGGTACATCGCAAAGGCTGAAGTGGTTAGTTTTTTTTTATTTACCGGTACTTACCTTTGTATTTTCCACTTCCTGGTTTCCCTGAACATAGTGGTGATGGTCAAGTTCCTCCACCCCAAACTCGCTCATCCATGTCTTTATGGACCTTGCTTTGTGCACTGGTCCAAATCATTTGGTGGAGGGGGAATTATTGTGTGGGGTTGTTTTTCAGGGGTTGGGCTCGGCCTCTTAGTTCTAGTGAAGGGAACACTTAAGGTATTAGCATACCAAGACATTTTGGATAATTTTGTGCTCCCAACTTTGTGGGAACAGTTTGGAGATGGCCCCTTCCTGTTCCAACATGACTGCACACCAGCGCACAAAGCAAGGTCCATAAACACATGGATAAGCGAGTTTGGAGGTGGAGGAACTTGACTAGCCTGCACAGAGTCCTGACCTCAACCCGATAGAACACCTTTGGGATGAATTAGAGTGGAGACTACCAGCCAGGCCTTCTTGTCCACATCAGTACCTGACCTAAAAAATGCGCTTTTGGTTAAACATTCCAACAGACACACTCCTAAACCTTGTGGACGGCCTTCCCAGAAGAGTTGAAGCTGGTATAGTTGTAAAGGTTGGGCCAACTCAATATTGAACCCTACGGACTGTGTGTAAAGGCAGGCGTCACAATACTTTTGGTATTATAGTGTGTGTGAGTTAGGGACTTTAGATTGTAAGCGCCTTGAGGGCAGGGAATTTACAATATATATATATGACAACGCTATATAAGTACCTGTAATAAATAAATAAAATAAACCTATAAAGCAAAAGTCACAGAGGTGTAGGTAAGTGTTTATTTCCCCCTATACATTATTGGCAGGTTTTTAGAGAAGGAAGGGGAGAGATTATTTATTGAATCTTGTTGTGCTTTTTGTATTTCTTCCAGATCTGTGCAGTAATCCAGTGTGAGACTTTCCCTCTATGTAGGAGTTTCCTGTAATAAAGACCGCTCACTGCTGCTCTCTCTCCTTGTACAGGGTGACTGGTCTTGTCTCCGCCCCCTCCGGTAGTTTCCTGTAAACAGTCTGTGGTGGGTGTGGCCTATCAGGTCCCTCCCACAGTTCTGCTCTCTGAACAGGTTTATACAGCACATTGATGATGTTGCTGCTACTTTTACAAGGTAATATGTTGGGTTGCAAAGGAATTTGGCGCACACAAAGTGGATTTATATCCCAGTTCACATTGAGTGTGGCTTTGAAATCGTGCAATTTCACCTGAAATCGAACTATTTGAAAGCCGCATCTCAGTGCGACTTTGAAGACATCAGTGCAGCTTCATGCACAGATGTCTATTGAAGTCGCACCCAAAATCCCCAAAATTAGTGCATGCACTACTTTTTCAAGCCGCAAAGTCAGCGTCGTATCAATTTGAACACTGCCATTGCTGGCAATTGCCTGTCAAATCGCATGACAAATCGCTCCAATGTGAACGGGGGCTTTAGGCTATTGAGGAATATATTTAAAGTGTTACTAAACCCAGGACCCTGCATTCACTATATCTGGTCTCCCACAGTACACAGAACATGGAAATGCAATTATTTTAGTAAATACAAACTGCTAAATACCCTTTCTCATCAACAGTATATAGCAATGATGGTGAACCTTGGCACCCCAGAAGTTTTGGAACTACATTTCCCATTATTCGCATGCACTCTGCAGTGTAGTTGAGCATCATGGGAAATGTAGTTCCAAAACATCTGGGGTGCCAAGGTTCGCCATCACTGGTATATAGCAATCTATCAGTGTCTGCTGAAAGCTTGTAGGAGGAGTTTTCGTTCTCCTCTGATTGTTCTATGGGGCTGCAGGACCCCTGACCCTCTGTCTGTACAGTGCTGATTGGTCCTGTGCTGATCACATGCACCCTCCCATGAAAAAAAACAACTCTCTAGCAATACACACCAAACTGAGCATGTGCAGACTGACTCCAAAAGCTCTCTATGTTGAAGAGATTGAGGACAGTAGAAGGGGAGGATCAGAGAAGACAGGCTCAAACAGCCTTTTTAGACAATGTGAAGGATTAACCCCTTAGGTTCCACAGTGAGTATAACAAGAATGCTTTACTGCATATACAGACTGAATTTACTGTTGTGGGTTTAGTAACACTTTAAAGTAACATTAAAACTTCACTATTTTTTATTAAAATAATAAACATGTTATACTTACCTGCTCTGTGTAATGGTTTTGCACAAATCCTGGTGCTCCATGCTCTTCCTCTTCGGTGAGTTCCCCCATTGAGAGCTACTTTCTTTGGGGACACTTGTACGGGCTCGCTCCCGAGTCTCCATGTCTGGGTGACTCAGCCCTGCCCCCCGCTCCATCAACACAGCATTTGATTGACAGCAATGGGAGCCAATGGCTCCTGCTGCTATTAATCTGCCCATGGAGGAGGGAGATGTTAAAATCTGCTGCTCTTGTGCACATTGCTGGATCGGGATCAGGTAAGTATAAGGAAGGGCTGTGGAATCCAGTAGCACAGAAAAGGTTTTTTTTTTATCTTAATGCATAGAATGCATTGAGGTAAAAAAAAAAAACTTGAGGCTTTAAAACCACTTTAAATAACATTTTTGTTCCAGGAGTTCAGAAGAGGAATTGTCTTGGGCCACACAGAAAATACACTAACAATAAGGAGAGCTGATGAGCAGAAAAAGATTACCTGGCATTCCTTGTTGGCGGTGCAATTGCAAACATTGAAGCCCCGGCATCCCTCCAGATGTGCCTTTGCCTGGCTTGCTAATGCAGGCTGCCATGGCTATCATGCTTGTGCGGCATCCCCAGCGTCCCTACAGACATGAATTTGCCTGGCTTGTCTGTGTCGGCCGTCGTGGTTGCTGTGCTTGCACGGCATCCCCAGCGTCCCTTCTGACATTCCTGGCATGCCAAACTCACTGTGGCCGCATACCCCTGCTCTAAGTTACTCAATAATGTCAATAAGATAAAATATGATTTTTTTCTAGAATGCCATATCAGTAAAAGATGAACTCTGATGGGTTTACTTTGCTTTAAATATTGTCCTCTGCTTTAAAGCTAAATTCCAGGCAAACAGCTAAATGCTCAGACTAAATCACAAATATGAATTATCTTCTCTGTAAAAAAATGTATAAATTTGTCAAGCCACTTTTACTATTCATATACCCTCAGCCAAACAGCACTGCCATGAAGGTGAATAAAGTGGGATCATTGCTCTGCCCATAGCCTGCTGACTGGATTATGAAAGAGCAGAAACACACTCATAAGTCATCAGTTCTGCTCACTCTGATCTCTCCTTTCGTCAGCATGTCTCTTTTCAGCACAATGTATATGTAACTTAATTGGATTCACTCCTAGTACTGCTTATCCCTCTCCCATCCTTATGCCGCGTACACACGATTCCACATTCTGACAACAAAATCCATGTTTTTTTTCCGACGGATGTTGGCTCAAACTTGTCTTGCATACACACGGTCACACAAATCTTGTTGGAAATTTCGAAACGTCAAGAACGTGGTGACGTACAACACGTACGTCGAGCCGAGAAAAATGAAGTTCAATAGCCAGTGCGGCTCTTCTGCTTGATTCCCAGCATGCGTGGAACTTTTTGCATCGGAATTGTGTACACGCGATCGGAATTTACGACAACGGATTTTGTTGTCGGAAAATTTGAGATCCAGATCTCAAATTTTGTTTGTCGGAAATTCCTACAGAAAAAGTCCGATGGAGCCTACACACTGTCAGGATTTCCAACAACAGGCTCCCATTGAACATTTGAAAATGTCCGATGGAGCCTACACACGGTCGGGATTTCCGACAACAGGCTCCCATCGAACATTTCCCGTCAGAAAATCTGACCGTGTATACGGGGCATAAGTACTGTGTAGCGGATGACAAGAGTGTTGCCTTATGAGTTTATGTGAAATCTCCATTAATAACTGTAAAATATTGTAATAATGAATATATTTCATTTAGCTGGCATCTATGAAAGCCGGGCAAAAAGGGTTTCATTTAAGCTTTTGCTAAGAGCAGAGAATGTGGGCCAAGGCTTGTATATACAAACAATGCAGAGCCAATTCCATTGTTTTACACCTACTCCTTTCAAAGGATCCCATGTTGGGATAATCCATAAGGCAACAAGAGGTTGATATTAAGGCATATTTAGGTTGTGATTGTGTGTTTAAAATACTTCTACAATGTTTTTTTAAAGGAGTACACGAATGCATTAAATGTATTAATTTTTTGTATGCCTGGACTTCCGCTTTAATCTGTGTGCACAGTTAGTGTAATGTAGTATTGATCTCAGGGTAAAATATGCAGTTTTCTGGAGTACTATAGGATGGCAGGGGATTCTGGGTAATTCAGTTATGATGCATTACTTTGTTAAAATGGCTCAATATTTATTAAACTTTTATGTGTTTTTCTTACTACAGCAGTGAGAGATAAGTGAATCCGGTGCAGTGTAAACTACATTTTCCTTATCTGGATATACCTGGATAAGGCATAAATGTTAATGGCTGAAAGTGAAGAAGTGCAATGGGGACCAACGTCAGGCGGAGAGCAAAACAGGTTCTGGAGTCATGATAGCATCTCCGTTATTGACGACCACAATGTTTGAAATACAGACGAATTATGACTTGGAGGTAAAACAGTACAGCCTATCCACAATCTCTTCTGTAGATTGGATAGGAAACGGGATATTTATGTTAAATGTACCTCAATGAATATGCTGCACCAAATACTAAAGACTCATCTCACTTGCTGTTGGGGAGGATTAGACTTAAGAGTAACTAATTCTCTCCTTTAGTAGTGATCATGTAAGTACATTTCTTAGGATTTTGGATATGTGACTAACATCAGAGGTACCTAGGGCAATTTTTTCAAGGAAAGATAAGTTATGATGATCTATTTATCCATCTATGCATGTTCATATATCTTTATATTAACATTTTAGTATAGGTATGCTTGAATTCCTGTTTTCTAGGCTTCTGATTTTAATTGTTGGGTGTGCATGGCAAAAAAAAAAAAAAATTCCCATCAGAATTCCGAATTCTACTCAACTAATTGACTAATAGTGTAATTTGCACAATTAGATTCTTCTTAATGTTGGATTTCTAATTAATCAAGCTGCAAAGGGATGAAACCATTCTTACGAACTTGGAAAGTGAAGTTGAGAGCTACCTTGGTAATCCTGTATGTCATCTTTGAAAGCTCTAAAACAAAGCTGGAAAATGATCATAAAATCACAGAGATGCATATGAAAAACAAATGTATAAGGTTTCAGTTTATGTTTTTGGTCTTTGGCAGGCCTGAAAGCAATAATCCTCTCTTCTTCAGCATATTGTATATTATATTATTTTATTAAATTAAAAGTGAGTTAGTGAAATTGTTCTGCTTGAACTTTGAGGCATAAGCTGGGCATTCTAAAGTATAGATATAATAAATAACCTGTCAACCAAAAAAAACATGCAGGGCAATGTAGATCAAGTTCTAGTAGAAGGACATTAGCAAATGGTTTCCTTATGATGCATACAGGTAGGAGCAC
Source organism: Aquarana catesbeiana (assembly GCF_042186555.1). Lineage (NCBI taxonomy): Eukaryota > Metazoa > Chordata > Amphibia > Anura > Ranidae > Aquarana > Aquarana catesbeiana. The sequence goes on from NC_133332.1 coordinate 36,041,485, forward strand.
CAAGGTGAAAGGATGACACTCCAATCAACATTATCCTCACTCTTTTCCATCTAGTGGACTCCTATGCCTAAGAGTGACACAAATGAACAGCAGTAGTGCATATCTCCAGGTTATGTTGTGGGAGCTGATGCCCTAATTCAGCATGAAGTTCTTACTGAATTTTGTGGACCAATCTGTGGCCTAACTAAGCTATAAATTTCTACATCTATGCCATAGCAGGGCCTCCAGGAAATCAGTATAGTGGTAGACACCTTCTGGGGTACAAAACAACAAATAAAGAAGCACTCCCAGGCCTGTGGAAGTCAATATAGCCACAAGCCCAGGAAAATATAAAATCTAAATTCACTTTAATGTAAAGTTAAAAAGACATGCAGGAGTACCCAGACTGATACATCATCAAGCCAGTGGAGAGGACAATTTGATCTATTCCTGTGCTTGCAGCTCTATTGACTTGCACAGGGCTGGGAGCGCTCCTATATTTGTTGTTTTGTGCTCATGTCTCATTGAGTAGTTGGAGCTGCCCTTACTATGGTAATCTCCATATCCCCTTGGAACCTCATTGCCCTTGGTACTTGCAATTTTTTTACCTTCTGGGGATAGCAAGAGATAGGGACATTTCTCACTTCCTGAGGCACTGGGATGTCAAACTACTCCATGGGAGAGAAAGTGTATGGTGGAACCTTGTCAGAGGCTTATAGTCCCTGCACTTTGAAAACCCATTTGCAGGTTCCCTATTTAGGCCATTTCTCCTACCAAATGTATTTCTAAGATGACTCGAAGATGTATTTCGAAGTTTCTCTGAACACGAGGCCACATTGCTCTCAACATGTCATCTATTGGATATGGCTACTCTGTGTGCTTCCCCAGATCCTGCTAAATGGTGGATTATAGACAAAAATTGCTTCTTGTACCACCTGTTGGCAAACTCTAAAATTACAGATCACATGTATGCTTGTGTCAATGAAAATTATGTTTTACCTTTGATAAAAGTTACAGTCTCAGAACATAGTCTGTTCGTAATTACCATAACTACCATTTATGGTTCACATGGACCAGAAGATCAGTTGGCAAACTAAGCAGTTTAGGGTTGGTGCCCATCAAAATTATGTGGTTAACTGTCCAGAAATCCTCCATTCTAAAGTGAACAGCTTCAATAAGCCACCAATTGAAGCCAAAGCTGAATCGGGTACTTTATGACAAATCAAATTCTTGAAATATCAAAGTATCAAACTTCGGAATCCCTCCCTGCAGAAACCAGATGGTATTTACAAATGTTGCAATTCAACACAGATTGGGCATGTACAGATTCAGGATTGCAATTAGGTCCGCATATTCCTAGATCATTTGGCCTACCTCTGTTTCCTTCAAGAGATAGCTTGTTTGAAAACAAGAGAAAAATGTAGCAGGGTTTTCAAAGATTAATTAAATCTTACCTTTTCATTTATTTTTACAGAACCCCACATCCTTCGCTATCATTTTACGACAGACTCCACTCCTGGAGCTGGGAACCCATCCTATCAAGCTGTGGGTTACGTAGATGATATACAGATTTCAAGATATGACAGTGAGACCCGGAGAGTACAGCTTCTCCTGCCCTGGATGGAGACAGATATAAATCCTCAGCATTGGGAGAATCAGACCCAGATTGCTCAGTATTATGAGGGCAGGCAGCAGGAGATCACACATGACATAATAAAACATTTCAACAACACCAAAGGTAAAGATTTAGATATCAACCATAAGCAGAGCAAAATATATTTGCATAGATAATGTGAACACAAACATGAGCCTGAATTCCAGGCAAACAGCTGAAATACATATAACACGCATGAAATGCCTCCTTTTACCTACCTAAGGATTTCAATTCCTGTCCATCCAGATCTTACACATCTCTGCTACACAGCAAAGTTCTGCCTTTGCAGGGTAGGGAAACTGATCTTTTGCTGCTACAGTTCCACTTCCACTTAAACATCTCCGCCCTCATCCCCACCCTGTGACTGGGCAGCGAAAGGAGGAGCAGCACACCGAGGAGGTCATCTCTCTGTCATTCTGTGCTTTCCTCCTATCAGTATGATCCTTGCACTGCAACATGCCTGGTTGGCTATTTGTACTGCTCCTGCCTTCTCCTCTCTAAGCTCTGCTGTTCAGAAACTGCAAAAGGCTGATACCAGGTCAAATTTAGATACTTACACTGCTTGCATTTAACCACTTGCCACCCGCTTGCAGTACATTTACTATGAGTGGGCAGCACAGCCAGGCTAGGCAACTTATGGGTACGCTACAGCCTTTTCTTCTGGGTTTGGGACAGACATGCATGCACACTTTGTTGACCTGTGTTGTGATTGACTACAGCATGAGTTTGTCAGCAGGTTTCAGCCAATGATTTCAGCCACTTTAGCCAAATCACAGCATAGCCCTGTGTGTTTGTAAATAGAACACACACAGTATCAGGCTGTTTCTTGCTCCCTGAGCTCTTTTTACTCAGATACTGTGTGAGTAAATGCAGGACCTATGCACCTACATACACTTTATTTGTGTCACTAGGGAGATTGCCCGCCACACTATCACAGTCACACTATAAGTTGCTAATCACCACCATTACCAGTATAGTATCTAAATGTATAAGTATTCTGGTCATGATCAGAACAATACTAGTGTCCCCAATAGTATAGTGTCCCCAAAAATGCAGTGTTAGCAGAATCCTCCCCGAGTGTCAGTATAATTTTTCTGATCACTGCCAGCAGTTCATGTTATTTCTAGTGCTCAAGCTGTCCCTGATTGCTAGCTAGGAGCTCTTTTTTTCCCATAGTCGCCTCTAGGTACCTGTATATTTAGTGCCCAAAATGTCCCAAAAAAGTGCTGTGTATGCTACTGTAGGGGGGGGGGATTAAAGCAAACCTGTTGCTTTGCCCAGAATGTTTAAAAAAAGTGGTTACATTGAATTTGACTGGCCAAATAAGCATAGTGCAGTAACCATCTATATCATTAAACAGCAACTGTTATTTTCAGGCTGCTGCCATTTAATCAAAGGGAAGATTTGATTGGTTGCCTCAGCTGACTAATCGTCACTGTCTTTTTCTGGGCCTTATTAATCAAACCTAATTGTGTACATTTTAAATTGCTTTTGTTATTGCTAAATGGTATATATAAATTCACTATTCTTTTTCTTGCAGATCGAAAAAACGGACTTGTTTTACAAGTTCGATTTTGGTGCCTGATGTCTGGAGATGAAGATGACAACTATAGCGGATATGAAGAGTTTGCGGCCAATGGGGATCTTTTTATAGCGTTGGATACATTTATGTCCACGTATGTTTCCCTGATGGTTGATGCGAAGAAGATTACTGATGCCTGGAACAGCCGCAAGTCCAGCGCTGAAAAGCAAAAGTGGTATATGGAGCAAGAGTGTAAGACATGGTTCAAGGTCTACCTGGACTATATGAAAGAGACCTTAAAGCCTGGTAAGAAAAAAAAATTGATGAAATTATAATTGTTATCTTCTAATAGGAGTGTACCTGCCATAAAATGAGAAGAGCTCCTGGGTGCAGACTGTGTCCTCCATAATGGTATTATTGCTAAGCTTCGTAGCTTTAGAGCTGCAGGTCCAGATCTCATGGCTCTGTAGGGAGATGACACATGCTATTTACAGGTCTTCTCTACCACCAGACCTCAGAAAGCTTCCATTATTCCTCAATAATCTACCTTACATTATGATTGGTATTAGGGAGGCCCATTAAATGCATTCTAGGGGAAAATAAGTACAATAGAAGGGTAGCCATGGAAAGAATATCATAGTTGACATGTGTCCCCTTAAAATAAACCATTAAAGTTCACCTTGAGCTAAGCTGCCACAACTGCTATGTTTACATGGCATCTCCAGTGTCTCTCCAGATGGGCCTGGCCGCATGCTAAACTATGGAATAGGATGACCCACCTATCTATCCATTCACACTATCCAAGAAGGCAGGTATCCAACCCGTGGCCCGTGGGCTCCATGCAGCCCGGGTCCGTCGGGGGGGATGCCATGCAAACATCCAGATGCGCAAACTAAGCATAGTTCTGTCTAACTAACATTTGCCTAACCCAACGTGAAATCAACAAACCTCAAACATAGTGCACAAACTCCCTTGAAGCCAATAAGAACCAAATCTTATAATTCTATCTGCCCTCTTTGTACATTGAACATTCTTGGCACTGTACCTTTGTGCTGGGATGAATCAACTCCTACACATACGTGGAAGTTACATAATCCCACACCAGCCAAATAAGACTGCCCAAAACCCTACACCAGATAGAAGCCAGGGAGAGGAGGACAGCACCTGTGGGGGAGCTTGGGGACATTGAATCGTTGGAGAAGAGGCGAGTGTTTGCTTACTTTAGTTCTGCTTTAACAAAAACTATATGGCTAATTTTTAAATTTAAAACAATGTATTCATGTTTTTAAGGGCATATAAAGTTTTTTTGTCACACAGTTTTTATAATAAAAACTACTTTGTTTTTATTATAAGATGAACAATTGCTTAGAAATCATATATAATAATAATTCAAATGCCCATGGGACTTTATATGCAGTACACCACAGACAACAATGTGATTAAAAAAGGTTTTATTACAATGTAACAATTATGTATAAAACATTTCTCAATAATATGATCTAGTTGATCTACTATAATTAGAGCTCCATAATTACATACAAATATAAGTAATTAAGTTCACAAATTAACAGTTAAATGCCGAAATCCATCATCACCCCAATTCTCAATGCGTTTCGTAAACCTAGTTTGCTTCTTCAGGAGTAGATGCTATTGGCAAAAATTAGAATTTAAAAATATTGATATAGAATAACGCACTCCTAAAATAAGGGGAAAAAGGGGGAAAAATACTGCTTTCAATACTGTGGTTAAATCCAAAAATGGAGGGATGGGATGGAGGTATATCACTTCACGTACTGGATCACTTTATACAATTATTGAAGTGCATGGACATGTTACAATATGTATTTTTTTTTTACTTTTTGTCATTGGAGCCTCCACTGTATGTCATCACTATGTAAAAGCTGACATGGTGAACACAAGTTTAGGGACCACTCTGAAAAGTCAAGAATATTATAAAGGATTCCAGGATTTTTTTCCCCATTTTTTTGGGGGCTCTGCCTGCACTGCATGAGTTATTTGCTAATTTTTCAGTCCCTACTGCTCCCCCCCCTGCACACTAGCAACACTAGCAGTCTTCTGTGGTGGCCATCCTGATGTCATCATGCCAATAGACCAGCTCTGGATGTGAGGATGGCATGAATAGTCCACCACTGGACATAGAGGAATGCTGTTTTTCGGAGGATCGAAGAATCAGGTGAGTATAGTCTTTGTGTGCACCCCTGGACAAAACAAACAGTTGGCTTCCCTGCTGCATGGGGAAGAAAAAATTCCCGGAGTTCTGCTTTAAATCATTGTCTTTTTTTTCCGTTTTTTTTTTTTTTTAGTGAGTCCAGAAGTGAAGGTGTGGGGCCATCATCAATCAGAGGAGAAGACGAGACTTCATTGTTTGGCATACGGTTTTCACCCCCGACCTGTGGATGTGAAGTGGATGAGGAATGGGGAGGATGATGTTCCTTCAGATGAAATTAGTCCAATTCTCCCCCATCCTGATGGCACCTATCAGATCAGAGTGAGTGTGGAAGTGCCAACAAGGGAGGGAGATACTTACTCCTGTCATGTGGACCACAGCAGTCTGGATGATGTTCTTATTGTGACTCTGACAGAACAGGACATGCAAGGTACAGCACTTTTTTTAGAGCTAAACAGTAATATGCAAACTTTTTGTGTCCAACCAAAACTTTTTTCTAAGGGCCGGTTCACATCTGTGTGGTGTGTTGTAGGTGCACTACCACTGACCTCTATAAAGCATGCATGTTGATGAAACCGTATCAAAGATGCAGCAATCAGGGCTTTTTTAACGCACTGCATCTAAAATGCACATGTGTGATTGGGGCCTTATGCCCCTTACACACGGTTGGATTTTCCCACGTAAAATGTGCGATCGGAGCTTGTTGTCGGAAATTCCGACCGTGTGTAGGCTCCATCGGACAGTTTCCATCGGAATTTCCGTCACACAAAATTTGAGATCTAGTTCTCAAATTTTCCGACAGCAAAATCCGTTTGCGCAAATTCTGATCGTGTGTACACAATTCCGACGCACAAATTTCCACGCATGCTCGGAATCAAGCAGAAGAGCAGCCCTGGTTATTGAACTTCATCTTTCTCGGCTCGTCGTACGTGTTGTACGTCACCGCGTTCTTGATGTTCAGAATTTCCGACCAACTTTGTGTAACCGTATGTACGCAAGACAAGTTTGAGCCAACATCCGTCGGAAAAAATCCATCGATCGTGTGTACATAGCATTACTCTCCAAGAGCTACACAGACAAACATAAAAACTTTTCTTTAGTAAATTAGATACATACTAAGACTGCAGTCATTTTTTATTCCCATGCCTCTGCTTTCTACTGCAGATTGTCCTTTACCTCCTGTCTGGGGAAGCTGTTGTCAGTAGGACAGGAAGTGAGAGTAATTTATTTTTCAAATGGAGCCATGGATAGAATGGAAAACCCAATAGGACATCTAATCCTATGGCAGTCTATCCAAAGCTAGAAAAAGGTTTTGCCATTGCATAGATACATTATGGCTGAATTCCAGGCAGATATAAAATGTGACAAATAATTGCAGCTCTGCAATCATTACTATAATTCTAAATGTATTTTTTAAATACAAGCAGTGTAAGTATCTGAATTTGACCTGGTATCCGAATCTTGCAGCCCCTGTAGAGAAGAGCTTAGAGCAGGGGTCCTCAAACTACGGCCCGCGGGCCGAATCCGGCCCTCCAGCGTTTTTTATCCGGCCCGCGGACTGCCCCTTTAGCATTGCAGCACTCCCCCTGCCATCTGCTCCCTCCATCACACAGGACGGGAAACATGACAGGCCCGGACAAAGGACCTTCTGTGCTAAGAAGCAGGTGATTGGTTACTAGGCATCAGGGCGGTCCCAGGAACCAATCACCTGCCCCTCACTTCCAAAGTCCCGCCCTCCGTCTGGACCTACCATGCCTCGTGTCCTGCGTGATACAGGTAAGTGTTGAGTGGGAGTGCTGTGATATTATAGGGGGCGGCAGTGTAATATTGATATGGGGGGATCTGTGACACACTGGGCGAGTCCGTGACACATGGGGGGAGTCTGTGATAGGGGGAGATCTGTGATGTGGGGGACTCTGTGCTATGGTGGGGGACTGATGTGGGGGACTCTGTGCTATGGTGGGGGACTGATGTGGGGGACTCTGTGCTATGGTGGGGGACTGATGTGGGGGACTCTGTGCTATGGTGGGGGACTGATGTGGGGGACTCTGTGCTATGGTGGGGGACTGATGTGGGGGACTCTGTGCTATGGTGGGGGACTGATGTGGGGGACTCTGTGCTATGGTGGGGGACTCTGTGACTCTGTGCTATGGTGGGGGACTCTGTGCTATGGTGGGGGACTGATGTGGGGGACTCTGTGCTATGGTGGGGGACTCTGTGCTATGGTGGGGGACTCTGTGCTATGGTGGGGGACTGATGTGGGGGACTCTGTGCTATGGTGGGGGACTGATGTGGGGGACTCTGCTATGGTGGGGGACTCTGTGCTATGGTGGGGAACTTTGTGCTATGGTGGGGGACTCTGTGCTATGGTGGGGGACTCTGTGCTATGGTGGGGGACTCTGTGCTATGGTGGGGGACTCTGTGCTATGGTGGGGGACTGATGTGGGGGACTCTGTGCTATGGTGGGGGACTCTGTGCTATGGTGGGGGACTGATGTGGGGGACTCTGTGCTATGGTGGGGGACTTTGTGCTATGGAGGGGGACTGATATGGGGGGATCTGTGATGGGGGAAGTATGTGATTGGGAGTGGTTCTGAAATGAGGGGAGTCTGTGAAATACTGATAAGTTTATATTGATTACAATTGTTCTTTATTTTAAATATTGTACTGTTTTTTTCCTGTTTTTTTTTTTTTTGCACTACAAATAAGATGTGTGCATCGGAATTAGTTCATATTTTTTTTAAACTATAGTGCGGCCCCCCAACAGTCTGAGGGACCGTGAACTGGCCCCATGTCTAAAAAGTTTGAGGACCCCTGGCTTAGAGTGTGAGAGGAAGAAGCATCACAAGGAGTTTAGAAGTTCAGGCAGGGCCACTGTGAGAAATAGGGACCTCAGCTTTCTCTCTTCTTCTTCCCCGCTGACAGGACGGGTTACGTGGGTTCTGATTGCCCATGTGACGGCGCCGACCAATTAGAATGCTCCTAAATGTACCTCCTGGCAGGATACGTTTTGGAGATTAAGCCGAGGGGATTTCTAAGCCCCGGTCCGGTGACGCGGCTATAGCAGGGCTCAGAATGGCGCTCCAGGTCAGTGGGGAGGGGGTCCTATGTAAGTTCACCTTACAGATTTTTCTGTAAAGGTGAATTTACCCTTTAAGGTAGGGTGAGGTGAAAAAAAAAAAAGCGGGGTTGGCAGGTGCAGATCCTGTTATATGCAGCTGTAAGAATGGTGGACCTTATGCCCACATGTCACACATATACATATATGGGGACCTAGCTTTCTGTTCTGAAAGCATGCTCTCTGTGCTCTCCCTGCACAGTCACTGAGCTGTCAGAAAGCTCCTGCTCTCTGTTTATGATTGGGAGGTGGCGGGAGGAGATAATGCGAATGGGATGATTGTACCACCTCCCAGCATTAAGAAGCACTTAAAGGGCCACTGGCAAGGGGCAGGAGGGGTTAATTTGATTTGATCTGGTCAGACAGCCCCTCCCATTCTCTACAATTCAAGTCTGGGTGTGGAAGTTTGTGCAGGGGGTGTGGCTGTTAGTCAGCTCTACTACCACAGAGCATTGCAGTGTGAGCCCTGGAAGTAACATTTTCTCTGAGAGTACAGGGCCTTTCCAAGCAAACATAAGATAAATGAAATGAATTATAAAATGCAGGGTACAGGACTACAAAAATATAATATTTGTAGAACTTTAACTGGGCTTTAAACTTTTAAAAGTCCTTTTTAAGAGCAGCAGACAATACATTGCTTTTCATATCTTGGATAATGGTTCACTCCCACCTTGCCAATAAGCAGGGACGCCGCCCCCCTAATCCATGCGCCCGGCCCCTAATCTATATGCAGGGTGCCGGACGCATGGGTTATTTTTTTTTAAGCACATGATTAGAGCCCGAGGCTCTAATTGGCGTAAAAAAAGGGTGGGCCCGGGGCGTAGGGCACTGCGCCCTGAGCCCACCCAGTTGTGTGACAATAGGGAATAAATATTCGATAATGTCTTCCTCATTCTTCTCTTGGCCAATCAGGAAGAGGGTCCTGTGACCCGATTGGCCAGGGAGTCTTAGGACCCACTTCCCGTTCAGCCTGGAGGAGAAGCAACAGCCCCTGCTCTTCTCAAGCTTCGCAAGCTGGAGCGAGGAGCAGTAGCCATACCCCAGATCCTCGTCATCTGCCTCCTAAGAAAAAGAGGCCTCTGATGGCAGCCTTCCTGTCTGTCTCCCACGGGGGGAGGGATCGCCACCTTCCCATCCATCTTCCGCAGGGGTGGGAATGGGGGGATTGCCACCTTCCCGTCTAGCTCCCGCAGGGGTGGGAATGGGGGGATCGCCGCCTTCCCATCAATTACCCATGGGGGGCTAGCGTTAGTTTGACCCCCCTCAAATATTGGGCACCTGCTGCCACTGCCAATAAGAGAACCAGCCAGAGAAAGGTAATGCCTATCTGCATATGACTAAGCAAGATGCTGGGACGTTCTTTGTCCTCTGTATATAAGTATACATTTAGATTACTCTACATTTCCCAAGTGTTTCAGAAGTCTCTAGAGATTTTCTTTATACCGTATATACTCGAGTATAAGTCGTTCCGAGTATAAGTCGAGGCACATAATTTACAACAAAAAAAATGGGAAAAACGTATTGACCCGAGTATAAGACGAGGGTGAGAAATGCACAGCTACTGTAAGTGGAAAAGAGGGTCAACAATGCCCATTTGCAGCCTCACTGTGCCCATTTGCAGCCATAGGTCCCCTGAACTTCAAACTCAGTAGTTAAGGGTTCCTAGATGCCCCTCTAGCTGTAGCCAAAATTTGGGGTCTCTGAACCCAAAGGGTCCCGAAATGACATTGCTGCAGATGGACACAGTTGACCGAATTTGGGGCCCTGTATCTTGGGGCCACTTAGTGCTAAGAACCCCAAATTTGGTGTGCAAACCCAGTGGAACACCATTAAATTTCCAAAGCTGGGGTTACTAGCCCCAAGTGGCCCCGAGATACAGGGCCCCAAAAATCAGTTCAGAAAATGTCAAGCACTTTTCTGCAGCAGAAAATGACATTTTCCGAACCAGTTTTGGGGCCCCGTATCTCAGGGCCACTTGGTGCTAGGAACCCCAGCTTTGGATATGTTATGGTACCAGTTCCACTGGGTTTGCACACCAAATTTGGGGTTCCTAGCACCAAGTGGCCCTGAGATATGGGGCCCCAAATTCGGTTCAGAAAATGTCAAACACTTTTCTGCAGCAGAGAATGACATTTTCCGAACCGATTTTGGGCCACTTAGGGCCACTTAGTGCTAGGAACTTTAGCTTTGGATATGTTGTGGCACACCAAATTTGGGGTTCCTAGCACCAAGTGGCCCTGAGATACGGGGCCCCAAAGTCGGTTCGGAAAATGAAATTTTTTGCTGCAGAAAAGTGCTTGACTCGAGTATAAGTCGAGGGGGGCACTTTCAGCACAAAAAAATGTGCTGAAAAATTCGACTTATACTCGAGTATATATGGTATATGAAATTCAATAACTGTTATTAGAATAGAGATTCCATTTCAGTCTCCTGAATGTGCTGGAGCTGGGTGGAAACAGGCTCCTGTGCTGAATGACTTAGAGAAAGTGTATTACAGCTCTTTTGCTATTTGCCTATAAGGTTCTTGGTTTCAGGAGCCACCACATTTAGGGCTCTTTCACATGGGACGATTCAGTGATGATCCGCCCCGTGAACATCCGCTTGCTTAGCGGGGATCACTCTGCCGATCCCAGCTGAGCAGGAAGATGACAGGTCTGTCTCTGCACACTGTGCAGTGACGGACCTGTCAGAGTGCCGCTCTCCCCTATGGGGGAATCAGGTGATGGACCGTAGAGTCCATCGTCATCCGATCCGAAAACGGATGGAAAAGTAGGTTTTTCCTCCGTTACACTTTTTCGGATCGGAGAGGGTCGGATGTCAGCGGACATGTCACCGCTGACATCCGACACTCCATAGAGGTCTATGGAGGGTCCGTTCAGGTCCCCCTAAAAAACTGACAGGCGGACCTGAACGGACAGTCCGTGTGAAAGAGGCCTAAATGTTAAAAAAAGAATAAGTAGTTTTATTAATAATTATGTTTATAGTGATAACCTTGCTGATATGTATATGTATTTATGGTGTGGTGTTTTGAAAAGGTGTCTGTGTACTTTAGTATGACTTTGGTCCAAAGAATGTAAAGATGGATCAAAGTGGTAGTCCAAAGTCACACCTGGAAAGTGTGACTTAGGAGATGCACTAATGTGTATGGAGGCTTACTGCCACCCATATAATCATTTTAAGAATGCCTCACAAAACAGAATAAAAACAATCTTCTCATCAGAAAGCAGTTAAATGCCAGTGTGTACATCCACTATCAAATGCCAACATGTGGCAATTGAAGGGGGTATGAAAGCACAGATGGAGTTTGGCCCTTTCATCAACTGCCACTTGTGATGGCTAATGTGGCTTATTTTCAACTGCCATTGAAAAATATTATCTGTACCTCTAAATAAACTAAAATGCAGCAAACCTATTCATTATCTTTTCTTATTTTCCCTGAACAGAATCAAAAACGGGAAAACAGCCCAGATTGTATATCGTTATTATTGTTTTAATTCTTTTGACGATTTGTGGTTTTGTGATCATTGTGATCATTGTGAAGAAATTCTATTCAAGTAAGTATGGCGGCTTGGGCTGGAAAGATCTGTATATGGGTACAGTGTACTTTGGGTTAATTTGTATGTTTTAAAGGGTATACAGTATAATGGTTTTGTGTGATTTAATGTTTATATGTTTTATTTTTATGGCCAGTTCAGCAAGAAGCCACATTTCCATCAGTGTGTTGCCTTTCCTGTTCAACAGAAGTTGATTATTAGATCGACTTCTGTTGAAGGCACATGCTGGAAACCTGAAACAAAGTGACTGTTTTGTTGCGTGAGAGGTGCTCCTAGTGGGGTAGGAACCAATGCAAGAATAAATGGGAGGCAACTGCATGCATTATTTTTACATGTGGTCATCTGCACCTACTGCTTTCTCTTTGGTGAGCCTACCAGTGAGGTCCACCCCATTCAGCTTCCTGTGACTGGGTGGACAGCACTGCTGCACTGCTACTGATTTCAAAGCAGCGTTGTCACCATCATCTAGGCCAGTGATTCTCAACCTTTTTTCAGTCAAGGCACCCTTTAAAACTATGGACAACATTGAGGCCCCCCATTCTAAAATGTAAAAACTCTTCTAATAGCTTTTAATTCAGCAATAACAATACACGTAGAACAACGATAGAGGTGATTTATTCTTCCATAGCGAATACACTTTTGCAAACTGACACTGATTCCAATGTTTCTCTTCTCCCTCAGTTTTTCTCCATCACTCAGCTAATGAGAACCCAAAGCTGATGGAGAGAGGCAAGGAAGGGTCAAACAAGGATGATATGCAGGCAAATGGCATTCTCCTTATCAACTGATGATGTCATTGGTCGTTAGGAAGTTGGCAGCTAGAAGTAATTGTAATGGTGTACAATGAAAACCTGTGGCTTTGTGCAATTAGAAGGCAGGTTTCATCCACCCACCGGCTTGTATACAATTGTGGGGAAGTTTTTAGGCATTTTGAAAAAGGCACCCCAAAGAGACTGAAAAAGGCTGATCTAGGCTGTGGCTGCTTGCACTACAGTGGGGTGAGAAGATGTTGTAGGGGGTGTGGCTATCCACATTGTCTTTGATTTATAAGCCTGTAGCTCATTGGCGGCTGGTGTAGTTTTAGGATGGTGGGTGCGAGACCCCGCCCTTCCTTTTTGACCCCTCCCACTTCTCATAAGCCCCACCCCGTATAGAATCCACCCAATCCGTCCCCTGTATTCCACTTGCTTCCACCCATAGTGTCAGGAGTATACAGCTCAGCATCACAGGACAGAGTATATAGCTCAGCATCACAGATCAGGGTATATAGTGCAGCCTCACAGATCATGGTATATAACACAGCATCACAGACAATGTATACCCCACAGGTCATATCTGTACAATGTATACCCCACAGGTCATATATATATATATATATATATATATATATATATATATTACAATGTATACTCCACAGGTCATTTCTCTGTACAATGTATCTACGTATCATATACTGCATATGTACATTGTATACAATGAACACACAAGTCAATTACTGTATGTACATAAAAGTCATATGTACAATGTATATACACACAAGTCACATACACCAATCAGCCATAACATTATGACCACTGACCAGCCATCTGTGAATAATACTGTTTATCCGATTTACAATGGCATCTGAAAGTCAGTGGGATATATTAGGCAGCAAGTGAACATGTTGTCTCTGAAGTTGATGTGCTGAGATTTTTTAAGTGTCAGGGACTTCTTTCCATCGTTTCTTTGGGTAGGACAGCCCTACCCCCAGCACATAGATACACATGAGGTTTGGGGACAGTGAAACTATGCGGTTGAGTTTTGTTTTTACCACCCCCAGCTGCATCGCCTTTAGCTGCAGAAGCAGTGGCTGAGGTCAAACACATGCTTCAGTCACAGCAGGAAATATACCCTGTCACATTCAATGGCACTATCAGTTAAAAGTAACATACATACATATACATACATAGGCACATAAATAAACTCGCAAACTTTCATATATGCACATAGACTCACATACACACATACAGTATATACACACACATTCATACATAAGGTCACTTACATACACACACATATTTACATACATACAAACACACATACATATACACACACATAGCTATGCTCTGCTACTGACATTCCTGCCTGCTGGGTCTATGGCTCTCATATGGGGAGCTGGACTGGTCATAGACACATGCTATAGGGCTTTTGCACTGGTCACAGACTCCTATAGGGCCACAGGCTATTGTGCTGGTCAGACTGATGCTATGGGGCTGCTGTGCCCATCACCCACTTATCCTATAGGACTGAGGTACTGTTCTCACATTAATTCTATAAGGTTGTTGTACTGGTCACAGAATAATACTATAGAACTGAGGTTCTGGTCACAGACTCATACTATAGGACTGAGGTTCTGGTCACACAATTATACTATAGAGCCTACTCATACTACACACTGGGAGTGCACTGCAGAAACATTGCTTACCAAAATAGCTCCGCTCGGGCTGTGCGTTCCATGGAGCTGCTGACTTCACTTCCGGTTTATCACTGGCACAGGGAAACCGGAAGTGATGTCGTAACTCAGGGGGAAAGCACCGCCCATGCCCTGTGGCGGTGCCAAGCTAGAACAAAGCACCTGTAGTGATACTATGGGTGGAAGTATTCCAGCGCAATCCATTGCTCCACAAGGCAAGTCAAAACCTTGCAAATGAAGCGTCTCGTCTGCAATCTCATGATTGCATAGACATCGCGCTTCCCATAGTGTGCTGTGTCCGGCGCCCAAACGCAGTGCACTTAAAGGACCTTTTTTTTTTTTAAAGGGCCTTTTTTTTTTACTGGTTTTTGTTTTTTTGTGACTGTCTGGGGGGCGGCTCCCGTGAGCCCCCTATGGACGGGCCGCCACTGCTGTAGCTTGTCAATCAGCAGCTGGCCACACCTAGTTCTGTCCACTGATTTCTGGATTGGTAGAGCTGAAATCCTCCCACTGTGAGCAGCAATGTCACCTCTCCTCCCTGGTCATCTGGACATAGCAGAAACACATGTTTCCACACACTTTTTTGCACCTCTTCTCAGGTGAATGTGCTGCCCTATGCACAACACGCGTTTACACATGAAAAACGCTCAAAAAAAAAAAAAAAAAAAAAATGAGCACGAATGCACATTTCCACTGCACTCAGTGTGAGTAACATGTTCTTGAGAGGACCAGTTTTAGGCAGCAAGGGTAGGAGAGGTGAAAGTAAAAAAAAACACTGATGTAAAAGAGAAGTATGGGTTTTCCTTTTTTTTGTTTTTTAATTATACTTACCTAGGTGTCCCCCAGTGGCCCAAACACCGCTGATCGCTCGGTTCTCAAAGCTCCGTGAGCAGAGAGCTGCTGACCATCAGTTACTGGCTCTCTGCTCTAGCCACCCCCTCATTCACTGGAGTGCTGGGCTGTGGAAGGGAGCGGCTGGCTCAGGCTCTCAGCAGCTCGCTGAGAGGCTGAGCCAGATGCCAGTCCGGGCATGTGGGTGGATCCCGACCACATGGTTGCGATCCTTCCCTAGCCTGGACCAGCTCTGTGGGGGACAGCTGCTGAAAACGAGTCACAGGAACGGAGAACGGACTGCACTCCTGTGATCCACAGGAGATGCACAGCCAAACGAGCTTTGGCTGTACTTCTTTAACCATATGAGGACCGGAAGATTTTCCCCCTTAATGACCAGGCCATTTTTTGCGATACGGCACTGTGTCGCTTTAACTGACAATTGCATGGTCATACGACGTTGTACCCAAACAAAATTGACGTCCTTTTTTTCCCACAAATAGAACTTTCTATTGGTGGCATTTGATTACCTCTGTGGTTTTTATTTTTTGCGCTATAAACAAAAAAATACTGACAATTTAAAAAAAAAAAAAAATATTGAACTTTTTGCTATAATAAACATCCCCCCAAAAAATGTAGAAAAAAAAAATTTCTTCATCAGTTTGGGCCAATATGTATTCTTCTACATTATTTTGGTAAAAAAAAAAAAACGCAATATGCGTATATTGATTGGTTTGCGCAAAAGTTATGGCGTCTACAAAATAGGGAATAGAGTTATGGCATTTTTATTATTATTTTTTATTCTTACTAGTAATGGCGGCGATCAGCTATTTTTAGAGGGACTGCAACATTGCAACGGACAGATCAGACACTTTTAAAACTTTTTTGGGACCATTGACATTTATACAGTGATCAGTGCTATAAAAATGCATGATTACTGTATAAATGTCACTGGCAGGGAAGGGGTTAACACTAGGGGGCGATCAAGGGGTTAAATGTGTTCCCTGGGGGATGGGACTGTCTGGAAGTACAGGGAGATTGCTGTTCCTAATTACTAGGAACAGACGATCACTCTGTACTCCCCTGCCAGAATGGGGATCTGTTTGTTTACATTGGCAGATCCCGTTCTGGCTCTTTGAGGAGCGATCGCGGGTGGCCGGCGGACATCGTGGCCGGCCACCTGTTAAAGGTCGGCAAGTGGTTAATCAAAATCTTATCCGAATCGCTTCTTCTAATTGCTTCTAATGCTGATGTGACCTCTGTGAGTAAAGTTGCATTGAAGTAGGATCAAAGTCGCACAAAAGTTGCAAGCAAGTCGCACCACCGTTTTTTACACAGATTAAACTGGATGGAATAGTATCTTTATTCAACATTGCCATCTATGTCTATACAGTACATAGTTGCACTGGAAACCATAAGAAAGTCACATCACCTTAGTGTGACCCAAGCCCTAAACTTTGAGTTTATCGAATTCGCACATGTATCTAAAATACATCTTAAAAGCATGGTTAAAGGTAAAGAAGGAAATTACTGTAAATGATGACCTTCATTTTGCTTTTCTTTATAGGACGTGGACAGCTTGTAAAAACAGAAGAAGAGAAGATGGAGGAAAATAATAGTTGACTAGCCCCGCTGCAATTCTTTTGCTTTCATATATACATGTCATCTTTATTACCTATTTATATTACTTTTATGCTGTTTAATCTTGTACGCAAAAATTCATTACTGTTCAAAGTACCAAAACAAAAAAGAAAGCTGCTATTGGGTATAAAGTACTGGCACCTAGAGGTGAGCATGTCTGCAGCAGACTGCAAGTTCCCATTGCTACGCCTAAATTCCCAACTCTCCTGATGGAGAAAATTCCGACACTTCCAGATGCAGAAGACTGTGGAAGTTTCCTCCTATGGGGTCAGGGAAAGCTTCAGTACAACCAGGAAGAGCCGGAGCTTTGGTCATCAGAAGTGTCAGGTATTCAGGCATGATGGTGGAAAAATGCAGTCTGCTGCAAGCATGTGCACCTCTAGGTGTCTGCACTTTACACCTGCAGCAGTGTAAAAAAAAAAAAAAACAAAAACAAAAAAACAACAACCCACAACTACTTTAACCACTTGACCACTGGGTACTTAAAGAGGAGTTCCCATTTTAAAAAAATAAATAAAAATCAGCAGCTACAAATACTGCAGCTGCTGACTTTTAATAATCAGACACTTACCTGTCCCAGGGTCCGGCGATGCGGGGGATAGAAGCCCCGCTCGTCTCCCTCCCCATTCGGCAGTGCCGGCATTGCAACTGTGGGCGCCCAGTCGTGGCTTCACAGCTGGGCACCCACTGCACATGCGCGAGCGGTGCCGCGCGCCGTGATTGGCCGCTCAGTCATCTGGGACCTGTCACGTGTCCCAGATGATTGACAAGAGGAAGGGGGCAGAGCTGAGCCCTTCCTGCGCCGAGGGGAAGTGATTTCACAAGCCCAGGCACTGAAGGAGGCAGACTACGAGGGACCCCCTAGCAACAGCCATTTAGAGGTGAGTAAAAAAAAAATGTTTTCCAAATGTTTTATTTTTATTTTTTTTTATTTTTTTGGGTGGAACACCACTTTAAACCCCCTTCCTAACCAGACCAATGTTCAGCTTTCGGTGCTCTCACATTTTGAATGACCATTGCTCAGTCATGCAACACTGTACCTATATGAAATTTTTGTCCTTTTTTTCACACAAATAGAGCTTTCTTTTGGTGGTATTTAATCACCTCTGGGTTTTTTATTTTTTGCGCTATAAAAGAAAAAAGACAGAAAATTCTGTAAAAAAAATGCATTTTTCTTCGTTTCTGTTATAAAATTTTGCAAATTAGTAATTTTTCTTCATATATTTTGGCCAAAATTTATACTGCTACATATCTTTGTTAAAAATAACCCAAATTGGTGTATACTATTTGGTATTTGTGAAAGTTATAGAGTCCACAAGCTATGGTGCCAATATCTCTGAAAATTGATCACACCTGAAGTACTGATGGCCTATCTCATTTCTTGAGACCCTAACATGCCAGGAAAGTACAAATACCCCCTTTTTGGGAAGTAGACATTTCAAGGTATTTAGTAAGATGCATGGTGAGTTTTTTGAAGTTGTAATTTTTTCCCACAATTCTTTGCAAATCAAGATTTTTTTTCTTTTTTTTTTCACAAAATTGTTATATTAGCAGGTTATGTCTCACACACAGCATATGCATACAACAAATTACACCCCAAAACACATTTTGCTACTCCTCCTGAGTATGGCGATACCACATGTGTGAGACTTTTACACAGCATGGCCACATACAGAGGCGCAACATGCAGGGAGCACCATCAGGCGTTCTTGGAGCATAAATGTATGAGTGTGGATGGGTATGCAGAGTATGGATGGGTATGCAGAGTATGGATGGGTATGCAGAGTATGGATGGGTATGCATGGCTGAGAATGGATGGATTTTTCACTTATCAGCGCTGTGGGCACTACACATGCAGCCCACAGCGCTGCTGCCACCGAACTCTCCCCTCTCCGCTCACACTAGACGGAGAGGGGAAAGAGGAACCGGATATCACGCCGGTTTGTTTATATATGATCGTTCCATCATTTGACGGAGCGATCACGCGGTGAACGGCCATTTACTGTGATCTGTGATGCGCTGGTTTCAGGGGTCACGGATGTGTTCGGGTGCACACCTCAGGGGGCGCGTGAGACCAGGATTCTAGGAGGACGTCACTGTACGCCCTCCCAGAGTTATGTAACCGCCCTGTAGCTGTCATTCGGCTATGGGCCGGTTGTTAAGTAGTTAAAGTGGAACTTTACCTATAATAAGTTGAGAAAAAACATTTTCTTTAGCAAGGAACATACGTTCCACATTAATAATTATGCTGCCAAAATGAGTGTGTGTTGTAATTTGCCTCCAGCATTGTTTCTTCTTGCTGGAGGCGGCCATCTTTCAGAAGCAAAAAAGCCGTTTGGCTGGCTTCTGTCGAAGGAGCATGGCTGAAAATGGTCTGCCATTCGGCACCCAATCAGCGCTCTCAGCCAATGGCTGAAAGCGCTGACCAATGTGTTCTGGCCTGCGGGGGCAGCACCCCCTGTCAGAACACAATAGCTCAGCAGGGGAGATTTCTGTACTAATATCAGATTGTTAGTACAGTGGCTCCTCCTGAGATCTTCAGTTTTTTTTTTTTCCGCTGGGTTGAATGAAAAAAAAAAAAAAACTACTAGTGTGTACCCGGTTATGTAGAAGAAACTGGTTATTGTTACTCTTCCACCTTATAGAATGAAGTATGAGGCCCACAGATGCCCCCAAAAAATGTATGAAGATATGGTTTGATAGGAGGATTCTCCAGAAACTATGGAGGAGTTTCCCCTTCTTATTGTTTTAGTGGACTTTCCGTTAACTGCCTGTATAGCATTATATCACATGCCAATGGTCCTGATGGACAGTAATGTTTACACTTATACTTGAATGTATCTATTTATTTTTTGTTTTCTTTCTTCTGCGTTTTTTTACTTTTTCTTTTATTTTTGGAAATGTAAACTTCTATGCTAGACTTGGATTAAATAATGATACCTGGCTTATGTTTACAATCTATTGTAAGTCTTTCTACAATGGTCAATGTTGAGACTGTACATTAAACTACGGTCCCTTGTTATATGTTCTGTATAGCTTTGTTATGATCCATGTATGCAATCTGATACTTCATTGTCTGACAATAAAAATGTTAAAAAAAGAAAGTCCTATCATCTTTCATTTTCAGAAAAGGAAACAGGTGCATCCTGGGAGCTCTGACTCCATATTAAGAAGTGAGGGAGAGGAAACCGGCTATCATATTTTCAGCACATGTCGTGGACTAAACTTATCTGCAGCCTAGTTATTTCATAGTCTTTTTTTTTTTAAATACTTCATACATTGATTGTATGTACTTATCTGTTTTTCTCAATAGCTT
The DNA here is from genome assembly GCF_042186555.1 of Aquarana catesbeiana. Lineage (NCBI taxonomy): Eukaryota > Metazoa > Chordata > Amphibia > Anura > Ranidae > Aquarana > Aquarana catesbeiana. The sequence continues at coordinate 36,061,739 of NC_133332.1, forward strand.
CACCCAACCCTAGAGCCTGAAGTCACTATATCTGGTCTCCTACAGTACAAGGAAATGTAATAATTTTAGTAAATATAAACTGCTAAATACCTTTTCTCATCAGCAGTATACAGTGGGGACGGAAAGTATCCAGACCCCCTTAAATTTTTACACTATGTTATATTGCAGCCATTTGCTAAAATCATTTAAGTTCATTTTTTTTCATCATTAATGTACACATAGCACCCCATATTGACAGAAAAACACAGAATTGTTGACATTTTTGCAGATTTATTAAAAAAGAAAAACTGAAATATCACATGGTCCTAAGTATTCAGACCCTTTGCTCAGTATTTAGTAGAAGCACCCTTTTGATCTAATACACCTGGATTTGGGGATCCTCTGCCATTCCTCCTTGCAGATCCTCTCCAGTTCTGTCAGGTTGGATGGTAAACATTGGTGGACAGCCATTTTTAGGTCTCTCCAGAGATGCTCAATTGAGTTTAAGTCAGCACTCTGGAGAAGGTTTTCGTCCAGGATATCCCTGTACTTGGCCACATTCATCTTTCCCTCGATTGCAACCAGTCGTCCTGTCCCTGCAGCTGAAAAACACCCCCACAGCATGATGCTGCCACCACCATGCTTCACTGTTGGGACTGTATTGGACAGGTGATGAGCAGTGCCTGGTTTTCTCCACACATACCGCTTAGAATTAAGGCCAAAAAGTTCTATCTTTGTCTCATCAGACCAGAGAATCTTATTTCTCACCATCTTGGAGTCCTTCAGGTGTTTTTTTTCAGGTGTTTCTTTAGCAAACTCCATGGGGGCTTTCATGTGTCTTGCACTGAGGAGAGGCTTCCGTTGGGCCACTCTGCCATAAAGCCCCGACTGGTGGAGGGCTGCAGTGATGGTTGACTTTCTACAACTTTCTCCCATCTCCCGACTGCATCTCTGGAGCTCAGCCACAGTGATATTTGGGTTCTTCTTTACCTCTCTCACCAAGGTTCTTCTCCCCCAATAGCTAAGTTTGGCCAGATGGCCCGCTCTAGGAAGGGTTCTGGTCGTCCCAAACATCTTCCATTTAAGGATTATGGAGGCCACTGTGCTCTTAGGAACCTTAAGTGCAGCAGAATTTTTGTAACTTTGGCCAGATCTGTGCCTTGCCACAATTCTGTCTCTGAGCTCTTCAGGCAGTTCCTTTGACCTCATGATTCTCATTTGCTCTGACATGCACTGTGAGCTGTAAGGTCTTATATAGACAGGTGTGTGGCTTTCCTAATTGTAACAAGCTCCTTGCTCACTCGGTTCCACTCTCCCGACACTCCTATGCAGCTATAGAATCAGATTGCAGATCGCAACTTCTGATGGTTCGGTCATCCAAACACCAGGCAGGCTGTATGTAAGTTCAACCAGGAATCTCTTTTATTGAAAAATACAGGCTCTTTTATACACTAAAAGTGGAGGTGCATACCTCCGGCTCATATTACCCTAACAATACACCTGTAACCTAATTAACCTAATTAACATGGGCAAATTAACTAATCCCTTTAGACAGCCTAGATGACTCAGACATGACCTTTAGGCCAGACTGGCAGTCTTGTAGCTCAGAAAACCCAATCAACATTATCACAATAGCAGAGTTAATTAACACAAACAACAATGGGGATCTAATGACTCTTAGATCCCATACTAGAGACTTATTTACAATACACATTTTAGCAGGCAACAGACAGACAGGTGGCTGGAATTTACATCAGCATCTCCTAACAGTATCTGTCCCAGCATTATGAATCAGCCACTACTTCTAATATGGCAAATCCAGGGTCCCCAGAGTCTGTGTGTCCTGGGGGACCATGACCCGAATCCACAGTAGTACCACCTCAAGGGTCCCCAGGCATGCAGCTCACAAAGAGAACCGTTCCCCCAAATGCCAGGGTCCACGATCGATCGGCAAGAGGCTAGCATTCAGTCCCCTCCAAAAGTCTCTCTCTCCCGGCTAGGTCTGTCACACTAATCAAGTCCAATCAGTATAATCAAACGCAGCTGGACTCAAATGAAGGTGTAGAACCATCTCAAGGTTGATCAGGAGAAATGGACAGCACCTGAGTTAAATATATGAGTGTCACAGCAAAGGGTCTGAATACTTAGGACCATGTGATATTTCAGTTTTTTTTTTTAATAAATCTGCAAAAATGTCAACAATTCTGTGTTTTTCTGTCAATATGGGGTGCTGTGTGTACATTAATGAGGAAAAAAATGAACTTAAATGATTTTAGCAAATGGCTGCAATATAACAAAGAGTGAAAAAATTAAGGGGGTCTGAATATTTTCCGTCCCCACTGTATAGCAGTCTTGTAACTTCTATCAGTGTCTGGTTAAAGTTTGTAGGATGAGTTTTCATTCTCCTCTGACGTCCTAAGAGGCTGCAGGACCCCTGACCCTCTGTCTCCACAGTGCTGATTGGCCCTGTGCTGATCACATGCACTCTCCCAAGAAATAAAACTCTCTAGCAATACACATCAAACTGAGCACGTGCAGAGTGACTCCAAAGGCTCCATCTTATCAGAAGATGGACTGGGGACTGTGGAAGTAGGGCAGGATCAAACAGCCTTTTTACTCAGTGCAGAGGATTAACCCCTTAGGTTCCACAGTGAGTATAACCACCATGCTTTACTGCATATACAGACTGATTTTACTGTTGTGAGTTTAGTAACACTTTAATAAAGCTTTAAGATTTCACTCAGTCTGGCTAATTGCAGAATATGAGGGTTTGTTGACAGGAGGAGAGAGCAGAGAGATGAGCCCACCAGTGTCTTGTCACTATTTCACTTTCCAGCCAGGAGGATGGGGGTGGGTAGATGACGCTACTGTATTCCTTAAAGTGGTTTTAAACTCAAAACCAAAAATATCATATATTTCAGCATTTCTTTCCTAAATGTACATAATATATAAAAGGGTACTGACATTTATAGGTAAAGTTGATCCACGGAAAATCCGATTGCCTCTCTGGGATCAGGAAGGAATTTTTTCCCCTGCTGTAGCAAATTGGATCATGCCTTGCTGGGGTTTTTCACCTTCCTCTGGATCAATTGTGGGTATAGGATTGTGTAAATTAAAATGTATTCTTTTTTTTAGTTGAACTAGATGGACTTGTGTCTTTTTTCAACCTGACTAACTATATAACCATTTATTCCAGGGGTCAGCAACCTTTTTTCCACTTAAGGGTCGGATTCAATGTATGTGAATGCATATAAATAAAGATAATAATAATCCTGACATAGTAATAATAACAGTACAGGTTTACCTCACTTTAAGGTGCTTCACTAATACAAAAGCCAGTTCACCCTGAGGGAGTGTGTGGCTGGGGATTCAGATTCTACTGCCCCATCCTAGCACTCAAGGGTGGCTGACGCCAGCCCTGCCCACCAGCATGGTCTGGAGATGAGGTTCCTGCCTACAGGGAAGATGGGGCCCCTCTCCTAAGGAGAGATGGGGTTCCGGTCCCCAAGTAAGAAGAGGTCCTTGTCTCCAGGGGTGATGGGGTCCCTAATAGGTTCCCCCCCATATTACAGTGTCCTCTGTCCCCCTTTACATCACTCCTATAGTGTCCTGTGCCCCCCCATAGCAGTTTTCTGTGTCCCCCCCAAGCAGTATCCCCTGCCCCCCTGCACCCCACCCCACTCACACACAAACACAGAACTCTCCTACCTTACACAGCAGAGATCGACATCACAGGTCTGGATGGGGACAGGAACTGCTGAAGTTAATCAATACTATATGTGGCGCTTACTCAATGAGCATAAATATCTTCAAACACGGTATAAAGTGCAAAAATACAAAAGTGACAGTGCACTTTATACTGTGTTTGAAGATATTAATTGGTCACTGAGTAAGCGCCACATATAGTATTAATTATTTAGCACTGTGTGGGAACACCATTTCATGTTGGCAGCCACTCACATATATAGTTTTATCTATTTTGGTTTACACATTAGTATTTTTACTTTTAAATGCTGAAGTTAACTTTCACATTAATAGGCTGCTAGGATCGCCCAGCAACCAATCAACTGCTGTTTAATGTGAAAAGTATACTCCAGCAGTTCCCGCTCCCATCCAGCCCTGTGATACCAGCCACTCACTGCTGAGGGCAGCGGCAAAAATGTTTGTGGGCTGGGTGCCCGTGAATTAATCATGGGCACTGATGGGCCAGAGAGTTAGTGGTGGCAGGCCGAGTGCGGCCCGCGGGCCGTACGCTGCCGACCCCTGATTTATTAGATGTGATGGCTGCATTCGTATTCACTTGGAAATCTGGCCAGTAACACACCTCCTGTATTAGAGCGCCCCCACTCTGCATGAAGGAGCAACAGAGACGCCTTTGGACAGCAGCATTGTCAGTCTAGGGGAGGGGAATATTAATTGTACCAGCAGATTTAGATTAGACACTAACAAATTTAAGCCAAATTCCAAGGAACACTGCTATTACAGCAAGTTTTTTCTTTTGGAATTTTACATGAATAAAAGGTGATAAATAGAAATGAAATGCATCATTCTTGCTGGAATTCAAAGTGTAATTTTCTGTAAAGCCCTACCTAATGGTAATTCTTATGTTTAGAGAATAAATATGTGGATTTTACAGGAATCCAAATTATTAATTCATAAAAATACAATTTTTTTGTCACATATTATAGCAGATTGAGGGCCAGTTGGGACTCTCCTCCTTCTGGGTTGACGTCATAAGATGTTGTCCTAGTCACGCCACTTGTGCTCGCCTCCAGTCACAACGCGGCAATTGGTGGTGAGCAGTGTCCCTCGCACACAGCCCATCACCGATCAGGGTAAAGAGCCAATGGCATTTACTCTTTACCATGTGATTAGCTGTGTCCAATCGCAGCTGATCCCATGTAAACAAATGCTGGTTATCTGCATTTTCTTTCCTCTCCTCTCAGTGCTCTCACTATGTGAGGAATGGAAAGCCAATAACCGGCATTCCTGTGACAGCAGACATTTACACTGATAATCAATGCCCTGATGATCAGTGCAACATATCAATGCCCATCAGTTCCGTCTATCAGTGCTCGTCAGCGCCACCCTATCAGTGTCTCTCCATCAGCGCAGTTTCATCAGCGCACATCAGTGAATGAGAAAAATTGCTTATTTGCTAATATTTATAACAGAAAAAGAAAAAAGTTGTATAAAATTGGTCTTTTTTTCTATTATTTACCACCGTAAGAAAGCTCTATCTGTCTCAAAACATTATAAAAATGTAATTTGGGTAGTATTGCATAATCACACAATTGTCATTCAAAGTGCGACAGCGCTGAAAGCTAAAAATTGGCCTGGGCAGGAAGGGGGGTGAAAGTACCCAGTAGGCAAGTGGTTAAAAAAAGGTAGTTCTGCCTGATACAGTGTATTTCGGCTGCATTGTATTAAAAGAGTCACATGATGTTGGTCTTTAATACATAACTTAAAAATAAAGAAGTAAAAATGATCAACTATTCTTTCCCTTCCCACCATTAATCAACAGACTAATTAAATTAAAAAAAAGGCTTGGTTTAGCCACCTGATATTGCAGTCATGTGACAGGCTGGGCCCTGACACACATCATTCCATAGTTCCACTCAAAACTGGCCTTTTTTTACACATACACGGTTTGGGTGATGGCCTCTTTAGTCTGACAAAAAGGAAGTTTAGTCTGTCTCCACACTCCTTTGAAAATATGAAAGACTATCAGCCACACTCCGCTTAGCTTCTCTTACCGTATTATTTATTAGTCACTATTAAATAGTCACTACTGCCACTGAGGAACCGCACATTCCACAAACTCACGAAAGGGGGCAGAATCTACCAACTAAAAAGGTAGCAGTTGAAGTGCTAGCAATTTTGACAAGCTAGCATTCAACCGCTGGGCATGTGGATGGCTGGGAGTGAACTTCTTTCTGCGGAGCAGCAGCTGGGGCAGGGAAATTTGCCTGGTACAATCTGACGTTGGTGTACCGATAGCAGATTGCCCGCAAGTACTTGGCTGTGACACACCTAATTCTACACCTTCATTCCTCTCAGTGCAGGTCTCAGAGAGGACTGAAGGTATAGTGGGGTAGGAGATCCCAGCTGATGAGGAACAAGGAGAGGTACTCTTTGTTCTTTGGTGTGGGTCTTTTAGGTACGCTTGCCAACGAACTGCATGGCAGGTCAACATATGTCTGGTCAAGCATGTGGTGCCCAAGCGGGAGATGTTTTGGCCACGCGAGATACGATACGCTTGAGACATATGTTGCAAATAGCAGCGGTGCGATCTGATGCACTTGTCTCAAAAAAGGCCCACACCAAAGAACTTTTGGAATAACGTGCAGAGACAGCAGCACCCTGCACATGTGGAGCTCTGTGGTGTGATGTAGTCAATGTGCTGCCCTTAAGCTGGCCCCTGGAGGGCATCCTGGTGATGTGCCTTCTCCTCCTCCTCTCTCCTATCAGGCACCCACGTATAGTCAGTGACCTCATCATCCCCTCCCTCCTCATCACTGGAGCAAACCTGGCAGTATGCTGCAGCAGGGGGAACATGACTGCCAGATTGCTGTCCTTCTTGTGCACCCCCTCTGTCTGGGCTCACGTTACTGCCTTCCTCTAGCTGAGCACCATCATCGGAGCCCACAAAATGCTGGGCATTCTCCTGGAGCATGTACCCAACACTGTGGTCAAACAGTTTGGGGGACTCCTCAGGAGAACATGGTGGGGCTAGGGAAGGAGTGACTGATGCCATTGAGCCGAGGGAAGAGGCCGCGTTGGCAGCTGCTTTGCCAGACAGCGTACCCTGAGCCTGGGTGAGAGAGGATGAGGAGGATGAGGATAGCTTTGTCATCCACTCGACCAAGTCTTCCACATGTTGCGGCTCAACATGGCCAGCTGCTGAAAAAAAGGCCAAGCGTGTCCCACGGCCACGTGCTGATAAGGATGCACCATGTCCACGACCAGCACTGTTGCCTCTAGACACAGAACCTGCTTGCCCTCTTTTATTGGCTTGTGACTGTCTGCCTCTCCTTGTTGGCCTTCCAGACATAGTGTTGGCCTGCAGTGAGATGTAGCTGCACAAAACTGGGATATATATATATATATATATATATATATATATATATATATATATATATATATACACATATACACACTGCAGCTAGCAGAATCAACTGCCTGTTTGTAGTATTATTAGTGTGTGAACACCTGCACTTGTCTTCAGGTAGCTATACTGTAGGTGCAACTGTGCAGGGTACACAGTACAGTAAATGGAAATACGTCAAGAGCCTGCCTGTGCTATTAATAGGACCACAAGAAGCACACAAGCACCTGGCTTCAGGTAGCTATACTGTAGGTGCAACTGTGCAGTGTACACAGTACAGTAACTGGAAATACGTCAAGAGCCTACACAAGCACCTGGCTTCAGGTAGCTATACTGTAGGTGCAACTGTGCAGGGTACACAGTACAGTAACTGGAAATACGTCAAGAGCCTGCACAAGCACCTGGCTTCAGGTAGCTATACTGTAGGTGCAACTGTGCAGGGTACACAGTACAGTAACTGTAAATACGTCAAGAGCCTGCCTGTGCTATTAATAGGATCACAGGAAGCACACAAGCACGTGGCTTCAGGTAGCTATACTGTAGGTGCAACTGTGCAGGGTACACAGTACAGTAACTGGAAATACGTCAAGAGCCCACACAAGCACCTGGCTTCAGGTATCTATACTCTAGGTGCAACTGTACAGGGTACACAGTACAGTAACTGGAAATACGTCAACAGCCTACACAAAGACCTGGCTTCAGGTAGCTATACTGTAGGTGCAACTGTGCAGGGTACACAGTACAGTAACTGAAAATACGTCAAGAGCCTACACAAGCACCTGGCTTCAGGTAGCTATACTGTAGGTGCAACTGTGCAGGGTACACAGTACAGTAACTGGAAATACGTCAAGAGCCTGCTTATGATATTAATAGGATCACAAGAAGCACACAAGCACCTGGCTTCAGGTAGCTATACTGTAGGTGCAACTGTGCAGTGTACACAGTATAGTAACTGGAAATACGTCAAGAGCCTACACAAGCACCTGGCTTCGGGTAGCTATACTGTAGGTGCAACTGTGCAGGGTACACAGTACAGTAACTGGAAATACTGTAAAAACACCTGCCTGCCTGTCAGTATATTAGGAAGAGAAGAACAGGATCTAGCTAAACTGAATACAGTGTATATATATATATATATATATACACACACACACAACACCTGGGATGCATATATATACACAATACACTGTAAGTGCAGCTAACTGACTCGACCTGCCTACTCTATCTAACTTAAATCAAATGACACTGTCTCTCTGTCTATCTCTCTCTCAACGCCGGAACACACTACACAGGGCGGCCATGCAGGCAGCCTTATATAGTGTGGGGCGTGTACTAAACCCCCTGAGCCATAATTGGCCAAAGCCACCCTGGCTTTGGCCAATTACGGCTCTCTGTAAGACAGCGCTGTGATTGGCCAAGCATGCGGGTCATAGTGCATGTTTGGCCAATCATCAGCCAGCAATGCACTGTGATGCCACAGTGAATTGTGGGCCATGATGCGCCACTCGAATTTGGTGCGAACGGTCCATAACGTTTGCAATTCGGCGAACGACCGAACACACGATGTTCGAGTCGAACACGAAGCTCATCCCTAATAACAAGTAAACCAATAAAACAATGAAACCTCCTATGTGAGCAACCGCAGTAGACAACAAAGGTGATGGAAGCCACTAGACCCAAAACAGAGTTAACATGCGTTCCACCAAGAGGTGACATAGCGCAACATGCGTTCCAGGCTTACGCATTTCATCATCAAGCGTGACGTCATCAGAAGAATTGGTTGCCAGAAGTGTCCACCACATGGCCCTTGCAGTGTGCTTAAAGAGTCCACATGAAGACCTGAAGTCTTCCAACAACGACATGGTAAGATCACTCAGCAAGACTGGTTGGTGGGACAGTAAGTCTGCTGCTTCTGATTTATGTTCTCAACTTCCATAAGTAGAACAAAAGAGGGTCATGTGATCTGGGCCAGAACTGGAGAGGGAGAGGGGAACATTGAGAGGGGTGCCACAGCTGACAGGTGTAGTGATAGTGACATCATTACTCCTGTCAGCCCAGCGATGGGAGCTCGGGGGAGAGAGCTGGGTGGCAGTGCAGGCTGTGTTCTCTCTCCCCTTTCTCCTTCCTGCCACTGCAGCGCTCCTGTTGCCTGTACTGTTCTTCCAATGAGTGGCAGTTTGGAACTTTATCTCCCAGCCGCCCCGTATTTCTTGCAGCCATGAGGAAGCTGCTGAGTGGGTAAGCCATTGTTCATGCTTGCTCAAAATACTGAGGCTTAGCCACTTCCCGCCCGGCCTATAGCAAAATGACAGCCGGGCGGGGATTTAATTGTTCTGAGTGGATGCCATATGACGTCTCTCAGAACAAGCCTCTCTTGCGTGGCGATTGGTGGTGCAGTGTATCACTCAGACACACCGCATCTACAATCACGGTACAGAGCCTTTGACAAAGGCTCTTTACCATGTCATGTGATCAGCTGTGTCCAATCACAGCTGATCACAGTGTAACTAGGAAGTGCCAGTTAATGGCACTCCTCTACTCTCGCTGGCAGCGTGTGAGGAGAGGATAGCTGATAAGCAGCTTTCCTCACAGGGAAGATCTGCACTGATAATCAGTGCAATGATTATCAGTGCAGCCCCATCAGCGATGCCTGCCAGTGCCCACTGGTGATGTCAATCAGGGCCCATCAGTCATGCCAATCAGTGCCCAACAGTGCTGCCTTTCAGTGCTCTTCAGTGATGCCTGTCAGTGCCCATCAGTGCTGCATATCAATGCTATCAGTGCCCATCAGTGTTGCATATTAGTGCCTCCTCATCAGTGCCCATCAGCAGGGCTGCTGATAGGGGGACCACCGGTCCTCTTGTAGGGGCCTGAGCACACAGGGGGCCCATGCAGGGAGGGGGATTAGTGATGGACGACACTTGCAAATCTCTTCCTCCAACAGCTGAAAGCTGGTCTCTCCCCCTCTCCCTGCTGCCAGCTTTTATCTGCTGAGAAAGGCAGTAGTCCCTCACTAATCCCTCTCCCTGTGTGCCCCCCTCCTCCCAGCCCTGGCTCTAATGTTAGCTCTGCTCATGAGTTTATCTCTGTAAATTTGTTTCTCTCCCTCTGTCTTTCTGATCCCGCAGCCTGTATATTTTTTCTTCATCTCATTTTCATTTTTATTTATTAGCTCAGTTTTGTCTTTTAGATTTAGCAGGAATTCTGTGAGTTATGTTGTATTTGTGTCTGCTAATAATGATTTTATCGTATTTTTAGTGAAATATAGCTATAATATTTTCTTGGGGGGCCCTGTGAGGTAGTCTATAAGGGGCCCCGCAATTTCTATCAGCAGCCCTGCCCATCAGTGCCGTCTCATCAGCACAGATCAGGAGAAGGAGAAAAATTACTTCTTTACAAAATTTTATAACAGAAACTAAGAAAACTTTTTCTTTTCAAAGTTTTCTGGCATTTTTAGTTTTTTAGCAAAAAATAGATAACTTGGTGATTAAATACCACCAAAAGAAGCTCTATCTGTTTAAAAAAAATGATAAAAAATTTAATTTGGGTACAGTGTTGCATGACCGCACAATTGTCAAAGTGCGATAGCGCTGAAATCTGAAAATTGGCCTGGCCGAGAAGGGGGTGTCCAGTATTGAAGAGGTTTCAGCATTTATAAAGTCCCATTACTCTATTCTCTTTGTTCCAGTTAACCCGGGATGTGGTGCTGTATTTTGGCTGATATACATTATCATGACTATTGAAGTGGTTAACAAACACGCCCATAGTGTTAACGTGAGTTTTTGAGTTTGCGTTGTGTTTAATGCGTTTGACAGAAAATATATAAACCAAAAAATATGAAAAAAAAAATGGGAATCCCGTCAGGATGGAAGTTTAGTAGTACTCACCACATATATTAAAAGGGGTGTGATCAAAAAACTATACATGAAGAAAAAATAAAAAATAAAAAACTAAATGACCAAGGCACACCAAACAGAGTAAACTACAAAAAGATTTTATTAGCTATACAAAGCTGAACACAGAAAAATGTGTACACAACCACCCCTAAAAGGCAGATATGGAGGGAATACCGGTAAAGAGAATCCAACCAATCTGTCTAAACCCTCCCTGTAAACAGTATATGATCCCTCATAGCAAAGCTAGGAAGACCGCAAGCAGGGGGGAGGTTCCTCTCTACCCAATAAGTAGCACACCCCTATAGCACCTATGAAACTCCCTACTACCTGAGATTACAGGCTAAACCATACAGTTCCTGAGGGGACAGCGTGATAATGCAAATGCACTCAGACCCCGTTCAAATAGGGACGACTTGTCAGGCGACCTAGTCGCCTGACAAGTCGCCTCCCGTTCTGTGCTATGGAACTGTTCTAAGGGGAGCGACGCAAGTCGCTCCGACTTAGAAAAAGGTTCCTGTACGACTTCGGGGACGACTTGGGGCGACTTGCATAGACTTCTATACAGAAGTCGTTTTGCAAGTCGCCCGGGCAGTCGTGTGCAGGTCGCCTCGGTGTGAATGGGGTCTAAGTGTTCACGCTGTTCCCAGACACAAACAGCTCAATGGCTAGCCATGGTATCTGCAGTCCATTAGTCAGTCAAAAGGAGAGATGGGTAGTAAAAAATAGGAACAAATTGGAAAGAAACAAAAAAAAATGGAAGGACAAAAAATGTATGATGAAATGCTGTAATATAGGAGAAAACAGAGGGGCCTGATTCCGTCTGGTAGAAATGAGTATCCTGAGATGTAAATCAATCCAAAGTTCTCTTCCTGTGTTATTTTAGACAAGGATATAACAGATGTCCAGCATAGTGTTTACCACTGGATATGAAAACAATGTGTAACCACACAAATGGGGACATGTGAGTAAATAGATATGCACTATACCCATATGCTGAGGAGTCTATTATAAGACAGTATGTCTTCACAGCTGAATGGATGCTAGATGAGGACACAATTCCAATAAACAATTGATAGCTGTATGTCCTCCATATATTGTAGCTAGCATAAGTGCAGACAAGGGTATATGCAAAAAAAGCCAGGTTTTCTCACTGATGGTAGTTTAACATGGATGTCCCTCTGAGATAAACGACCTTGATGCAGATCTGTATGGTATGTATATCCAAACGATGTTCCAATATGTCCATATTTAAAAGCAAAGCATAGGTGCCTCTTCACCTGAGCTGCTTAGCTGATCAGCAGGGCTATGTTCCATTCCGTGACACCTGCGGCTGGTCTGATCCATGGCAATTAGTTTGAGAAAAAGATAGATTTTTGAAGAGCAGCAAAGTGACACAATCAGTTGTGGCTTGTGCTCCATTTTTTGTGGTGCGGCAAGAAAACCGTCTCCTCTCATCCACAAGCTCCCTTGGCACTAGCCCCATCCAGGTCCTGGGCGGCTTCCCTGGCTTCTCCTCCCGGCCAATCCGGTCGCTTCTCCTTCTAGCCAATCTGGTCTCAGGACACGGTTCCTGTCCTGATTGGCCGGGAGCAGAGGCAGTGGCGTCTCCAGCTTTCATATTTGGGGGGGCACAGGGACGAAAGTAGGGGGGCAACTATAAAATGCAATTTTATATATATACTGTATATATATATATCCTGAGGCCCTTTACTATGATCCCGCAACGGCCCTTTCACATGTTCTGCAGTGAGCTCCCTTCCTACTGTATTGGGGCCCCCCCAGGGTGGTAGAAAACAAGAGATATATGTCACCAGCATACCAAGAAAATATAAGGGTCCAAAGCAGTGGGAGAACTATCAGGGTTTCAAAGGTTGTCTTGCCTCTGGGCCCTGGTGTTCTGCCACTGTGGGGTTCCCCAGCCTCCTCTTGCTGTCCTGCCCCTGCTATTGACAGCGCTGGTCTGGCATCTCTTGGAATTTACAGGCTGGTTCTCCTGTCCTAAGTAATTGAGAGTCCTGGTAGAGTCCTTCCTGCAACTTGCCTCCCTGCCAATGAGGATGCAGGGGAAGGAGCAGATCAGGCGGCCATGGTTGTGTGAGCGCTCGCATTATGCAGTGTCAGCAAGCAGAGTGAGGGGGGAGGAATCATCCGTAGGAGCTGACTGGTGACGCTCTCCCTCTCAATAGAGACTGTGTTACTCCAGCGGTGGCCCGAGTAAGATAGGGCGCATCCGCTACAAATGCAAACAAAAAGACATTGCCTTTTTGTAAAGGAAAGAGCCAGGTAAGCCAGATCATTTTCTTCTAGGATGTCAGAAACCATGAAATCAGACCGAGACAGAAGTACAGTTTAAATCAAACTTGTTTAATAGTAAAAGTAAAAAGAACAAACGTAGTCAAAACATAGCCAAAGTTCAGTAACCGGAATGGATAGTCAGACAAGCCAGAAGTCAGGAATCAAAGTAGTGGAACAGCAAGCAGGATCTGGAGCCAGAAGGGATGTCAGCAAAGCCAGTCTTTAAACAGGAACACAGGAGATGTTTGTTGTGATGTTGACCAAGGCAAAGGCAGAGCTCCTCTGGACTGGACGGCTTAAGTAGGCAGGACTGACGAGCAGGATATCATCAACAGCTGAGTAACTGTGGAGAGATAGGAGCAATTAGCCAACAGCTCAGCGGCCAGCTCAGAGAAGGAAGGGCTGAGCCCAGCCCTGACATAGGACCAGGGCTAGTGGAGTGGAGGCCAGCTGATCCTTCAATGAGCTGATCTGATCTTTCAGCTGCAGCCAACAGTGACAAGAGCAGCTGAAAGATCCCTTCTGTGTTCTAACTACTGCACTACCTAAGAGAGGGCTCTAAAACTCTGCACCCCCCAGTCCTTGGTTGCTAGGTCTGCTGGTGTCCTAGCAACCATTTACATCACTTGTTTGCTCCACCCCCAGCTCCTGGTGTACTGTGCAACCATGCTGGTTAAGGTAGGGGGGCACATTGATGTAAAGGAGGCGGGGCACATTGATGTAAACAGGGGCACATGTAAGGGGGGATACGCTAATGTAAGAGGGGTACATTGGTGTAGGGGGCGCTTATGTAAGGGGAAGCTCTGATGCAAGGAAGGTACTGTTGTAAGGGGGGACACTAATGTAAGATGGGGGAATTCATTTAAGAGGGGGCACTGATACAAAGGGGAACTGATGTAACAGGGGCACTGAAGTAAAAGGTTCCTGTACGACTTCGGGGACGACTTGGGGCGACTTGCATAGACTTCTATACAGAAGTCGTTTTGCAAGTCGCCCGGGCAGTCGTGTGCAGGTCGCCTCGGTGTGAATGGGGTCTAAGTGTTCACGCTGTTCCCAGACACAAACAGCTCAATGGCTAGCCATGGTATCTGCAGTCCATTAGTCAGTCAAAAGGAGAGATGGGTAGTAAAAAATAGGAACAAATTGGAAAGAAACAAAAAAAAATGGAAGGACAAAAAATGTATGATGAAATGCTGTAATATAGGAGAAAACAGAGGGGCCTGATTCCGTCTGGTAGAAATGAGTATCCTGAGATGTAAATCAATCCAAAGTTCTCTTCCTGTGTTATTTTAGACAAGGATATAACAGATGTCCAGCATAGTGTTTACCACTGGATATGAAAACAATGTGTAACCACACAAATGGGGACATGTGAGTAAATAGATATGCACTATACCCATATGCTGAGGAGTCTATTATAAGACAGTATGTCTTCACAGCTGAATGGATGCTAGATGAGGACACAATTCCAATAAACAATTGATAGCTGTATGTCCTCCATATATTGTAGCTAGCATAAGTGCAGACAAGGGTATATGCAAAAAAAGCCAGGTTTTCTCACTGATGGTAGTTTAACATGGATGTCCCTCTGAGATAAACGACCTTGATGCAGATCTGTATGGTATGTATATCCAAACGATGTTCCAATATGTCCATATTTAAAAGCAAAGCATAGGTGCCTCTTCACCTGAGCTGCTTAGCTGATCAGCAGGGCTATGTTCCATTCCGTGACACCTGCGGCTGGTCTGATCCATGGCAATTAGTTTGAGAAAAAGATAGATTTTTGAAGAGCAGCAAAGTGACACAATCAGTTGTGGCTTGTGCTCCATTTTTTGTGGTGCGGCAAGAAAACCGTCTCCTCTCATCCACAAGCTCCCTTGGCACTAGCCCCATCCAGGTCCTGGGCGGCTTCCCTGGCTTCTCCTCCCGGCCAATCCGGTCGCTTCTCCTTCTAGCCAATCTGGTCTCAGGACACGGTTCCTGTCCTGATTGGCCGGGAGCAGAGGCAGTGGCGTCTCCAGCTTTCATATTTGGGGGGGCACAGGGACGAAAGTAGGGGGGCAACTATAAAATGCAATTTTATATATATACTGTATATATATATATCCTGAGGCCCTTTACTATGATCCCGCAACGGCCCTTTCACATGTTCTGCAGTGAGCTCCCTTCCTACTGTATTGGGGCCCCCCCAGGGTGGTAGAAAACAAGAGATATATGTCACCAGCATACCAAGAAAATATAAGGGTCCAAAGCAGTGGGAGAACTATCAGGGTTTCAAAGGTTGTCTTGCCTCTGGGCCCTGGTGTTCTGCCACTGTGGGGTTCCCCAGCCTCCTCTTGCTGTCCTGCCCCTGCTATTGACAGCGCTGGTCTGGCATCTCTTGGAATTTACAGGCTGGTTCTCCTGTCCTAAGTAATTGAGAGTCCTGGTAGAGTCCTTCCTGCAACTTGCCTCCCTGCCAATGAGGATGCAGGGGAAGGAGCAGATCAGGCGGCCATGGTTGTGTGAGCGCTCGCATTATGCAGTGTCAGCGAGCAGAGTGAGGGGGGAGGAATCATCCGTAGGAGCTGACTGGTGACGCTCTCCCTCTCAATAGAGACTGTGTTACTCCAGCGGTGGCCCGAGTAAGATAGGGCGCATCCGCTACAAATGCAAACAAAAAGACATTGCCTTTTTGTAAAGGAAAGAGCCAGGTAAGCCAGATCATTTTCTTCTAGGATGTCAGAAACCATGAAATCAGACCGAGACAGAAGTACAGTTTAAATCAAACTTGTTTAATAGTAAAAGTAAAAAGAACAAACGTAGTCAAAACATAGCCAAAGTTCAGTAACCGGAATGGATAGTCAGACAAGCCAGAAGTCAGGAATCAAAGTAGTGGAACAGCAAGCAGGATCTGGAGCCAGAAGGGATGTCAGCAAAGCCAGTCTTTAAACAGGAACACAGGAGATGTTTGTTGTGATGTTGACCAAGGCAAAGGCAGAGCTCCTCTGGACTGGACGGCTTAAGTAGGCAGGACTGACGAGCAGGATATCATCAACAGCTGAGTAACTGTGGAGAGATAGGAGCAATTAGCCAACAGCTCAGCGGCCAGCTCAGAGAAGGAAGGGCTGAGCCCAGCCCTGACATAGGACCAGGGCTAGTGGAGTGGAGGCCAGCTGATCCTTCAATGAGCTGATCTGATCTTTCAGCTGCAGCCAACAGTGACAAGAGCAGCTGAAAGATCCCTTCTGTGTTCTAACTACTGCACTACCTAAGAGAGGGCTCTAAAACTCTGCACCCCCCAGTCCTTGGTTGCTAGGTCTGCTGGTGTCCTAGCAACCATTTACATCACTTGTTTGCTCCACCCCCAGCTCCTGGTGTACTGTGCAACCATGCTGGTTAAGGTAGGGGGGCACATTGATGTAAAGGAGGCGGGGCACATTGATGTAAACAGGGGCACATGTAAGGGGGGATACGCTAATGTAAGAGGGGTACATTGGTGTAGGGGGCGCTTATGTAAGGGGAAGCTCTGATGCAAGGAAGGTACTGTTGTAAGGGGGGACACTAATGTAAGATGGGGGAATTCATTTAAGAGGGGGCACTGATACAAAGGGGAACTGATGTAACAGGGGCACTGAAGTAAGATAGAACACTGATGTAAAGGGGGGCTCTGATGCAAAGAAGACACTATTGTAAGTGGAGGGGGGGTGGACTGATGTAAGGGGAATTTGACATAAGAGAGGAAATTGATATAAAGGGGGACACTGATGTAAGGGGGCACACTGATGCAATGAAGAACTCTGATGTAAAGTGGGTAAATTATGTAAGGGGGCTCTGAAGTAAGGGGGGCTCTGATGTAAGGGGGCACACTAATGTAATGAAGTACTATAGTGTAAAGGGGGAATTGATGTAAGGGAGTGTTGCCTTATGAGTTTATGTGAAATCTCCATTAATAACTGTAAAATATTGTAATAATGAATATATTTAATTTAGCTGGCATCTATGAAAGCCGGGCTAAAAAGTTTTTAATTTAAGCTTTTGCTAAGAGCAGAGAATGTGGGCCAAGGCTTGTATATACAAACAATGGAAAGCCAATTCCATTGTTTTACACCTACTCCTTTAAAAGGGTCCCATGCTGGGATATGCATTGGACCTAACTTCCTGGGGAAATGCAATTAACTCACTTGGCCAACATAGTCACAAGGATTTGCATGAAAGGGGGCCGACTTATGGAGTAAGCCCTCCAATCAGAGCCAAGGGGGAGGTATCGCTCTCTTTCTGATAGACCAGCAAGCTGAAAGGAACTTGGGTAAGGATGGGTAATTATGGGAAAGGAATGCCCTTTTACTTGTAACTAAATATGTGTGTAGATTACTGTATTGAGGAATATACCCTGTATTCCTTCATGTAAATACTTTATTTCAACCTAATATTTTCTTCCTTGGTGTAAGACGATAGATAAATGATTGTGTATTAGCTAGACTTTCAACTGCTTCCTAATAAATGTTATTATATTTGAAGCTTTCACTCTTGGTCGAAAAAAGAACTCTTATTTAACCCACATCATATCTATGAGATATGAAAAATCTTAAATATAGATTTTTCAGGGTAACAGGAGACACTATTGTAAAGGGGGGGTGGACACTGATGTAAGGGGGCATTGATATAAAGGGGAACAAAAATAGGGGTGGACTCTGATGTAAGGGGACACACTGATGTAACGGGGGAGACACTGATGTAAGGTGGGACACTGATGTAAGGGGAAAAATGCTGTAAGAGGGGATATTGACATAAAAAGGTAAGGGGGCAGGGTTTACCCTTTGTCGGTCTTGGAGGATAAGGCCATGTAGGAGTATGTTGCAAACGCACTTTCTCGAGGTTTCATCCGCAAATCCTCGTCTCTTGCTGGTGCTGGTTTCTTCTTTGTGAAGAAGAGCAGTGAACTGAGACCTTGTGTTGATTATAGGGGTCATTCCACGATTAAGAATGCCTACCCCATTCTGTTGATTACAGAGTTATTTCGGTTTTCACGAAGCTTGATTTGAGAGGGACATACAATCTCGTGTGGATTAAGGAGGGCCACAAGTGGAAAACTGCGTTTTATACCAGAACAGGCCATTATGAGTACCTCGTAATGCCTTTTGGCCTTTGTAACGCCCCGACAGTTTTCCAGGAATTTATTAACGATGTCCTCCGAGAGTTGTTGCAGTTATGTGTGGTAGTTTATCTCGATGATATCCTCATATTTTCCAAGTCCCTGGAGAGCCACCACACAGATGTCTGTCGTGTGCTTCAGAAACTAAGAGAGAGCAATCTCTATTGTAAACTGGAGAAGTGCGAGTTCCATCGTGAACAGGTTAAATTCCTTGGCTATGTCATTTCCACTGCTGATTTTTCGATGGACCCAGAGAAACTTTTGTCAGTCCTACAGTGGCCCCGACCCATGGGTTTACATCCTCTGCAGCGTTTCCTGGGCTTTGCAAGCTATTAACGGAAGTTTATTCATAACTTCTCGTCTCTGGTCAAGCCCCTGACTGATATGACCAGAGACGGTAACCCACAGAGTTGGTCTCCGGAGTCCATTAAGGCCTTTGAGAGTCTCAAGGCTGCCTTTGTTTCTGCTCCTGTGTTGGCACATCCTGATCCTACGTTGCATTTTATCCTTGAGGTTGATGCTTCTGAGACTGGTGTTGGCACCCTTCTGTCTCAACGTCCTATCTCTGAGAGCGCTATTGCATCCTTGTGGCTACTTTTCCAAGAAATTGTCACCTGCCGAGTGCAATTACGAGATTGGTGACAGAGAGCTGTTGGTGATCATTTTAGCGCTGAAAGAATGGAGATATCTCCTCGAAGGTACCACTGTACCGGTTCTCATTCTTACTGACCATAAGAATCTCACATTCTTGTCTGAGGCTAATCTCCTCTCTCCCAGAAGGGCGCGATGGGCTCTTTTCTTGTCAAGTTTCAATTACATTGTCTCATTCTTACCTGGTACTAAGAATGTAAGGGCTGATGCCTTGTCACGACAATTTTCCTCCACTTCCAAGTTGGAGTCGGTTCCGGTTCCTAGGATTCCTCCTGATCGTATTCTGGCTACAGTTCGCACCAGTCTTACTTCTCCTTTGGGTGACAAAATTCTTGCTGCTCAGGTCCATGCTCCTCCTGAGAAACCTTGTGATCACTGCTTTGTCCCGGAGAGTCTCCATACTGCCATGCTCCAGACTTAACATTCTCCCAAGGCAGCTGGCCACCCTGGGAAGAATCAACTCGTTTGGGCCATTTCCCAACAATTCTGGTGGCCTAGTCTACGGGCTGATGTAACTGCCTTCGTAGCTGCCTGTTCCGTGTGTGCTCAGAGTAAGACTCCACAACACCTTCCAGTGGGCCTCCTACAACCCATACCCAATGGAGAGAGGCCCTGGACCCACCTGTCTATGGATTTCATTGTGGAGTTACCCAACTCCCAAGGCAACACTGTTATCTTTATGGTGGTTGACCGGTTCTCAAAGATGTATCATTGTATTACACTTAAGAAGTTGCCCACTTCTAAGGAACTGGCTTCCATTTTTGCTTGGGAGATCTTTCGCTTACATGGGCTACCCAAGGTGATTGTATCAGACAGGGGTAGTCAGTTTGTCTCCCAGTTCTGGCGAGCCTATTGTGCACAGTTGGGAATTCAGCTTGCTTTCTCCTCTGCGTATCACCCGCAGTCTAATGAGGCTGTAGAATGAGCCAATCAGTCCTTGGAGCAATTCCTACGTTGCTATATTTCTGACCATCATAACAACTGGTCAGACCTATTACCATAGGCAGAGTTTGCTCACAACAGTGCCTTGAATTCTGCTTCCCGAATGTCCCGGTTTATGGCGAATTATGGTTTCCAACCTTCCATGTTGCCTGACTCGTTTGTTCCGCAGAGTATTCCTGCATTGGAGGAGCATCTCCCTGGTCTTTGTTCCACTTGGGCACAAGTCCAGGAGGCTTTGCATAATGCTAATGATATGTACAGACTCAATGCTGACCGCAGACGCCTGCCTGCGCCTTCCTACCAGGTTGGGGACAGGGTCTGGCTGTCATCTCGCAACCTCCGACTTCATGTTCCCTCACTGAAGTTCACACCTCGGTTTATTGGGCCCTTCCGTATTCTTCACAGGATTAACCCAGTGGCTTACACATTAGACCTTCCTTCTAATATTCGTATTTCGAATGTATTTCATGTCTCCTTATTAAAACCTTTGGTCTGCAACCGTTTTACCACCTCGGTGCCATGTCCTCACACTGTACAGGTTCAGAACCATGAGGAGTATGAAGTACAATCCATTGTTGACTCCCGTAGGTTCCGTGGGCGCATACATTACCTGGAGCATTGGAAAGGGTACAGTCTGGAGGAACGCTACTGGGTCTCATCCTCGGATGTAAAATAAAAAAGTCGCGCTAAAAACTGGAGGTGACAAACAAATGCCTAAAAAACTACATAAAGATATGAAGATAAATAGTGATCATTAGGTAGATGAGTTTCATAAGAGTGCTGAGCAATGTAAAAACACACTTCAAAAATAAATGCTGTTGATTAAATGGGACACAGAAATCATTGACTATGTCCGTGTGAAAAGATCAATTGCATGACCCAATCGGTGACAGGTGAATATCTCAAATAACTGAAGGGATAATAATGTGACAAATCTGTGACTAAAAAACTGAACCGTGATGAATAAAGAAAAAATGTAAATAAATAAAGAAAAAGACAATAAACCCAAAATAAGTCCGTGACTCAACAAAAACAATAATAATAGAAGTCCATCCGTGCTGAATTGATATGCAAAGAAAATAACTTGTCTCCCAGTGGCCACGTCCTGTTGTGACGAAACGGCGTAGGGAGGAGGAGCTACGTCCCGACGACACCGCGATTCATACACCCGGAAGACACGGGTTACCTTGGAGCCGGCCGGCTTTTTCTTATGTGTTTAACTTCTATACTTCTGTAAGTGCAACCTTTAATTTTTATATTCAATAAAACGCTGGTTTTATGCTATGTGGAGCGCTTTTGTTTTTTGCATGGTGACATTTCCTTATTTGCGGAGGCTGGTGGGAGAGAGTCCCTGGATCTGGACGCTGAGTGCCTGCCTTTAAGATCCCTGGCTGGGGTTGCAGCCATCCGCTCCCTGGGTCTCCTGTAATTAAGAGACCATTTTTGTCTGGTAAGAGGCAGCAATTTTTCCAAGAGTTGGAGGTCTGTCTACGCACTCTAATTTTTACCACAGCAAGATTTTGGTACATTATTTCACAGAGCACTGGGAGACAAGTTATTTTCTTTGCATATCAATTCAGCACGGATGGACTTCTATTATTATTGTTTTTGTTGAGTCACGGACTTATTTTGGGTTTATTGTCTTTTTCTTTATTTATTTACATTTTTTCTTTATTCATCACGGTTCAGTTTTTTAGTCACAGATTTGTCACATTATTATCCCTTCAGTTATTTGAGATATTCACCTGTCACCGATTGGGTCATGCAATTGATCTTTTCACACGGACATAGTCAATGATTTCTGTGTCCCATTTAATCAACAGCATTTATTTTTGAAGTATGTTTTTACATTGCTCAGCACTCTTATGAAACTCATCTACCTAATGATCACTATTTACCTTCATATCTTTATGTAGTTTTTTAGGCATTTGTTTGTCACCTCCAGTTTTTAGCGCAACTTTTTTATTTTATATATGATTTATGGTTTACTACTTTTTAGTCGCTGCTTATATATATTAGTGTAAGCGCAATTTTTGTTTTTACCTCATCCTCGGATGTACATGCCCCTGTCCTCTGATTTCCATAGATGTTTTCCCCTCAAGCCTGGTGGTCCCCCGAGGTGAAGGGGTCGTTGAGGAGGGGATATTGTCTGGGCTGGGCTCAGCCTGTCAGAGAAGTAACAGAAAAAGAGCTTGCCAATATTGGAAAGTTCCGTCCGTCTGCGCGGCAGAGCCGCGCTTCAGCGCATGCGGGTTAGCGATGTAGCGGCACACACGGGTTCATGACACGACGCAATGGCGTTCATGACATGACGCAATGGCGTAATGGCGAACAAACGTTCGCACAGCAGAGTTACACCCCCTTGCTGGCCTATATAAAGACAGATCTGTTCCCTGTTTAATTGCTGGTTTGTCTTTCAGCTTCCTGTGTTCCGTTCCTGATTCCTGCTACTTATATTTGCCTGTTGTGACCCTGATTGACCTAACCTACCTTGCTTCCCTCCAGTGTTTGACCTCGGCTTGTTTAAAGGACTTCTCTATCATCTGCTTCCTGTGTTTGACCCTCGGCCTGTCTTTGGATTCTCCTGCCTTCCTGTGTATGACCCCGGCTTGTCTAATGGACTCCTCTGCTGACATCTTCAGTGCACCACCTCCGGCTCGCCTTCAGGATTTCTCCGATTACTGTCTGCTGTGTTTGACCCTCGGCCTGTGTAAAGGACTTCCTTATCCTCTTGCTTCCAGTGTATGTTCCCGGCCTGCACCACAGACTTCCTATTACTGGGTTCTCCGTGCCTAATCTCGTGCACTCTGCTCAGCTCCCATTGTGTTTGCAGGCTAGAACCCCAGCCAGGTCTTCTCCAGTTCCAGGGCCAGATTCATTGCTGCTCTCGTCTCCACGCTGCAGGAGTCCACCTCTCAAAAGTTATCTACCTGCTGGCAACCCGTGCCTCTTTGTGCCCTATACCCTCTGTACCATCTGCAGGGGTATAGTGCGCTTAGCTGCAAGAGAAACCACTCCTAGCATCTCAGGTTCAGTGAGTACCCTGATAGTACAAACCAGCCATGTCTGAGGCCGACAGAGCGGGTTCCCCTCTTGAGGCTCTGTGCCAGCAGGTAACAGCTCTTACGCAAGCAGTCCAGAGGTTACAAGATGGCTATTTCCAACTTGAAGGTCGTCTCCAGCACTTAACGTTATCTCCTGTGGACGCAGCCTCCGCATTCTCCAGTGGAGCCAGCTCTTCACAAGATCACTCCAGCACAGCTCCTGCAGTTGTTATGACTCTTCCAAAGCCCAGGGTGGCTACACCCGAACGATTTTCCGGAAATCGGAAAAGGTTTAGAGCATTTAAGAACGCCTGCTTGTTGTACCTGGCTCTTCAACCTAAGACTTTCAGTTCTGAAACAGTAAAAGTAGGGTTCATTATTTCTTTGTTGTCCGAAGAACCCCAAGCCTGGGCCCACAACCTCCTGAAACAAAAGAGCCCCTTAATAAACTCTGTGGAAACCTTCTTTGAATCCATGGGAAAGTTATATGACGACCCCAACGCACAGCCACGGCTGAGACCATCTTGCATACCTTAGTCCAAGGGAAGAGACCAGTGGAGGACTATACGGTCGAATTCCAAGAATGGTCTGGGGACACTGGATGGAATGAGGCGGCTCTCAAATACCAGTACCGCCAGGGGCTCTCGGAGACTCTTAAGGATGAATTGGCACGCATTGATTCTCCTTCTACCCTGGAGGAGTTGATCCAGCTAGCCATAAAACTAGATAGACGTCTACGGGAACGATGTTCTGAACGTTTTCAATCTCCCCGGCCTACGTGGATGCTACCCAGGGTCCCTACGGCTCACCATCCTCTTGCAGTCCCTTCTTCCTCTACTCTGGAAAGTGAGCCAATGCAACTGGGCCTGTCCTGGGCTCCACTCACGCCTGATGAGAAGCAACGCCGGCGGGAAGCCAACCTATGCCTGTACTGTGGAGGGGCAGGCCACTTCTTGCGCAATTGTCCTATAAGACCTAGTAAGTCTCATCCACAAACAGTTATGAACTTTCAGGTAACTGGTCCAAGTTCAACTCACCTTGTCCTTCCTGTCTCCCTACAGGTGGCAGGCGAGGAGATCCGGCTACCAGCCATTATTGATTCTGGTGCCTGCAGCTGCTTCCTGGATACATCTCTAGCTCGGAGCTTACGCATCCCTCTGCAAAATAAAAGACAAAGTCTGCAAATCCACCTGGCCGATGGATCTTCCCCCTGTTCAGGACCTGTTACCCAAGAGACTAAACCCACTCTCACCATTACAGATTCAGGACATCAAGAATTTCTATGCTTTGACATCATATGCTCGCCCATGTTCCCTATCATCCTGGGACTTCCATGGTTGCAAGCTCACGACCCCCATATTAATTGGAGTAGGAAGGAAATCTCCTTTTCTTCAGCCTACTGCTCCCAGCATTGCTTTACCTCTGGTTCCGTCTGCACAGCTTCCTGCCTGACCATGCAGCCAGTTCCCGACCATCTTCAGCACGTCCCTGCAGCCTACCATGAATTTATGGACATTTTTGATAAAAAGAAAGCTGACAGTTTGCCTCCTCATCGACCATACGACTGTCCCATTGACCTTTTACCTGGCTCTGAGATCCCCTTTGGTCGTATATTCCATCTATCAGAAAAGGAGTTGGAGGCTCTTTGGTCCTACATCAATGAAAACCTTGAAAAAGGATTCATTCGTCCTTCTTCCTCTCCGGCTGGAGCAGGAATTTTCTTTGTTGAAAAAAAAGATGGCACTCTAAGACCGTGTGTGGACTACAGGGAACTCAACAAGATCACCATCAAAAACCGCTATCCGCTTCCCCTTATCCCAGAACTGTTCCAATGGTTCCGAACCACACGAATCTTCTCTAAACTTGACCTAAGGGGCGCCTACAACCTGGTTCGGATACGCCCGGGGGATGAGTGGAAGACGGCTTTTAGGTCTAGATTCGGACATTTCGAGTATCTAGTGATGCCATTCGGGCTATGCAACACCCCAGCTACATTCCAACATCTAGTGAATGATATTTTTCGAGAATACTTAGACAACTTTGTGATCGTTTACCTTGACGATATTTTGATTTTTTCTACCACCACTGAGCTGCATCAAGTCCATGTAAAGAAGGTACTCATGATTCTCAGGAAACACGGACTTTATCTAAAAGAGGAGAAATGTGAATTTGAAAGAACGGTAGTCCGATTCTTAGGGTTCACTATCTCCACTGAAGGGGTCGCAATGGACCCTCAGAAGGTGAAGTCTATCCAAGAATGGCCAGCTCCTACAGATAAAAAGGGGGTTCAACGATTTGTGGGCTTTGACAACTTTTATCGCAGGTTTATAAAAGGATTCTCATCAATCATTTCACCCATAACCCAATTGACTCGCCAGCAAAGCCGATTCCAGTGGTCTCCAGAAGCTCAGGAAGCATTTAATAAGCTTAAGGATCTATTTACGTCTGCCCCGGTACTACTACATCCAGACCCCGCTTTTCCCTATGTGTTGGAAGTGGATGCCACCTCCTCCGATCAATATTGAAGGCGAAGATGAATTTGAGGTGGAAGCTATAATGGACTGTAGAAGGGGGGGGTCATGTCCAGTACTTGGTCAAGTGGAAGGGGTACCCCCCAGAAGATAATTCTTGGGAACCTTCCTCCAATATACATGCCCCACGTTTAATACAAGCGTTTCACAAGAAATATCCAGGAGTACTGGCCAGATTGGGCATCCAGAGGCTGCCCCTTGGGGGGGGCACTGTCAGAGAAGTAACAGAAAAAGAGCTTGCCAATATCGGAAAGTTCCTGTGCATCTGCGCGGCGGAGCCGTGCTTCGGCGCATGTGGGTTAGTGATATAGCGGCACACACGGGTTCACGACACGACGCAATGGCGTAATGGCGAACGAATGTTCGCACATCAGCGTTACACCCCCTTGCTGGCCTATATAAAGACTGATCTGTTCCCTGTTTAATTGCTGGTTTGTCTTTCAGCTTCCTGTGTTCCGTTCCTGATTCCTGCTACTTATATTTTCCTGTTGTGACCCGGATTGACCTGACCTACCTTGCTTCTCTCCAGTGTTTGACCTCGGCTTGTTTAAAGGACTTCTCTATCATCTGCTTCCTGTGTTTGACCCTCGGCCTGTCTTTGGATTCTCCTGCCTTCCTGTGGCTTGTCTAACGGACTCCTCTGCTGACATCTCCAGTGCACCACCTCCGGCTCGCCTTAAGGATTTCTCCGATTACTGTCTGCTGTGTTTGACCCTCGGCCTGTGTAAAGGACTTTCTTATCCACTTGCTTCCAGTGTATGTTCCCGGCCTGCACCACAGACTTTCTATTACTGGGTTCTCCGTGCCTAATCTCCTGCACTCTGCTCAGCTCCCATTGTGTTTGCGGGCTAGAACCCCAGCTGGGTCTTCTTCTACAGTTCCAGGGCCAGATTCATTGCTGCTCTCATCTCCACGCTGCAGGAGTCCACCTCTCAAGAGTTATCTACCTGCTGGCGACCCCTGCCTCTCTGTGCCCTATACCCTCTGTACCATCTCCAGGGGTATAGTGCGCTTAGCTGCAAGGGAAGCCACTCCCAGCATCTCGGCTTCGGTGAGTACCCTGATACAGCCCTTCCTTCTCTGAGCTGGCCGCTCAGCTTTCGGCTAATTGCCAGCTCCTATCTCTCTCCACAGTTACCCAGCTGTTGTTGATTCTGCTCGTCAGTCCTGCCTACTTAAAGCCATCCAGCTCACTTGATCTCTGCCTTCGCCTTTGTCAACATCACAAAGACTTTCTCCTGCATTCCTGTTGAAGACTTGCTCGGCTGACGTCCCTTCTGGCTCCTGATCCGGCTTGCTGTACTACTACGTTCATCTCTGGCTCTCTGACATTGGCTTGGCTGACTACCCAGTCCAGTTACTTAACTCTGGCTTGTTTTGACCACGCTTACTCTGTTTACCTTTTAATTATTATTATTAAACAAGTGTGCTTTAACTATACTTCTGTCTCAGTCTGATTCATGGTTCCTGATAGAACAGCAGGTCTGTTTCTCCTGTCAGAACGGGGATTTGTGTATTTACATACACACATCCCTGTTCTGGCTCTCGTGCCCTCGATCGCGGGTGGTCAGCGGACATCACAACTGCTGTCCACGCGCATCGGGTCCCCCGCTGTGCAGCTATGGCTCTTAAAGGATCTGACCTACAGGTACGGCGATTCGCGGGAATGAGCTGACCTGCCGCCGTAGAATGATGGTGGCTCTTCTGCAATTGGTTAAAATTGACAACCCATTGTGTAACTGTTGCATATGAAGGGCCACCGTCACCTAAAGTTTGTGACATTTCATCATGGATCTTTCCCTTGGAGAAACAGGAACTTGATTATGGTCCTATGCTCTTCCACGTTGAATTTTTCTGGAGGGGCTGCCATGTTCACTTTGGACCTGAAAAAGAAAGATAAGTTAAAATCATAAATAGTTTATTTTTGCACCATTGAATATAGACAAATTGTCCAGTACACCTTGCAATTTACAGCTTCCTAGCTCATTTTTTTCTGGGTAAGGCTCAATACTTATCAGCACCCCCTTGCAAAAAGAACCTTCTGCCTTTATAATCACTTTAATAGACATACATTCTCCTTGTATACATACTACCCAACTATAAAAGCACACCCAAAAAACATACATCTAATCAAGATTATTAGCAAATTGACTTATTCTGTTCTTAACATTTAGTTTGGTGGCTCCTGTAAATAAGAACCTTCTAGACAAATATCAAAAAGAGCTGAAACACTCTTTTACCAAACCGTCCAGCACAAGAGCCTATTTCCACTCTGCTCTGGCACATTGGGGAGACTGAAAATAAAACTCTATTCTAATAACAGATTAATGCAGATAACCTTTCTCTGATTGGTTCATCAGTAAGATGGGAGTGAACCAATAGCCAAGAGCTGAAAAGCAATGCATTGTCTGCGGCTGTTAGTCGGGACTTTGACTTTTAAGCTTTTAAAAGTTTAAAGCCCATTTAAAGTACTGCAAATGTTATTTCCTGACGCATCATGGCAGCACACACTGGGTTGTGACTCCGCCATCACAACCTGACAGGATTGGTTAGCTATAAAGGAGAGGCACCCCACTTCATTCTCTTTTTTTCCTCATATGACAAGATTGGAAAGACAAGACTTTGCACCCTTACCGTATTCGACCCACGAGGTTAGCTTCTCCTGGCTGGAAGTCTCTCCTGTTCAGCCTCTAAAGGAGTCTTTATGGAGAGAGCCAGATTCTGGTGGTTTCAGGGGCAAGGATTTCTGGCACATACAAGCTTTAAAGAAGCTTAAAAAAAGTGCAGTGGCTTCCTACCTGTCTCCACTCCTATAAGTGTGTAATTTCCTTTCATTTTTGTGTGTTTTAAAGTTCTGCTGGGCTCTATAGTTCCACAGGCAAGGGGAATATCCAAGATGGCTGCAGTGTCCTCATCAGCTCTCTGCACAGGCTCCAGGGAAGTGAGGTCATACTACTGGAACTTTTGCCCTTCTCCAAGATGGCACCTGGGAATACACAGCACTACTGCATGTGTGCGGTGATGTCATTTCCGGCGCGATTACAATCCTTGTAATCTGTCAGTTTTTGCTGATGGTTACAGGCATATTACAAAAGGATTTTCCTTGGTGTTTTTGCTGCCCTCAGTCTCAGGTAAGTCCAAATCTCTTTTATGTCTGTGACTACTTGTGCAACTCTATACTGTATGCTTTCTAGATACTGTCTTCTGGTGCACTGTTTTCATGGAAGCCACTGCCCAAGCAGACCATCCTCATCATACGAGGTAAGAGGTGCCAGCATTCATGGTAGGTATGAAAGAGAGAAAAAAGAAAGAGTGCATATTCGCTAATCATTTCTGGTAGCCCTTCCAGGTCTAAATCTACCAATTCTAAGCATCATGGATGCTCCAGTCATACTTTGAGTCATGGGAGATCCAGCAGAAGTCGTTCCAGATCTTCAGCTCGCCATCGTCACTCTGGTCGCAGCCACTCTCATTATAGTGGCTCACACCGGAGTCGCTCATATAGAAGGTCACCTTCTCCCCATCACGAAAGGAGCTATCACACCTGCCCTGCAGCAAACGCTTGCTGGTAGTGCGGAGCTCCAGCTTTGCCAGACAAATTGGCCTGCGAGACATGCTTCAATGAAGCAACCAGGGAAAAGGAATCTGTTGTATGAGAGGTGACTGACTTCATCAGAGAGTCTGTACGGGAGACTATTTTAGAGACATCACTTCCTGAACAAGACAAGGCCGGCCCAAGCACATCTTCCGTAGCTCAGAATCCCCCCATAGATTCGGATTCAGATTCCGGCAATGTTGAGGCGGAGACCGCTACTGGATTTGACTTTACTCTAGTGGAGCCCTTCATAAAGTCAGTGAAGGAAGCCATAGGATGGGAAGAGGTGAAAGAGACCCCTCGCAAGGTTCGGAAGTACTTCCCTAATCTATAGAGTGAACCAGAGTCCTTTCCCTTTATCGAGGAACTGGAAGATCTCATCAAGGAAGAGTGAGAGATAAGGGACAAGAGAGCTAATCTGAATAATAGATTTAATAAACTGTATCCTTTGAAAGAACAAAAGGTGAATTCTCTATCCCAAACACCGGTGGTCGATGCTTCCTTGATGCGACTTGCAAGACACATTACTTTACCCATAGAGGATGCAGTAACTTTCCGGGACATGTTGGATCGAAAAATTAATCAAGACATGAAAAAAGCATATTGCACAGCAGGTGGCACATGTAAACCTGCGATGGCATCAGCCGCAGTAGGAAAAGCGATTTCTAGTTGGTCTGCCAATATAGAGAAATCTGTTCGTGAGGGGGCTGACCAGGAGAAGATAATCAGTTCTCTTCTAGAATTGAAACTGGCAGGTGATTTCGTGGCAGAAGCTGCAGTGGATGTAATTCGTTCCTCTGCCAGGGCTATGCTGGCATCAGTTACAGCCAGAAGAGCTCTATGGCTCAAGCCATGGGTGGCAGATGCTGCATCAAAGTCTAACTGGTGCAAGATCCCTTATGATGGAGTTAACCTCTTTGGATCAAAGTTGGATTCGGCAATCTCCAAAGTAACAGGTGGAAAGTCGGGCCTGATTCCTTCTGACCGGCGTCCCAAACCACAGAAGGGTCCTACCTTCAAACGCAATCTCCTGGAGGCGAAGACATACAGACCAGGTAGAGAATTCAAAAGGAATTGGAAGAATCCACAATCATCCTTTTTGAGACTTCAGAAGTCTAAGACCACCTTGTCAGGGGAAAACCAGAAGTTTTTTTGAGGGTCCTGCCTAGAAGAGTGGGAGCCAGACTCCAAAAATTCGAGCAGGTATGTTCGGAACACATAAAGGATGCATGGACACTGTCCACAGTAAAGTATGGTCACAAATGGAGATTTATAGAAGAAACACCAAAAAAACATTTTCAGTCAACCAGACTGCCATCTCCAATCAAGAGGAGATTACTGCTTAAGTATGTGACAGAGCTAGTAATGAAGGGGGCAATATTGGAAGTTCCAATTTCCCAAAGAGGAAGGGAGTATTACTCCCCTCTATTCCTGGTAAGGAAAAAGACAGGCGACTTACGGCCTGTTATGGACCTAAAGGGACTCAACAGAAGCATTCAAGTAGAAGCTTTCAAAATGGAGAGCCTCCAATCAATTTTGTTAGCTGTAAACTTAGGAGATTGGATGCTTTCCGTAGAGTTATTGGATGCTTATCTTCACGTGCCCATACACCCCACTTTTCAAAAGTATCTGCGATTCTCTGTCAACCATCATCATTTCCATTTTCAGTGTCTCCCGTTCGGTATCTCCTCCGCTCCCAGGACATTTACCAAGACTCTTCTTCCTGTGATCGCGTTCCTAAGAGAGAAAGGCCTGTGGCCCCATCATTATTTAGATGATATTCTACTCTTAGCGGCCAGTCAGGAAACACTGATTCTTCATCGAGATATACTGATCAGCACGCTTCAAAGTTTTGGGTGGTTGATCAGTTGGAAGAAGAGCAGTCTTCAGCTCACTCAAAATATGACTTTCTTAGGGGCGGAACTCGACACGTTATTAAACAGACTCCGTCTACCTCAGGAAAAGATAGGGCCCTTATTACAGAAGATAAGGTGGCTAATGGCGGCAGAATATCTTCCAGTAAGAATCTGTCTGAGCATTCTAGGGTTAACGTCGGCCACTTTACCGATGATCCAATGGGCGCAATGGCATATGAGGACATTGCAGTACTCATTCCTTACCCAGTGGAGGGGAACATCGTGCTCAACATGCTCCAGTCTATCACCATTCATCGAACCGTGAATCAGTCAATTTGGTGGTGGATGCATACAGACAATCTAAGGAAACACAGACCGATAGTCCACCCAGAACCTGAGGTGATCACCTCGGATGCCAGCCAGTCAGGTTGGGGAGCCCATTATCGGAACCAGGCAGCTCAAGGACAATGGCAATTCCAAGCAAGGGATCTGCTATTGAATGTCCTAGAGCTCAGAGCAGCCTTCCAGGCTCTCCTAGCCTTTGCCCCATCCTTGAAGGTGAAGAGTGTTCTAGTCCGGATGGACAACAAGGTGGCAGTAATGTATATACAGAGACAAGGAGGTACCAGAAGCAGTACATTGTTGGAGGAAGTCTGTCCCATCCTAGAATGGGCTCAGATATTTCTATTAGATCTGCGAGCAGTATATGTCCCAGCAGCTCAGAACCTGCTAGAGGTGTTTGAGCAGGGAGTTCTTATCAAACAACGAATGGTTCCAGAACCTACAAGTCTTCAATTCCGGAAATCGATCTGGCAGCAACACCCTCAAACACAAAGTGTCAGAGGTTCCTTTCGAGAGCGGCATACCCATCTACGGAGGGAGTGGACTGCCTTCTCCATCAGTGGAACTTCCAATTGCGGTACATATTTCCACCAACGCCTTTGATTGCGAGGTTCCTATCGAAGCTCAGGAGATCTTCAGCATCAGTGATAGCGAACATTCCTTTTTTGGCACAGGAGGCCTTGGTTTACGACTCTGCTACAGCTCAGTCTGGGGGACCCACTACCTCTTCCATTATCACAAGATCTCTTCACCAAGGTCAGTTCCTCCATCCAACCCCAGAGAAGCTCCATCTGATGGCCTGGATGTTGAGAGGATTAGGTTCCTAGAACAAGGTTGCTCACAGGAGGTCTTTTTAACATTACTCCAGGAAATACACGACTAATGTCACTTATGACAGAATATGGGACAAGTTTATTTCTATGGCCCAGCAGAATGGTTGGGACCCTTTATCTCCGGAAGTGCCGCAAGTTTTGGAATTCCTTCAAGCAGGTTTCTCCAGAGGGCTCAATTCAAGTACACTCAAAGTACAGGTTTCAGCTCTTTCAGCTAAGACGGATGTCAAGTGGGCCAATCACCCTCTTCTTATACAATTTATAAGAGCGTGTGTCAAGATCAGGCCTCCAAGGAGACTTTCCCAGCATGGGTTTTATCGATAGCCCTGAAAACCCTATCAGAGTCTCCTTTCCATCCAGCTGATTCAATCACACTATGGAACTTAACTTTAAAACTAACATTTCTTATAGCTATCACTTCTGCTAAAAAAGTTTTGGAAATACAGGCGTTAATGATTTCAGAGCCATACATGGCCTTTTACCCAGACAGGGTGGTACTGAAACCCTCAGACCAATTCACTCCAAAGGAGTCATCATCCTTCCATTACAATCAAGAAATCAATCTTCCATCATTTACAGATAATCACAAATGTCAACCACACGCTTTGGATGTTAAGACTACTATTATAAATTATCTATCAGCTACAGTCTCTTTCAGGAAGACCGAAAGTCTATTAGTGATTCCCCATGGGGGGAAAAGAGGCCAGATGGCATCATCCAGCACCATCGCATCTTGGTTGGTCAAGACAATCAAGAAAGCTTATGACATTCAGAATCTGCCGGTACCTGGAGGCATTAGGGCTCATTCAGCGAGGGCAGTGGCAGCTTCCTGGGCAGCGTATTGCAGAGTGTCTCCCGAGACAATTTGCAGGGCAGCTACCTGGTCCTCCAGGCATACTTTCATGTCCCACTATAGAGTGGATTTGGCTCAGTTATCAATGTAGATTTTGGAAGATCCGTTGTTCGAGCCAATTCTTCAGCTATATAATAAACACTACTACTTTAAATTTCACCCACCCGACTGGTGAGTTATTTCTCAGTGTGTGCTGCAATGATGCGTCAGGAAAACGGAAAATTGTCGCACCGCCCGCTCCCGCCCCCCCACGATGGCAGCCTTACCTGATGCCTGTAATACCGCTCACATTGTGCTGCTCCCTGCCGGACCCTCCTCCTCTTCTTGTCTGTCCCAGGTGATGTCATGTACAATACAAGCACCTGGGGTGGATGGGAGGGAGGGAAGGAGGGGCCGGTGGGGAGCAGTGTGCTGTGAGCGGTATTGTTACAGCCGCTTTCTGTGCTAGGGGGCCCTACACACAGCCATTAATGTCTAAACCGCTGGCAACAAAAGTGAGTACACCCCTAAGTGAAAATGTCCGAATAGGGCCCAAAGTGTCAATATTTTGTGTGGATACCATTATTTTCCAGAACTGCCTTAATCTCCTTGGGCATGGAGTTCACCAGAGCTTCACAGGTAACCACTGGAGTCCTTTTCCACTCCTCCATGACAACATCACGGAGCTGGTGAATGTTAGAGACCTTGCACTCCTCCACCTTCCATTTGAGGATGCCCCACAGATGCTCAATAGAGTTTAGGTCTAAAGACATGCTTGGCCAGTCCATCAACTTTACCCTCAGCTTCTTTAGCAAGGCAGTGGTCATCTTGGAGGTGTGTTTGGGTTCATTATCATTTTGGAATACTGTCCTGTGGCCCAGTCTCCGAAGGGAGGGGATCATGCTCTGCTTCAGTATGTCACAGTACATGTTGGCATTCATGGTTCCCTCAATGAACTGTAGCTCCCCAGTGCTGGAAGCACTCATGCAGCCCCAGACCATGACACTCCCACCACCATGCTTGACTGTAGGCAAGACCACTTGTCTTTGTACTCCTCACCTGGTTGCCACCACACATGCTTGACACCATCTGAACCAGATAAGTTTATCTTGGTCTCATCAGACCACAGGATATGGTTGAAGTAATCCATGTCCTTAGTCTGCTTGTCTTCAACAAACTGTTTGCGGGCTTTCTTGTGCATCATCTTTAGAAGAAGCTTCCTTCTGGGATGACAGGCTGACCCCCCAACCCCTTCAAACTCTGCAGCAATGCTGGCAGCACTCATACGTCTATTTCCCAAAGACAACCTCTGGAATATGATGCTGAGCACGTGCACTCAATTTCTAAGGTCGCACCACTGCAAGGCCTGTTCTGAGTGGAAGCTGTCCTGTTAAACCGCTGTATGGTCTTGGCCAGCGGGCTGCAGCTCAGTTTCAGGGTCTTGGCAATCTTTATGTAGAGCAACAATTCTTTTTTTCAGATCCCCAGTGAGTTCTTTGCCATGAGGTGCCATGTTGAACTTCCAGTGACCAGTATGAGAGAGTGAGAGCGATAACACCAAATTTAACACACCTGCTCCCCATTCACACCTAAGCCGCGTACACACGAGCGGACTTTACGGCAGACTTGGCTCGGTGTACTGGATTTCGTCGGACAATTCGATCGTGTGTGGGCTCCAGCGGACTTTGTTTTCTCAAAAGTTGGACAGACTTAGATTTGAAACATGTTTCAAATCTATCCGACGGACTCGAGTCCGGTTGAAAAGTCCGCCGTCTGTATGCTAGTTCGACGGACAAAAAGCCACGCTAGGGCAGCTATTGGCTACTGGCTATGAACTTCCTTATTTAAGTCCGGTCATATGTCATCACGTACGAATTCGTCGGACTTTGGTTGATTGTGTGTAGGCAAGTCCGTTCATTCAGAAAGTCCGTCGTAAAGTCTGTCAAAAAGTCCGCCGGGCAAAGTCTGCCGTAAAGTCCGCTCGTGTGTACGCGGCATAAGACCTTGTAACACCAACGAGTCACATGACACCGGGAGGGAAAATGGCTAGTTGGGCCCAATTTAGACATTTTCACTTAGGGGTGTACTCACTTTTGTTGCCAGTGGTTTAGACATTAATGGCTGTGTGTTGAGTTATTTTGAGGGGACAGCAAATTTACACTGTTATACAAGCTGTACACTCACTACTTTACATTGTAGCAAAGTGACATTTCTTCAGTGTTGTCACATGAAAAGATATAATAAAATATTTACAAAAAATGTGAGGGGTGTACTCACTTTTGTGAGATACTGTATATAATATTATATTATAACTAACGATTATATAAGCATATGATACATTGGTTTCATTTTTTCGCTTATTGTAACCTGCTAGGGCCCATTTACACTTATGCGACTGTGGCATGACAAGTCGCAGTCTATCGTTTGCAATGGCACCCGTTCAGAACACAACAATTTTGAAAAGCTACCTGCACTACTTTGGTGTGACTTTTGATGTGACTTTGGTCCACAGAATGTAAAGTCAGGTCAAAGACGCACCAAACGTTGCATCAAAGTGGTGCTCTAAAGTCGCACTGGAAATCGTGCGACATAGGAGATGCATTAATGTGAATGGAGCCTTACTGCAACTCATATATCCAGAATGCTTCATAAAACAGAATGAAAACATACTTCTGATCCAAAAGCAGTTGATGATAGTATGCACATCCACTATCAAATGCCAAGATGTGGCAGTTGAAGGCTGTATGAAAGCACAAATGGAGATGGCTAATGTAGCTTCTCATCAACTGCCATTGAAAAATATTATCTGTACCTCTAAATAAAAAAAAATGCAGCAAACCTATTCATTGTCTTTTCTTATTTTCCCTGAACAGAATCAAAAATTGGAAAACAGTCTTCTTGGCTCACATCACTGTATATTGTCATTATTATCATTTTGATTCCTTTGGCTATTTGTGGTTTTGTGTTCATTAAAAAGAAATTCCCCTGAAGTAAGTATGGATTATGGGGCTAGAAAGAATTACATATGGCTAAAGTGTATTTTGGGGTGATTTGTATGTTTAAATGTAAACTATAACGGTTTTAAGTGACTTTATTTTTATTTGATTTTTTTTTTCATAAATTAATATTTTTTTAATTAGTTGTATAAAATCCTGCAAACAAACATTTATTAACCGCTTGCCTACTGGGCACTTTTACCCCCTTCCTGCCCAGGCCAATTTTCAGATTTCAGCGCTCTCACACTTTGAATGACAATTGCGGTCATGCTACACTGTACCCATATGAAATTTTTATCATTTTTTTTCACACTAATAGAGCTTTCTTTTGGTGGTATTTAACCACCACCACTATTTTTTGAAAAAAACAAACAATTTTTCATAGTTTGTTATAAAATTTTGCAAACGGGTAATTTTTCTCCTTCACTGATGTACGCTAATGAGGCTGCACTGATGGGCACTGATAGTCTGCACTGATAGGCACTAATAGGTAGCACTGATGGGCACTGATAGTCTGCACTGATAGGCACTGATAAGACAACACTGATAGGGAGCACTTATAGGCACTGATAGGTGGCACTGATAGGCTGCACTGATATAGGGCGTACACACGGTCGGACTTTGTTCGGACATTCCGAAAACAAAATCCTAGGATTTTTTCCGACGGATGTTGGCTCAAACTTGTTTTGTCTACACACGGTCGCACAAAGTTGTCGGAAAATCCGATCGTTCTAAACGCGGTGACGTAAAACACGTACGTCGGGACTATAAACGGGGCAGTGGCCAATAGCTTTCATCTCTTTATTTATTCTGAGCATGCGTGGCACTTTGTCCGTCGGATTTGTGTACACACGATCGGAATTTCCGACAACGGATTTTGTTGTCGGAAAATTTTATCTCCTGCTCTCCACCTTTGTGTGTCGGAAAATCCGATGAAAAATGTCCGATGGAGCCCACACACGGTCGGAATTTCCGACAACACGCTCCGATCGGACATTTTCCATCGGAAAATCCGACCGTGTGTACGGGGCAATAGGCCGCACTGATAGGGCAACGCTGATAGGGAGCACTGAAAAGGAGGCACTGAAGGGCACTGAGAGGTGGCACTGATGGGCAGCACTCATGGTCACTGATAAGTGGCACTGATGGGCACTGATAAGTGGCATTGCTGGGCACTGATAGGCAGCACTGATGGGCACTGATAGGCGGCACTGGGCTCTGATAGGCAGCACCGATGGTTACTGATAAGTAGCACTGATGGGCACTGATAGGCGGCACTGATGGGCAGCACTGATAAGTGACACTGATGATGAGCCACTGATGGGCACTGATAGGTGGTATCAGTGGGCACTGATTGGCAGCACTGGTTGGCAATGTTGGGACTTGTATACCTTTAACCAGGCTTTTAAAATGTATTTTAGATGCACATGTGAGTTTGTTAAGTTCTGTATAGACATAGTTGGTAAGTTGAATAAAGACACTAGTCCATCCAGTTCAACCTGTGTAAAAACCTGTAGTGTGACTTGCTTCCAACTTATCTGCATTTTTGATCCGACTTCACAGAATGTCACACAGATGTCACAGAATTCAAATAAGCATTAATAGCAATTAGACGAAAGCAATTCCATGAAGCAAATTAATAAACAAAACAAATTTTTATGAAAAAACTAAATTAAACAAAATGAAACTAAACAAATTCCTAAACCAAACTAAACGAATTCCATAAAGAAACAACATTAGTAACATAATGAATCTATCCAAAACTAAACAAAATTAATTTTTCCATTCTCCACATGTCTAATGACTTTATTTCTGCTTTCCTTTATAGGACGTGGACAACTTGTAAAAACAGAAGAGGAGATGGAGGAAAGCGATAGTTGACTAGCCCCGCTGCAATTCTTTTGCTTTCATATATACATGTCATCTATGTTACCTATTTATATCACTTTTATACTGTTTTATATGTTTAATCTTGTACGCAAAAATTCATTCCTTTTCAAAGTACCAAAACAAGAAAGAAAGCTGCTATTGGGTATAAAGTACTGGCACCTAGAGGTGAGCATGTCTGCAGCCGACTGCAAGTTCCCATTGCTACACATGAATGCCTAACTCTCCTGATAGGGAAAATTCCAACACTTCTAGATAGTGCTGAAGAATGTGGAAGGTTCCTCCTATGGGGTCAGGGAAAGCTTCAGTACAACCAGGAAGAGCCGAAGCTTTGGTCATCAGAAGTGTCAGGTATTCAGGCATGATGGTGGAGAATTGCAGTCTGCTGCAAGCACGTGCACCTCTAGGTGTCTGCACTTTACACCTGCAGCAGTGTAAAAAAAACCAAAAAAACCCAAATAAAAACCACAACTACCTTAAAGTGGAACTTTACCCAACAATAAGTTGATAAAAAATAATGTTCTTTAACAAAGAACATACATTCCACATGAATAATTATGCTGCCAAAATGAGTGTATGATGTTAATTGCCTCCGGCATGCCTTTGCTATTCAGGCATTCAGAGAGGCAGCATCTCATTCTGAGGAACAATCAATGACAGGAATATATTAATGGTCACTTCCACCTTAACTGGAGTCAAAGGGATACCTTTGGGACCTGTATAGCAGACACCTTGGTGAACCGGCGTAACAGAGTGCAACTACAGGTGCATTACCCCTGCAGGGGTGATAGGATCCGGTGAGTAGGGACCCTTGAGGGGGAGCACATAAGCCACCTGGAGATACTGCAAGCACTCAAGTCACCTGTGATGATCTATGCTTGGCTCTGCTCCGGGACATTACATTGATTGGCCGGGACCCCGGGACATAGATCCATTTCCGGGAAGGTATGCATGTGGTGGCTGCATTAGTTTTCTTGTTTTTAGGCTTTTCCTCCATTTTCACCTGGTGATCTGGCCAGTAATACACCTCCTGTATTAAAGCACACCCACTCTGCATGAAGGAGCAACAGAGACACCTTTGGACAGCAGCATTTTCAGTCTGGGTGAGGGGAGTATTAAATGTACCTGCAGGTTTAGATACAAAAAATTGAAGAGCTCCAAGTAACACTGCAGTTAAAGTGATTGTAAAGTCTGTTTTTTTTTTGCTTTAAAAATAGCACACGTCATACTTACCTGCTCTGTTGCAGTGGATTTGCACAGAGTAGCCCAGATCCTCCTCTTCTTGGGTCCCTCGCCATCGCTCCTGACCCCTCCCTCCTGCTGAGTGCCCCCCCAGCAAGCAGCTTGCAATGGGGGCACCCGAGCCGAGTCACAGCTCCCTGTGTCCATTCAGACATGGAGCCCCGCCTTGGCCCCACCCCCTCTCTCTCCTGATTGGCTGACAGATTTTGATTGACAGCAGTGGGAGCCAATGGAACCGCGCTGCTGCCTCAGTCAATGAGGAGATGAGACACTTGTGCAACATCGCTGAATAGAGATGGGCTCAGGTAAGTATTAGGGCGGCTGCTGCACACAGAAGATTTTTTATCCTAATGCATATAATATATTAAGATAAAAAACCTTCTGACATTACAACCACTTTAACCACTTCAGCTCCGGAAGGTTTTACCTCCTTCCTGACCAGGCCATTTTTTTGCAATACAGCACTGCGTTATTTTTACTGAAAATTACGTGGTCGTGCTACACTGTACCCAAATAAAGTTGATGTCCTTTTTTTCCCACAAATAGATACAGTTTTTATTTTTTGCGCTATAAACAAAAAAGGACCGACATATAAAACACATCCAGTAAAAAATCTAATTTTTTCATCAGTTTAGGCAGATATATATTCTGCTACATGTTTTTGGTAGAAATCCCAATAGGCTAATATTGATTGGTTTGCGCAAAAGTTATAGCGTCTACAAACTAAAGGATAGATTTATGGACCTTTTATTTTTTTTATTGTTTTTCCTTGTAATGACGGTGATCAGCGATTTTTAGCAGGACTGCGACATTGCAGAAGACAAATCTGACACTAAGTGACACTTTTTGGGGACCAGTGACATCAATATAGTAATCAGTGCTAAAAAAAAATACACTGTCACTGTATAAATTACACTGGCAGGGAAGGGGTTAACATCATGGTGTGTGTGTTCCAAGGAAGTGATTGCTAATGCCCCATACACGCGGTCTGACTTTCCGACGGAAAATGTGCAATCGGAGCTTGTTGTCCGAAATTCCGACCATGTGTGGGCTTCATCAGACATTTTCCATCGGATTTTCCGACACACAAAGTTTGAGAGCAGGCTATAAAATTTTCCGACAACAAAATCCGATAGCGTCAATTCCGACCATGTGTGACCAATTCCGACGCACAAAGTGCCAAGCATGCTCAGAATAAATTCCGAGATGGAACTGCTCGGTCTGGTAAAATTAGCGTTCGGAATGGATATAGCACTTTCGTCACGCTGCAATGTTTTAAATAGTTTAATGCAGCGCACTCTGTTTATTATTCTTTATAATGCTAGAAGAATGAAGTAGTTTTGCTGCTGATATTCACACAGACTTCTCACAAACTTATTTCTTTATTATTTATCGTGATTTCATCAATATAATATTTTTATTTGTCACATCTGATTCAAATTTTTTTTTTCTATTTTTTTGGTTAGTATTTTTTTCAAGCCTGATCTTTTTTTTTTTTTTTTTTTTTTAACTCCAGAATATTTTTGGGTGTGTTTTGTGTGTCAGGTTACCACAACACCATTATAATATTGTATTATTTAATCTCAAGGAGGTTGTTTGGTGTTGGTGTCTCTTGTTAATTTCACATTGTATTTTTGAAATGTACCTGAATCCTCATAAACTGTCCTTTTTGAAGGAAAACACACATAGGCGAGTATAATTGAAACAAAAAATCCTTTATTGAGGGCTCATAACCAAACAAAGAGGGAGGCAACGCTGGAGAAACAGCAGAAGTTGGCAAAGCCTTTGACCCCCAGGGCACACATCAATTATTTCCAGGCAAAATTGGTGGCCTGAGGAGTCCATATATAAGGGAGTGCAGTCTGGTCCAGAAGTCCAAGAGAATCATGAACAGCAGCAGATGACATGTGTCCCCAGGCTGTGGTCATACAAGAACCTGCATCTTTTGTCAGACCAGACTGAACCCAGGTCATCACTCTCTGGTCTTCCTTCCATGCTTCCTTCCATGCTGTGTCTGTGGTGGTGGAGGTGTGGCAGTAGGAGGAGGAGGATGGTCCAACTCACACAGGTGGGTATCACCCCCTTAGTTAGTGTTTTGTAAAGAAGGTCCTCAGACATGAGGCGTTGACCCTCCTGCATGTCCTGCAGTTTTGTGGCAGCCATGCAGGCAAAGGCCTCTTCACAAGTGGGTAAGGCTCTGAGGGACGCAGAAGCCTCCTGAATCAGCCTGAGTGCTGAATCCTGCACGTTACTCCCCTTCCTGGGTCTTTTGTTCGGAAGGCAGAGGGGAGGGACCTGTGATTCAGTCAGACTTCTACTGGGCCTCACCTCCTCCTGGCTGCCACTTACCCCCGCTTCCTCCTGTGTGCCACATTCCACAGCCTCCTCCTGTGTGCCACATTCCACAGCCTCCTCCTGTGTGCCACATTCCACAGCCTCCTCCTGGCTGAGGTCTTCCTGTGTATGAAAAAGGGACATAGTTTTAGTTTTTTCTTCATCAATCACACACAATTTTCATCTCATGACTGTTGCAAATTGAATGTTAACAAATATAAAAGACTATCATTCTGAGCCCAGCATTTTTCATTCTTGTCCCAATTTTTCATGCCCACTACTGTCTATTGATATGTAAAACACTTTATGAAATCAGCAATTAGTGATCAATAATAACATCTAGTAAACATCATTTATTTAATGACCAGAAATCTGTAGAAGAATACCTGGCTCCAGCTGGGCTCCTCCACTTCTTCCTGGCTGGAAGTCCCAGGTTGGACATCGGAAGCCTCAGCTAGGGTGGAAGATAGGGTGGAAGGAAGAATGGAAGGAAGGGTTGAGAGGGATTCCCTGACTTCAGTGTGGTCTGACAGAAATCGCAGTCTCTCATAGTACCGCAGCCTGGGGACATAAATGTCATCTGCTGCAGCTCCTGATCTCTGGGAATCCGTGACCTTCTTGCGCTCCCTAAGATAAGTGCTCCTCAGGCCACCAATTTTGGCTTTTAAATAGGGGAAGGTTGCCGTGGGGACCACCGGCTTCACCAACTCCAGCAGTTTCTTCAGCGCTGCCTGCCTCTTTTGTTTATTATTGTATTGTGGGTGTTTCACCTGCCACAGACAGGGCAGTTCCCTGTATTTGTCTATGAACAGGGGGGGGAAATTGTGGTCATTGAAGCCATCCATTTTATCTGCAAGACACAAGACAACCCCTAATGTCAGGCGAAACTCTCCTAATCTAGTCACAATATAGGCCTCAATCTAGAATCAGTATAGGCCCAAGTTTAAATATTACCTTTGTTATCACGATCGGCGCCTCCGATACTCCTTCCTCCGCTCACAGATCGTACGCACGCGTGTTACGCTTTATATACACTGCGCATGCGTGAAATTCCGCCCGCCCCGGACGTTCTTTCTAGTCTATTCCCCGCCCCTTGTCGTTCGGCGCAGTGGGGGAAGAGCACATGGCGGAGACACAGCAGGTACGTGCTAATTACACCAACGAGGAGGAGGAGGAAAGCCCAGAGCCAAAAACATCTGGATCCCGGAGGAGACGATTTAAGGCATCAAATATGTCCTTTGAGGAGATGTTGCAGATGGTCGACATCCTGAAGAGGGCCAACTATGATGGGAAGTATTAACCTTACCCCAACCCCAATGTCAGAAAGGCCAAGATAATGGCAAAAGTGGTCAAAAATCTGCACCGGAATTTTGGGGTATGACGATCCAAGGATCAGCTCAGGAAGCGGTGGTCGGACCTCAAATTAAGGGAGCACGAGCAGTACAGAAGGATCAGGAGAGTGCTGCAAAAAAGTAAGTAGTTGTCCTGTGTTCCTATTCCTTATTTTTATTACGTTCGTGCTCCTCCATTTGCTTTTCTTTATTGTTGTACAGTTTAAAATTGAAATTTTCACGTTCATGGGCACATTGTTCGTTCGTATAAAACATTGTTTGTTCGGCCTAGAAAACACCATTGTTTTGGCCATATGCATTTGAATACATTTTTGCTAGCCTACTTCTCTTAAAATAATTTTGGTGTCTAGATGGGTTGGTAACTAGAATGAAATGCAAACTAGATTCTGTGTAAGGAGAGGACACTCAGCAGCTGTTTACACATCTGGACGCTGGATCACTAGTGTGGGACACCAGAACACCCTTTTTATTAGGGGGCCCCACACAGGTGCTCCAGTGTATACAATAGGGGTGTCTCCATCTGTGAAGCTTGTACAAAATAGGTAAGTATTCAAGCTTGACAAATGAAAAAAAATATTTCTTCATCTTGGAACGCTGCCAAAACAGACAATTGTACCCCACTTCCAAGCAATGTTTCATATTCCTATTTCTGCCATCAAATATCTGTGTGCTAAGTATACCTATTTTTTTTTTTA
Source organism: Aquarana catesbeiana (assembly GCF_042186555.1). Classification (NCBI taxonomy): domain Eukaryota; kingdom Metazoa; phylum Chordata; class Amphibia; order Anura; family Ranidae; genus Aquarana; species Aquarana catesbeiana. The sequence goes on from NC_133332.1 coordinate 36,105,283, forward strand.
CATAGGGGAGAAAAGACTCGAAGAACACCACTCATCCGAGGAGACCACAGACCCCCCCACCTCAGGAAGAAGGTGAAATCCCCCAAAGTCAACAGGAGGAGGAGGATGGAGACGTAATTGAAATAGTCACCACAACAGGTGAGTGTCTGCGACCACAAGCTCAGGTAAGAGATGGATGCCGGCATATTTATAATACATGGTATGTTTTTGTTTCTATATTTTTAGGTGATTGTGATGTTGTGGATGAAGGACATTTCACCAGTGAGAGTGCCCAGATACTGATCAGGGAGATCATGGGGTGTAATAGGGACTTGGAAAACATCCAGAAAAACATCAATGATGCTAAAAACAAAATGAAGAACATCATTGATGTTTTAAGGAGAGTTTAAAACACCTCCAAATCCCTTCCTTTTTTGTGGTTGTCAGGGAAGACCAGCCAGTACCCAAGATGGCTGACAGAGAAGATGACCTGTGACCTCAGCCCCTGTCAGGACACCTCCGGTGCACCTGCGTGCATCCGTGCGCGCATATGCGCGCGCACATGGCCAAGAAGGGCATGCCAGTACTCAAGGTGGGAATCCAGGACAGCCTGTTTGTTCGGTTAGAATGCCAGTGCGCCGCATGCGTCCACACCTGTGACAGCCCTTGGCGCCCAATAGGCTATTTAAACTCAGTCTGTGCTTTCACCCAGTGCTGTCCATTCTACAGCGTTCCTGTGTGTTTCTGTTTGCTTGCATCTGATACCTGTACCTGTTACCCGACCCGGCTTGCCTCTGACTCCGTTGTCTGCTGCCTGAATCTGACCCAGCTTGTTCTGATCTCTGCACCTGCCTGCACCTTCTACTACCTCGCTGCCAGCCCGTTACCGACCCGGCCTGTGTCCTGACTACGCCTTTGCCTCCGCATCTGCTCCTGACGTACCTGCCAATGTATGACCCGGTCTGCCTAACCTGCCTCCTCTGCTAGCTGGAGAATCCTGCTGAATCACCGTGCCACCTGCAACTGTTTCCAGTTCCACGGTCTGTGACCTGTCAAGCACTCGTGCGACTCTTCACTCCTGCGCCTCCTGTCTGCTCTATCAGGGTGCCTGAGTCAGAGGAGTAAGAGAGGCCGTTCTCTGCATATCAGACTCTACCATCAGGTACGTGACTAGAGGTCGACCGATATATCGGCCGGCCGATATATCGGCCGATATTTGGCGTTTTTTACTTAATCGGCATCGGCCGATTGTGCTGATAAAAAAGGCCGATTATAACTTCAGCCGTGACTTGCAAATGACTTCTGTAATAGAAGTTAATGCAAGTTTCCCTAAGTTATCTGTGGAGAGGATTCTCCCCTCCTCTGGGCAGCCTGCCAAGTCTGATAAGAAGATACATTTGTATCTCTTTCAGGTTCTTTTTATCAATAGACTGAACTCCGTGGAGAAGTTTTCAGTTTAACCATTTAAAGACTAAATCTTTTCTGACACTTGTTGCTTACAAGTAAAAATCCTGTATTTTCTGCTAGAAAATCACTTAGAACCCCCAAACATTATATATATTTTTTTAGCAGAGACCCTAGGGAATAAAATGGTGATTGTTGCAATATTTTATGTCACACGGTATTTGCGCAGCGGTCTTTCAAACGCAATTTAAAAAAAAAAATACAGTAATGAATTAAAAAAAAAAAATAAGCAGTAAAGTTAGCCCATTTTTTTTCGTCCAAAAGTTTTGATTACCTGTTTTTGTGTATTTATTATTTAAGATAGGGTTTTTTTTTTTTTTTTTTTTTTTTTTTTTTTTTTTTTTTTTTAGGTTTTTTTTCTAAATTATACATACAAGTGAACTGATTGGAGGTTTGTTTTGTTTAATGTTTAAATGAAAAAAAATTTCTGTATTACTTAAGGCTGCTTTCACACTGGAGCGGGCAGGCGTTGATGGTAAAACGCTGCTAGTTTTAGCGGCGCTTTACCGTCATTTTAGAGGCGCTATTCGGCTGCTAGCGGGGCGCTTATAACCCAGCTAGCGGCCGAGGAAGGGGTTAAATGCGCCCCTGAAGCACCGCTGCCAAAACGCTTTGCAGGCGCTTCGGTAGCGGTGCGCATTTATTTCAATGGGCAGGAGTGGTGGAGCAGCAGTATACACCGCTCCAAAGATGCCGTTTGCAGGACTTTTTTTTACATCCTGCCAGCGCATCGCCTCAGTGTGAAAGCACTCGGGATCTCACACTGAGACTGCAGGGGAGCCGTTTTACAGGCACTTTACAGGTGCTATTTTTAGGCCAAAAGCGCCTGAAAAACGCCCCAGTGTGAAAGGGGTCTAACTGTTAGATTTTATGAGATGAAGGGAAAAAAGAAAGGAAAAAAAAAATCGGCCAAATATATCGGCCCAAAAAAAATCGGCATCACATATCGGCCATCGGCCACCGCGATTTCTAAATATCGGCATCGGCATCGGCCAGAGAAAAACCCATATCGGTCGACCTCTATACGTGACAGCAATGAACAACCATGTCTGAGCCTGCGCAGGGACCCTCTCACATGGAGGAACTTTGCCAGCACCTGGCCGGCCTGGAAAAAGCTGTCAAGGACTTACACCGGGGCTACACCCAGCTGGAGGGACGCTTACAGACTCTGACAGACTCTGCAACCACCCAAGGACCATCACCAGCATCAGCCTCGTCACAAGGATCCCCTTCTGCTCCTGCAGTGGTTATGCTTCCACCTGAGCCCAGGGTACCAACCCCAGACCGGTTCCTGGGTGAACGCAGCAAGTTCAGAGCATTCCGGAACTTTACTTCGCCCTTCATCCCTGCACTTTTTCTTTGGAAGCTACAAAAGTCGGCTTTGTGATCTCTTTGCTGCAAGGCGAGCCACAAGCCTGGGCCCATCGCCTTCTGGAACAGAAGGTCGAATGTTTATCGGACTTAACTACATTCTTCAGTGCCATGGCCCAGCTGTATGAAGATCCCCAGCAGATGGCTTCAGCAGAAGCAGCCCTTCATTCACTACAACAAGGTCGTAGGGCGGTGGAAGACTACATTTCAGAATTTAGACGATGGGCCTTTGACACCAACTGGAACAACGCCGCCCTACGCTTCCAATTCTGCATGGGCCTCTCCGAACCGCTCAAGGACGAGCTAGTGCGGGTAGGTGTACCCTCTACCCTCGAAGCCCTGATTGATCTATCCATTCAGATCGACTGCCGTCTGCGAGAACGAAGACTAGAGAGAGCCGCAGTTCCATCCAGTCCGGTATGGATGTTACCCCGGGTACGCAGCTCCTTCAATCCTGCCCCACTAGCTCCGGCCACTCCCGCCCCTGATGCTCCGGAACCTATGCAGCTCGGCCTGCTGCGCCCTTCTCTCTCCACTGAAGAACGACAATGCCGTCACCAGCAGAACCTGTGCTTATACTGCGGGGGATCCGGACATTACGTGAGGTCCTGTCCAGTGAAACCTCGTAAGTCCCTCTCAACTACTTCTGCCTCGCTAACTCCAAGTTCGCTTAACAACTCCGCTCACCTTACTTTTCCCATCTCTTTACAGCTGCCAGGAAGGACTATTCAGACTACTGCCGTCTGCGAGAACGAAGACTAGAGAGAGCGGCAGTTCCATCCAGTCTGGTATGGATGTTACCCTGGGTACCCAGCTCCTTCAATCCTGCCCCACTAGCTCCGGCCACTCCCGCCCCTGATGCTCCGGAACCTATGCAGCTCGGCCTGCTGCGCCCTTCTCTCTCCACTGAAGAACGACAATGCCGTCGCCAGCAGAACCTGTGCTTATACTGCGGGGGATCCGGACATTACGTGAAGTCCTGTCCAGTGAAACCTCGTAAGTCCCTCTCAACTACTTCTGCCTCACTAACTCCAAGTTCGCTTAACAACTCCGCTCACCTTACTTTTCCCATCTCTTTACAGCTGCCAGGAAGGACTATTCAGACTACTGCCATAATTCTGTAGCCTGCAGCTTTTTTGTGGACTTAACCTTTGCTGCCAGACATTACATCCCATTGCAACCTAAAGCACAGAAGCTCTCGGTTCACCTGGCTGATGGCTCCACCATTAAATCCGGAGCAGTCACTCATGAGACCATTCCTCTGCTTACCACCATTTCCAAAGACCACCAAGAACTGCTACGTCTGGATGCCATCGCTTCCCCTTTGTTCCCGGTCATCCTTGGTATGCCCTGGCTGAGGGCCCATAACCCCCACATTGACTGGTCTAAAGAAGGAATTAACTTTGTTTCCCCTTACTGCACCCAGTACTGCCTACAGACCCCCTGTGGTGTACCCGCTCTGCTATGCCTTGACACAGACTCTGAGATCAGTCAGCTTGTGCCCGAAGTCTACCATGACTTTCTAGATGTGTTTAGCAAGAAAGGGGCAGAGATCCTTCCTCCTCATCGGTCTTATGACTGCCCTATAGAGCTACTTCCCGGAGCCGAAGTCCATATCGGGAGAATCTTCCCCCTGTCCGAAAGTGAGCTGGTAGCTCTAAAAGACTACATCGATGACAATCTAAGAAAAGGGTTCATCCGCCCTTCTACATCTCCAGCTGGGGCAGGGATTTTCTTTGTTGAGAAGAAGGATCATTCGTTACGGCCCTGTGTGGATTACCGTGAGCTCAACAAGGTTACGGTGAAGAACCGTTACCCACTTCCACTAGTTCCCGAACTTTTTCAGAGACTTGGCTCTGCTACCATATTTACAAAGCTGGATCTTCAGGGCGCCTATAACTTGGTGCGCATTTGAGAAGGCGATGAATGGAAGACTGCCTTCCGCACACAATTTGGGCATTTTGAGTATCTCGTGATGCCCTTTGCAACTCCTGGCCACTTTCCAGCACTTCATTAATGACGTCTTCCGAGACCTCCTGGACTTGTTTGTTATTGTATACCTTGATGATATACTAATCTTTTCTTCCTCCCTAGACCACCAGCGCAGACACGTCAGAAGCGTATTAATTAGCCTTCGACAACATGGATTATACGCCAAACCCAAGAAGTGCGAGTTTGAACGCCAGAGTATCCAATTCCTGGGCCTGATCATTTCCACCGAAGGTATCAAGATGGATCCCCAGAAGGGAGGGGCTACTCTGGTATGAGGATAAGATCTTTGTGCCGAAGGATCTGTAAATGGCCAATTTGGGTATGTGCCATGATCACGCGCTGGCAGGGCACTTTGGTGTCAGCAAGACCTCTGAACTTGTGCAGTGAACATTCTGGTGGCCGGGGGTGGCGAAGGACTGCAGGAAATACGTGGAATCTTGTACTACTTGTATCCGTAACAAGAGCAAGAAGTCCAGGGCCTGGGGTCTGTTGAAACCACTACCTGTCCCGAATAGACCATGGAGAATGATCTCAATTGATTTCATGAGCTGCCCCATCCGAGGGCTACAGTACTATTTTCGTGATCGTCGATCGATTATCCAAGATGGCCCACTTCATTCCCATGAAAGGCACTCCCTCTGCACAAGAGACTGCACGGATTTTCATCAGAGAAGTTATAAGACTCCATGGGGTTCCGGCAAACATCATTTCTGACAGAGGGGTCCAGTTTACCTCCAGATTCTGGAGATCCTTGTGTGAATCTCTGGGGATTGAACTTTCATTTTCTTCAGCCTATCACTCGCAAACGAATGGACAGACAGAAAGAACCAACCAAACACTGGAACAATATCTACGCTGCTTCTCTTCCTTTTCACAAGACAACTGGGTGTCCCTACTTCCCTTGGCCGAGTTTGCCTACAATAATTCTACTCACTCAGCCACGAAACAATCTCCTTTCTTCACGAACTATGGATTTCATCCCTCTTTCCTGTTTAATAACATTCCGGAATGCCCTGTACCCGCTGTACTTGAAACGTTGGATTTCTTTAACTCCAACAACAAACTGTTACAGGAGACGATGGCCAAGACTCAAGCTTACAATAAACAGATCTTCGACAAGAAGAGAAGAGGGGAGCTGATCCTGAACCCAGGGGACCAAGTCTGGTTGGCTACAACAAACCTGAAATTAGCCTGTCCCTCGAGGAAATTAGGTCCCAGATTTGTAGGACCTTTTCCTGTAAAGAGGTAGATTAACAATGTCGCCTATGAACTTGAACTACCAGAGACCTTCAGGATCCATCCTGTGTTTCATATAGCCTTACTGAAGCCCGCCATCCCTAACCCTTTTCCGGATCGGAATACAGGGCCACCCGAACCCGTGGTGGTAGACGGCGAAGAAGAATTCAAAGTAGAGGCGATCTTAGATTGCAGGAGAAGGAGAAGTCAAGTTCAATACCTGATTAAGTGGAGGGGATACGGTCCTGAGGACAACTCGTGGGAACCAGAAGCCAACATCCATGCCCAAGAACTGATCCAAACCTTCAAGAGGACTTATCCTGATAAGGTGGCCAGATTGGGCATCCGGAGGCTTGAACTACCAGAGACCTTCAGGATCCATTCTGTGTTTCATATAGCCTTACTGAAGCCCGCCATCCCTAACCCTTTTCCGGATCGGAATACAGGGCCACCCGAACCCGTGGTGGTAGACGGCAAAGAAGAATTCAAAGTAGAGGTGATCTTAGATTGCAGGAGAAGGAGAAGTCAAGTTAAATACCTGATTAAGTGGAGGGGATACGGTCCTGAGGACAACTCGTGGGAACCAGAAGCCAACATCCATGCCCAAGAACTGATCCAAACTTTCAAGAGGACTTATCCTGACAAGGTGGCCAGATTGGGCATCCGGAGGCTGCCCGTTAGGGGGGGCAATGTCAGGAAAGACCAGCCAGTACCCAAGATGGCCGACAGAGAAGACGACCTGTGACCTCAGCCCCTGTCAGAACACCTCCGGTGCACCTGCGTGCGTCCGTGCGCGCATATGCGCGCGCACATGGCCAAGAAGGGCACGCCAGTACTCAAAATGGGAATCCAGGACAGCCTGTTTGTTCAGTTAGAATGCCAGTGCGCAGGTGCGCGCGCAACTGTGACAGCCCTTGGCGCCCAATAGGCTATTTAAACTCAGTCTGTGCTTTCACCCAGCGCTGTCCGTTCTGCAGCGTTCCTGTGTGTTTCTGTTTGCTTGCATCTGATACCTGTACCTGTTACCCGACCCGGCTTGCCTCTGACTCCGTTGTCTGCTGCCTGCATCTGACCCAGCTTGTTCTGATCTCTGCACCTGCCTGCTCCTTCTACTACCTTGCTGCCAGCTCATTACCGACCTGGCCTGTGTCCTGATTACGCCTTTGCCTCCGCATCTGCTCCTGATGTACCCGCCAGTGTATGACCCGGTCTGCCTTACCTGCCTCCTCTGCTAGCTGGAGAATCCTGCTAAATCACCGTGCCACCTGCCACTGTTTCCAGTTTCACAGTCTGTGAACAGTCAGGCACTCGTGCGACTCTGCACTCCTGCACCTCCTGTCTGCTCTATCAGGGGGCCTGAGTCAGAGGAGTAAGAGAGGCTGTTCCCTGCATATCAGGCTCTACCATCAGGTACGTGACAGTGGTATTTTGAATCTAATCATTTTTAACATTTTTTGACATTTTCTAGAAAAGCCAAATTTTGAAGATGCACACAGTGTGTCAACATGTGCTATCTGCCATCACGGGAGATCAATGTAGGCGTTTTGGGGGTGCAACCCCTTCATCAATAATAAAGTAGCTGAGGGGAAGGGGTTGCACCCCCAAAACACATCCCTTGCTCCCCCATGATGGCAGCTAGCACATGTTGACATTCGGCAATTTGTGTGCATCTTCAAAATTTGGCTTTTCCAGGGGTGACTTCACCCCATCTAAACGCAATATCAAACATAGTTTATAAATACTCATGTCTGATATTGCCTTCAATTTCTAACAAAGTTGAACTTTGTAAGTTCCTGATTTGTGTATTTCTTGTTTGTTTGAAACATGCCTGTTTTACCTTTAATAGACATTTCTACTTTTATTAATGTGACCAAAAAATTGTTATACAACAAACATGTTGTTTTTTTTTTAAAAAAAACCTTTGATAAATGCACATACGATTGTGCTTGTATTAAAAAGATTGATACTCAAGAATGTGTGGATTATTGTTTCAATGCTCCATAAATTTTGTTGTGGTAAAATTGGTGTTTTCAGTGACAATGGGGGTTATTTCCTAAGGGCAAATCCACTTTTAGGGCCGAAACAACTAATCGATTAATCGTCCAGTAACATAATGGGGTTAAAAAAGCTAAAATTAGCCCTATACAGTACAAAAAGAGCAAATAATCTCTACTGTAAATATTACTTTCACTGTTGCACAGTAAAAAAACTTAGGGCTAATTTTTTATTTTATTTTTTTAACTACCTTTATGTTACTAAATGTCTTAGGCCTGGCTCCCACCCATGTGTTTTTTGGTGCTTTTTGCAGAAATGCACTACAGTTCATTTAACATTCCCATCTATGCTTTTTTCAGCTGCTGTGTATTTGGAAAGGGTCAAGGACCTTTTTCAATGCAAAACGGTGCTTTTTTTGGTTCAATATACTTCAATGGAGAAGCTGCAGAAAAGCATATAATATTACAGTTCTGTTTGAAAATCTGCAAAACAGTCTAGAATTTTTTTTTGCTTTAAATAAAAATAAAATTGATCTGAGTCTGATGATATTTACCAGATTCAACCTCTAATAGTATATCTCTTCTGTCTGCTATTCTCAGAGAGGATTAACGATTTTACTCCCTAACCATATAGTTGGTTATTTATATTTACCCCTGCGTATAAAGATATTTAGGAATAAATTGCCTTTTTTTAAACTTTACATATTAACTAAATTATACACCACACTTTTTTTAAGGTTATTAACCGATTAATCAAAACAATAATCGGCCAACTAATCGATTATGAAAATATTCGTTAGTTGCAGCCCTATCCATTTTGCACTACAAGTGCAGTTTCAGTGCAGTCTCAAGTGCACTTGTAGTGCAAAGTGTCTTTGCCTTTAGTAAATAAAACCCAACAGTGCTTTATAATTTTACACAATCACGCCATTTTCAGGACTCCCCACATTTCTGTCAGGGTCAGCTAAAAGAAACACAAGCAGTAAATGTCAAAGATTTTAGTAGTTAAAATGATTTTTTTATTTTAAAAATGTATCAGACATTGTCTGGCATATTGATGGCCCCCCTACCCGCAAAGTATTCAAGGTATCTAAGACGGACCTCGCGGGCACTCAGGGGGGGCAAGCCAGGATGGCCAGCCTCAAGTGCCATCAGGGTTGGTTCATTTACATGAATTCCGGCCTCAGGCCCCACTGAGGTAGCATAGTTGGCAGAATTTCTCCGTAAAAAGTTGTGGAGAACACAGCACGCCAGGATGATATGATTCAGTTTATACTCCGCCATGTGTATGGCTGTAAGAAATAGGCGGAACCGGCTGGTCATGATTATAAACGTGTTCTCCACCACTCTTCTGGCTCTGACCAGCCAGTAATTAAAAACCCTCTGGTCCAGGGTGAGGATCCTCATAGGGAATGGCCACATAAGATGGTCCCCCAGCGCAAACGCTTCATCCGCAAAAAAGACGAATGGGAGTGCTTCCGCATTGTCTTCTGGAGGTGGCAAGTCCAAGCTGCCATTCTGGAGACGACTGTAGAACTCCGTCTGGGCGATGACTCCATCATCGGACATCCAGCCATTCTTCCCCATGTCCACATACAGGAACTCATAAGTAGCCGACACCACCGCCAACATCACAATACTATTGAACCCCTTGTAGTTGTAATAGTATGACCCCGAGTTGGGTGGTGGGATGATGTGGACGTGTTTCCCATCAATTGCCCCACCGCTGGGCAAAGTGGGAGGCCACAGTATGCCATTCCTGTGGGTTGGAAGGAAACTGTGGAGTCAAACAAGAAAAAGAAATTAATCATTTTGCACATAAACATGGAAAGCAGATTAGACACAAACATTCTCGGCCAACATCAGTATAACATTTATTTTAGGGAGTATTTAAAAACCAAAGTATAAGGTCCACCTATCTGATTCCTCCTCCCCCCCTCTCATGGGCCATTTGTAAAATTTTATGGGGGGAGATGTTTTGGACAGGTCACCCTCTACACTTCATTGAGAGATGAATGCCTAAATAATGTGTATTACTTTGGGCAGCTCCTCCTTACTTTAAACTATTGGCAGCCCACTGGACAGGTAAGAAGTGTCATAATACAATGAGATACACACTGTACACATTTTAGCACATTTTTACATTCTGCTATTACCGATCAAGATAATAATAGGATACAAAAACTTTAAACAGTACCATTTGAAAGTATTCAGGCAGGCCCTTGCACTACATGCTTTGGGGAATTCATCCATAAATCTGACCACAAAAGAGGTGGGTATAGTGTGTATGGGTTTGGCAAAGTCAGCAGATAGAGGATTGAAGATAGATAGAGGATTGTATCAGCTGAGTTAGCAGTTGGGGGGAGGGAGGGTTCCAAATGATTTTGGGACACCAAAAAAAAGCCTCTGGCACTCTGCCTGAATTTAAAGCACAAATCACATTTTTACACATTTTAGGGGGTGTTTAGGGTAAAGCAGGGATGTCCAAACTACGGCCCTCCAGCTGTTGAGGAACTACACTTCCCGTGAGGCATTGTAAAACTCTGACATTCACAGACATGACTAGGCATGATGGGAGTTGTAGTTCCTTAACAACTGGAGGGCCATAGTTTGGACACCACTGGGGTAAAGCAATACTATGGAGCTGACAAAATACATTGTTAAGTGACTACATGAGGTGAATATAGGGCCAGGAGAGCATGCTGGGGAGGTAAGTGAAGGCAAATATGTATGAAGGACCAAAAAACAATTAGATAAAAATCCAGCATGCATGAGGACAAAGGGGACATTCACAGCATATTACAATCGTGGTAATTAGGGAATTATGAAAGAAATACAATATATTATCAAACATTAAATACAATAAAATGTGATATTAAAGGATAAAAATCTTACCTTAATGTACTCCTTCTACAGGACCAGGATGATGGCAGAACAGGTCTCTGGGATAATGATCCCCAGAGCCTGGGGGGAGATGACTGTTGAGAACTTGAGGTCCTGCAGGCTTCTCCCTGTCGCCAAGTACCGCAGGGTGGCGACGAGCCTCTGCTCCGGAGTGATGGTTTGCCTCGTGCAGGTATCCTGCCTGCTGATATAGGGGATCAGCAAAGCCAACAAACGGTGAAATACGGGGTCCGTCATCCGGAGAAAGTTCCTGAAATCGTCAGGATTATTCTCACGGATCTCACGGAGCAAAGGCATATGACAGAACTGGTCACGCTGGAGCAACCAATTCTTTGTCCACGAACTCCTCCCCACCCTGTTCATGGACTGGGCTTGTGTCAAGGTAAGGACCCCAACACCAAGCCCCCGCACAGCACGAACTCTACGAGGAGTACGTATACGCAACTTGGCTAGAAAACGGTCGGCTACTCAGAACGGAGTAACAGAACGCATTGAAGGACAGCAAGGCCTGTGAAGAGCGACCTGAAAAACAGCAACGACCGGACAAGAAGGCACTGAATAATCAAATATGAACTCACTGCAAGCACTGAAGAGCAGATACAAACCCACAAGCACAAACTGAACAGCAGAAAACGATCTGAAAACCACGAGTCTGAAAAAGCGCAAATCGTCTCTCACCAAACTTTTACTAACACGAGATTAGCAAAAGGAGCCCAAAGGGTGCCGCTCTTGGTTCTGAACTGCCCCTTTATAGTTACGTTGTACGTGGTGTACGTGACCGCGTTCTTGGCGATCGGAAATTCCGATAACTTTGTGCGACCGGGTGTATGAAAAACAAGTTTGAGCCAACATCCGTTGGAAAAAATCCATGGATTTTGTTGTCGGAATGTCCGATCAATGTCCGATCGTGTGTACAGGGCATAACTGTGTGGGGGATGAACTGTGACTGAAGGAAAACAGAGATCTGTGTTTCTGCTTAGCAGAAACACAAGATCTCCATTTTCCTCCCTCACAGAATGGCCGTCTGCCATTCTGTCTCTCCTCTGAAGTATTGCTGATTGGCTCCCACTGTGTCCAATCACACGTGCGCGACCTAGAGCCAAGGAGAGAAATCACGTACAGGTACGTGATTTTGCATTTAAGGGCCGCCCTGCCATGGTATATGTACATGGGGCGGTCCTTAAGCATTTAAACAAGCAACAGGTTTTTTTTCTTTTCACATTTTACATGAATAAATAAAAGCTGATCATTGGAAGCACCCCTGTCAGTGTTAAATGGTTTGTCTCAACACACTCAACAGAGATGTTTGCAGGAGAGCTTGTTCTGTTGAAAAACAACAGTCTAATGCCTCATACACACGAGCGGATTTTCCGTCGGAAAAAACTTGGATGGTTTTTCCGCCAGAATTCCGCTCAAGCTTGCCTTGCATACACACAGCCACACAAAAGTTCTCTGAACTTTCGACCGTCGAGAACACAGTGACGTACAACACTATGACGAGCCGAGAAAATGAAGTTCAATGCTTTCGAGCATGCGTTGAATTGTTTCCGAGCATGCTTAGGAATTTTGCGTGTCGGAATTTGTACAGACGATCGCATTTTCGGATAGTAACTTTTCCCAACCGAAAAATAGAGAAACATGCTCCCAATCTTTTGCTGGCTGGAATTCTGCTAGCAAAAGACCAATGGAGCATACACAGGGTCGCATTTTCCAACAGAAAGCTGTCATCTGAGTTTTGCTGGCGGAATTTCCAATCGTCCATTACTTGTCAGATCAACATGTGAAAGTAAAAGAAAGAAAGCCTAAAAAAAACAAATGCATCCATCACATCTAACAACTGATAAGCTGAAATATAATAAATGTTTGATTTTGGTGTCATGTGCCTGGATGTACTTCTAGCAGAGTCACATAAATTATAAAAGTGACTTCACACAATTACAAATCAGTTGGTTGCTGTGCATTTAGATGCCTAGAGTTCAGCTTATGCTGCAAAAAACTTTCATATAAAACGCATGAAAAAATACACAACAAATCAGATGAACATTATAAAAGAATTAAATAGGAAAGACCTTTATTGGGAAAAATTATTTCTACTTTCAGGAGCTGTTTTAGGCTCAGTTTACACTGCTGCGACCCCAAAGTTATGTGACTTGCAGTGCGATTTTGCATTGCAACTTGTTTGCAACTTGATGTGACTTCAATATGACTTTCACGCAACTTTGATATTTTGTGACTCTAGCTTAACCACTTCAATACTGGACACTTTCACCCCCTTCCTGCCCAGGACAATTTTCAGCTTTTAGCTCTGTCATATGACACACGGTCATGCGAAGCTGTACCCAAACAAAATTTTCATCATTTTGTTTGAGACAGATTGAGCTTTCTTTTGGTGGTATTTAATCACCACTGAGTTTTTTTTATTTTTTGCTAAACAAATGAAAAGAGACCGAAAATTTTGAGTTTCTTAGTTTCGGTTACAAAATTTTGTTAAAAAGCAATCTCTCTCCTTCACTGATGGGCACTGATATGCAGCACTGATGGGCACTGATAGGTGGCACTGATGGGCAGCCTTTATGGGCACTGATAAGCGGCAGTGATGGGCGCCACTGATGGGCACTGATAGGTGACACTGATAAGGAGCCATTGACAGCCATCGCTTATGGGCACGGAATGGCAGCACTGATGGGAACTGATTGGCACCACTGGTGGGCACTGATTGACATCACTGGTGAGCATCACTGGTGGGCACTGGCAGGCATCGCTGATGGGGCTGCACCGATAATCAATGCACTGTTGATCCGCGCAGAACCCCCCTGTCAGGAGAGTTTATCTATGTTTGTTTACAATGTAACTATCACTGAGTGTATAACACATTACAGAAAACAGTGCTAATAGAGCCACTAAAGGACACACAAATCAGGTCCTTGCTGTCAGATGGACTCTGCAACATTTGGTTATTTTCCCAGAGATTGTATGGGGCCTCGCGCATGCGCAGTAGAGTTCCCGGCGTGAAGCCGTATGGCTACACTGCCAGGTACCCTTACCCGCAATGGAGGCGGCAACACCTGGCAGCTGATGGGAACTGCGGTGCCGACATCGCTGGACTCCAGGACAGGTAAGTGTCCTATTGTTAAAAGTCAGCAGCTGCAGTATGTGCAGCTGCTGGCTTTAAATTTTTTTTTTGGGCGGACCTCCGCTTTAACCACTTGACGACCGCTTCACGAACATATACGTCAGCAGAATGGCTCATGTGGGCAAAGCAACGTACCTTTGAAAATCCTGCCGTGTGGGCGCGCAGGACCCACAGACTTGATGCCCCGCGATCGTGTCACGGAGCTGCAGAACAGTGGAATGCCTGTGTAATCAAGGCATTTCCCCGTTCTGCCTTGTGACAGGACACTGATCGTCTGCTCCCTGTGATCGGGAGCAGTGATCACCGTTGTGTCACTGGTAGCCCAGCCCCTCCACAGTTAGAATAACTCCCTACGACACACTGAACCCCTTCCTCGCCCCCTAGTGTTAACCTCTTCCCTGCCATTGTCATTTACACAGTAATCAGTGCATTTTTATAGCACTGATCGCTGTATAAATGACAATGGTCCCAAAATAGCATCAAAAGTGGCCGATGTGTCTGCCATAATGTCGCAGTCACGATAAAAATCACAGATCGCCGCCATTAAGATAGATAAGATTTATAAGATTTATTGTCATTGTAAAACAAATCCCAATGAAATTACATTACATTTCTACTCCACACATTATTCATACATCACAATTTTCAACCATGCATTTACCACATAGGATTTAATTGTATCTTCTGTGCTTCTATAATCTAGTTTTGATATATTTCAAGATCAACCTCTCAAAACACTTCATTAGTACTGAGGTCAGTGCTATTGGTTTATAATCGTCTAAACTTCCAACAGTTGACTTTTTTTGGAATTGGAATAATAATGGCTGATTTTAAACATGCTGGAACAACAGCAGATGATAGTGATCGAATAAAGATCTTGGCAAAGACTCCAGCTAATTGATCAGCACAGGCCTTAACTACTCTCCCTGGGATTCCGTCTGGACCTGATGATTTTCTTGTATTTATAACCTTAAATGCTTGCCTCACCTCCTATTCCTGTATAGTGAGTGTACAGTTTCCTGGACCTAAAGGGCACTGTTCTGCTTCGCATTAATGAACTGTTATATAACACTAGTCAGACAGCTTAACAATAATTCAGAAGTCAAGAAACGTGAGACATCAGATCTGTATGTATTCTTTATCCCGAATAACTTTGTAAAACTACAACATAAGCATAATCAAAACATATGTGTCAGTACATTAAACATTATACAGCAGCCTCACTCTATCAGTGAGAGAACTCACAGACAATTCCATCATTAGTCCAGGAATATATAAAGAGCTCTTCTGCATGCAGTCTGCTAGATCCAGGAGCAGTCATGAAATGAAGGAAATACAGTTCCAAGTTAAAGGTTACTGCCTTTAACTCTGAGGAGAATACTACTTCCTGTTAAGCTCTGGTAAAATAATAACTAACTTTGACCACTAGATGGCAGCAACATCAAACAATGTGGGCAGAACACTCCCTGTCTGACATAATTTATTATGTCATTACCTAAATAACTACTGCTATGCAGAAAAAACATATAAACAGGAAAATGGAATCCTAGCTAGTCCGGGATCAAAACTATAATGTCAGTTATAGGTCTGAGATAAATTCTGGCAGTCTCATTTTTTACAGTCTTGACCTCCACCTTTCTAACCTTACCATCTCTGCTTGGTAGAGCATTGACAATAAGTCCTACGGGCCACTCGTTCCTACCCTCTTGGCTGTCCTTCAACAGAACAACATCACCCACTTTTACGTTTGGGCGATCCTCAGTCCATTTCCTACTGCGTTGCAGATTTGACAGATACTCTCTCTTCCATCGTTTCCAAAAGGTGTCTGCCAAGCATTGTACTTGCTTCCATTGTTTCACATCAACTTGTGTTGTACTTATGGTCCCAGATGGAGCAGACAAAGAGTTCACCTTTTGAGTCAACAACATTGCTGGGGTAAGGACCATAGGTGTATCTGGGTCTGAGGACACAGGAACTATAGGCCTGGCATTCATAATAGCTGTAACCTCTGCCATAAAGGTGCTTAAAGTCTCATGGGTCAAGTGAGTAGGTTTGGTTTGTAGAAACATAGCGTCCAAGATTCGCCTGGCAATACCTATAAGTCTCTCCCAGACACCACCCATATGTGAGGAGTGTGGAGGATTAAAGACCCATGTACATCCTCTGTCTTGGAGAAAGTCTTGCAATTGTGATTCGCTGTCACAAATGTTAAGTTCTTTGCAGGCTCCGATAAAGTTTGTTCCTCTGTCAGAACGGAGCAGTTTTGCTGGGCCACGCATTGAGATGAATCTCCTAAAGGCATTAATAAAGCTTGATGTTGACATGGCTTCAAGTAGCTCTATGTGTACAGCTCGGGTGGACAAACAAGCTAAAAGGACTGCCCATCGTTTAAGCAAACTTCTCCTACAATGACCCACCCCAGGTCCAGTCTCTGTGCATAGGGGGCATTATAAGGTCCATTGATTTGCTGGCGCACTTTGTGTACCTGAAGGATGTCTCTCCCAAGAAGTAGAAGGATAGAAACATCTGGCTCAACAGCTGAGATAAGGTGTGTTATTGAGCGGAGGTGAGGGTCGTGATGGGCTACTTCTGGAGAGGATATCTTAGTTTTGTCGTTAGGTATCATGCCACACTCTATTAGCATAGGAAGTGGGAACTGCACTTTCTTATTGAGGGATTCAATGGTAAAGTCAGAAGCTCTTCTCCCTGTGGTTTCAATTGTCCCCGCACATGTCCTTAGAGTGTATGGAACCATAGGCCATGGCTTGACAACATTCCCAGAGGCCAATATATGAGGATGTGGAGAAATTGTATGCGGGATGTGGATTTTGAGACCCAATCAGATAGGTTGAGTGCAATGTTCTCTGATAAAGGTTATGGTAATGAATTTCTGAAAAAAGAGAGAGATAAAGTCAGGCATCTGAATAGGGAAGATCTTTTGAGGGATAGAATTGGAACAAGAGATGATGACAATAATGAGAGCACATCTGTCATTTTGGACTACAATCTACAGAGTAAGGAAGTGAAAATATCATAAATAAATATTGGGATGTATTAAAACAAGATGTACATCTTAGGGATACACTCCCCAATAAACCTAAAATTGTGTAAAAAAGAGCGCCGAGTCTACGTGACAAATTGGTACATAATGTTGTAGAACCTCCCCTTTCCAGACCCAAGATGTTCTGGGATGTAAAAGGATTTTATGGTTGTGGAAGATGTTACAGTTGCATCAGGGTTCCTACTAATACTAAAAGGGTTAAGGAATTTCAGCATCCCCACACTAACCACATATACACGATAAGGGATTTTATATCCTGCAATACAGTGTGAGTGGTATATGCGGTTAAATGCCCATGCGATTTTCTTTATAATGGGCACACCACAAGAGCTTTAAAAGATCGTATGGAGGAACATGTGAGGAACATACGGAAAGGTTTTGATAAGCACTACCTTTCGATACATTTTAAAGAGGTGCATAACAAAAGTACAGTCGGGATGCGATTTTGGGGAATGGAGGCACCTAAGAAACATTGGAGAGGTTCAAATTATACTAGGGAGATTAGCAAGCGTGAGTCTTGGTGGATACACCAGTTAGGCTCCCTCTTCCCGGGGGGTTGAATAAGGAATTTGACCTTAGGTGCTTCCTTAGCAATTTTTAACCCTAAGATTGAGCATTCCTGGTGGTTTTTCAGGCCTATTCATTCCCTAGCTTGAATGTTTGATTGATGCGTATCAATCACGTATCTCTAATGTTAAGGATTATATTAATATATAGGATTTGAGCGATGGTTGGTACATACATGAGGATTGAGCGATAGCCTTTTAATGGTCTTCTATGATTATCTTTTTATTTCCTAATTTTATCTATTTTATCTATTTTTATTGAATAATAATTTCATTTTTTATTCATCGTGCATCATACTGTATTAAAATATTGACTCATAATGGGGATATCTATTTACCCCACACGTTTATTCAGATCACTCTGATGAGATGCATTTTAAAATCGCATGGACAGGGGATTCGTGGTATAATAATTTTAATGTACAAAAATATTGATTCATAATGGGGATATCTGTTTACCCCACATGCATATTCAGATCACTCTGACGAGATGCATTTTAAAATCGCATAGACAGGGAATTCGCGGTACAAAAATTTTAGTTTTGATTTTAATCCTAGATTACTGTTATTCATTATATTTTATATGTAGATATGCATTTATCTGTAATTTTGGAGGTATGCTGTGGTATGCGCTGTGCGGGGTATCGGAGCTCTGTCCTGGAATTACACTTACAAATGAGTCTCATTCGGCTGTTATTGACAGGTTGTAAAATAACACTAGGCAAATTTTCCCCGCTTACTATTTTCAGCAGCAGTTAGGGTTAATGTGATGGGATAGGCTCATTAGTCGTAACAGAAGTCTAGCATTAGAGTGTCTGCGATCTATGGCAAAATGGCCACGATCGCCTTATATAATCCTGTAGAGCATCCGTCTATTCATATCCCCCGATGATGACACGTGATCCCTGTGTCGAAGACGCGTATGGGAGGGGCCAGGACGGAGAGACTGACATGGACTTTACACCAGCGCTGTCCCAGCACAGCATACCGCACCAAACATCCAGTGATTTTGCATAGAAAGCCATTATAGTATGGTGCACTGACGCACCAGTGCCATGTGAGTACCCCGATGTGGGGAGCGTTTTCTTTTAGTAAAAGTATTTTGACTATATTACACTATATAGTTTTCTTTTCATTTATATGTATGGAGCCACATTGTTTCCAGCTGGAGGAGTGCAGCAGACACTGAGACTGAGCACAGGGGTGGCTCCAAAGCGTATTTGGACTCAGGGTAGAAGCTGAGTCACACGCTCTGAGGTGAGCACATTAGCTTGAGGGGGTCACGAAGGAGCACAGGAGCATGTTTTGCAGCACTCAGGATATCTTCGGCATGATGTTGGATTGTTGTCACAGCTGAACACCACCTGCACGCATTGTTTTATTATCACTGCTGGACATTATTTGCACGCACTATTTAGAGTGCCAAAGAGAACTTTTTTTTTCATTATTTATTATTTATTAATTTTTTCATTTAAAAAAGCAAGATACTTTATATTGAGCACTAAGCACTTTTTATGTTGATTCGGACACTATGTATGGTGTAACAAGCACTATTAAGCACTAATTTATGGTGTAACAAGCACTTGTTTTTTCACACCTTGTTTATTTATTCAACATTCATATTATTTGTATTTAATAGACATGTGCACACTGAAATATTTCGTTTCGGAATTTCGTTTTCGTCTGAAAAATAAATTTATTTAGTTACTCCCGAAATTCGTTTTTATTTATTTTGTTTTTCGTTAAAAATTGCATTCGTCCGAAAATCCAAATTAAGGTCGAATCTGTCATTGAAGGCTTATGGTGTCTGTCGAATGTTCAAAGAAGATTCGACGGAGCAGCTAAACTGTACAATGCCGTATAGTTTACCTGCTCCGTCGAATCTTCTTAGAACTTTCAACAGTCACCATAAGCCAAAGTACGTGTGTACTTAGTTCTAGCTATTTTACTGCTCCACCTCTTTGGTTACAATCAGCCAATAACATTCATCATCATCATTATTTTTATTTATCTTTTCTCCCCTACGTCGAATCTTTTCTCCCCTACGTCGAATCTTTTCTCCCCTACGTCAAATCTTTTCTCCCCTACGTCGAATCTTTTCTCTCTATGTAGAATAATCTTGAACTAATAGAGCTAAGGTTAGGCACATTTGACCACAGGTTTGATGGACACAGATTGTTATTGTCATCATCATGTCGAATCTCCTATCTATATCGAACTGTTGTAGCAACGAAAACGAAAATAAAGCATTTGTTTATGTCGGATCTTTCGTTTTTCGGACTCTGCACTTTCGTTATCGTTTGTTATAACGAAAATACCTGAAATTCGGACGAAAATTCATTCGGACGAAAAGGAATGCACATGTCTAGTATTTAATATTATTGCACTAGTAAGCACAGAGTTGGTTATTATTAATTTTGTTTTTGGGGTCACCCAAGCGCAGCGCATAACTTGTAAATTTATCCCATGCACGTTATATGAAGCATGATTGGCGCATGCAGCTGGAGGTGGCACAAGCAAGGCATAAGATCATTGTGGCTCACAGAATTTTTCCAATTTGATTTATGGAACTGCACTTGCCTTAAGATTAAACATATCAAAGAAGTCTGACTTTGCAAGGGATCTGTTGCTCTGTTCATCTAGCACTGCATACATTTTTACTGTCCTTTCTCTCTTGCCAGTGGGATACACAGTCACTAAACAGATTTTAGAGCATGAACGTGCACTCTTGCCATGTCCACATACTTCAGTGCAATTAGATCAAATCAAATTCTGCTTATTTTCTAGACATGTGCATTCGTTTTCATACAAATGCATTTTCGTCCGAATTTCAGGTATTTTCGTTATCGTTTTAACAAACGATAACAAAAGTGCAGAATCTGAAAAACGAAAGATTCGACATAAACAAATGCTTTATTTTCGTTGCTACAACAGTTCGATATAGATAGGGGATTCGACATGATGATGACAATAACAATCTGTGTCCATCAAACCTGTGGTCGAATGTGCCTAACCTTAACTCTATTAGTCCAAGATTATTCTACATAGAGAGAAAAGATTCGACGTAGGGGAGAAAAGATAAATAAAAACAATGATGATGATGAATGTTATTGGCTGATTGTAACCAAAGAGGAGGAGCAGTAAAATAGCTAGAACTAAGTACACACGTACTTTGGCTTATGGTGTCTGTTGAAAGTTCTAAGAAGATTCGACGGAGCGGGTAAACTATACGGCGTCGTACAGTTTAGCTGCTCCGTTGAATCTTCTTTGAACATCTGACAGACACCATAAGCCTTCAATGACAGATTCGACCTTAATTTGGATTTTCAGATGAATGCAATTTTTAACGAAAAACAAAATAAATAAAAACGAATTACGGGAGTAACTAAATAAATTTATTTTTCGGACGAAAACGAAATTCCGAAACAAAATATTTCAGTGTTCACATGTCTATTATTTTCCACTCTGGAACTATTTTCTGCCTATTAAATGCTGGAATAAGGAATAAAGAAAGGTGGTCTGACTGACCCAGATGGGATAGTGGAATGGCTCTGTAAGCCTGCTTAATATTGGAATATACCATATCCAAGGTATTTTCACCTCTAGTAGCGCATTTAACAAACTTATATAGTCTTGGTTGCGCAGCCCCCAAATTCGCTTTATTGAAATCACCTGCAACTACCAAAACCCCATCAGGATGTGCACGTTGATACTTGCCTATGAGATTTGACAAAATATCCAGGGCCAGTATCCGCATCTGGCGTAAGTAAAAAGGTCTACACTTCACCAGCATAAATTCCAAATCTGGTGAACAATAAGTGTCCTCAAGTTTACTATCAGAGCACCACTCATTTAAAACATAAATACAAAGGCCATGTCCTTTGCTCTCTCCTGAATTGCTATTTCTATCCTGGCGATAGAAAGTGCGGCCAGATATGTGCATAATAGTGTCCGATACAAGAGGATGAAGCCACATTTCAGTTATTATCAACAGACAGCACTCTTTAACCAAACTGCATGTGGCAACCTGTAACTGCAACGCATCCATTTTAAGGACTATGGATCTAGCATTGGTTCGAAAGAGACTGGGCAGTGGGGGTCTGCCTTCTCCACCTTGTCAGCATGCCGCCCCAACAGTCTCACTTCTGCTTCCGTCTCCTACACCTCTTACCAAATATGCTAATTCAGTGATGGCGACCCTCGGCACCCCAGATGTTTTGGAACTACATTTCCCATGATGCTCATGCACTCTGCTGTGTAGTTGAGCATCATGGGAAATGTAGTTCCAAAACATCTGGGGTGCCAAGGTTCACCATCACTGTGCTAATTGAAGGAATCCCAATATACTGGACTAGATTCTTTGGGATCTCATAACCCCCGGGGGTACATTCCTAGCTAATGCATTATACTGTAATCTAATGTCCAATAACTCCTTTCCACTATATAGCAGTTTAGCATCATCTGCCCTAAGTGTCGCAGGAGCGAATCTAAAAATAACACATTCAAAAAAGTACCATAAGCAACCACAGCCCTCTATCCTTCCCAAAAAACATGTTGTCCCAATTTGATAATTTAATTTAAACAGTCACGAGTTCCGCAATACATGTTGTGGCCGTTTACCACATAGAAAATCCAATCTAGGACCTATGTTGTAATACCCGATTCAGGCTCAGTCAACAATCAGTTGGTTTTAAATGCAGATTTCTTCATCCTTAAGTGGTGTTCCACCCAAAAAAAAATGCATAAATGTGCCTAAAAAAAAATAAAAAAAATTGAAAACATTTTTTTTTACTCACCTCTAAATGCCTGTTGCTAGGGGATCCCTCGTAGTCTGCCTCCTTCAGTGCCTGGGCTGGTGACATCACTTCCCCTCTGTGCAGGAATGGCTCAGCTCTGCCCCCTCCCTCTTGTCAATCATATGGGACATGTGACAGGTCCCATATGATTGCGTGGCCAATCACAGCGCGCCCACAGTTGCATTGCCGGCACCACCGAACAGAGGGGGAGATGAGTGGGGCTTCCGATCCCCCGCATCGCTGGACCCTGGGACAGGTAAGTGTCCAATTATTAAAAGTCAGCAGCTGCAGTATTTGTAGCTGCTGACTTTTAATTTTTTTTTTTTTTTTTTAGTGGGAACTCCTCTTTAGTCAGCTGAACAAATGTGTTTATCACTGTTTTTTGCCTGCACAAATAAGCTTAGTTAAAATAGATGTTGGTTTCAATTTAGCAACAGCACCCTACATAGTTGCCAACATTGTAAAAAAAAAAATGTGTGACACTTTTGTGGCTGTAGGCGGAGCCGTACAATAATAAGGGGCGGGGCATTTGTTTGTAGGCGTGGCTTAGGAAAATATACAAGTGTGGCCCGCTTCGTGCGCCGCGGCAAAAAATGGTCATGGTTTATGCGACATAGTGGGCGTGGCTTAAATGGGCGTGGCTCAAGAGGGTGTGGTTAGAGTCTGAGATGAATGAGGGATGGAGAGGGAGAGAGGGGGAGAGGGATTAGAGGGGGAGAGGGGGAGAGGGAAATGACGAGACAGCAGCCCCAGATCCTACACAATAAAAATATGTGTATTCTAGAAAGTTTAACAATCAGCAGATAAAGATACTCCAAACACCTGGTGTTAGCACTTCAATCATCCCGGCACCATGGTTGTTATGGTGTCAGGATGATTGAAGTGCGTTATATCTATTATTACATTGTAATATAAAATGAAATCATTCAACTTACCATAATGCAGAATCAGTGGGATCCCTGAGCGTGTCACTAGCCACGTCGCCTGCCACCAGCCGTCCGTCCTTGCGTCAGATGTCCCCGGCGGAGCCCCCCCTCACACCAGGAGTCCCCGGTGGAGCTCCCCTCACACCAGGAGTCCTCGGCGGAGCCCCCCCTCACATTAGGTGTCCCCAGTGGAGCCCCCCTCTAGCGGCGGCGGCTTCGAAAATCGAGAACCGGATTTCTCGGGACATTTCCTGGGACACCACAAATTCGGGAATGGAGTCCAAGTCCCGGTAATGTCCTGGGAAATCCGGGACAGTTGGCAACTATGAATGTTATGTGACAGCCCATAAATAAATACCTTAGCAGATATTGAAGCCATTCAACCATCAAAAGATTGCAGGCTAGAGTAAAAAATAAAGTTTCAAAGATGTACAGAAAATTGTAAAGATCAGTGCCCATAGATTTTGAAAAAAGAAACCAAATAAAAATATCCTAAATAAAAGATTTTTACAGGGCTGTCCAAATCTTTGGCTCCATTCACACCAATGCATTTTTTAATGCTTTTTGCAGAAATGCAGGACATTTTATTAACATGGGTTCCTATGTAACACATTCACATCAATGCATTTTTGTGCCTCTGCGTTTTTGGAAAGGGTCAGGGACTTTTTCAAATGCGAAACTTTGCTTTTTTTTGCCTTTTTGGTTCAATAGGCTTCATTGCTGTAGAAAAGCATGTAGTGCGTTTTTAGCATGTTTTCAATGTGTTTTTGATGCATTTTGCATTTTTACGTTATTTAATCTGCCCAACAAAAAATTGTCCAAATAAAAAGAAAAGAAAATCAAAAACGCAAAGTGCAAAACGCATCAAAAATACATTGAAAACACGGGGGATCAAATGGATTAAAAAACGTGTATTGAAAAACGCAAAATGCACCTGGAAAATGCAAACTGCAACCTGCATAGGTGTGAACCAGGCTTAAGTCAATTCTGAACGGATGTAAGATGTAGGCAAATCACATTGAAATACATAAAATAGTGGCTATCCAAGATGGCGTCTGAAGAACTTGATCCTAGCTGCACATGCACGCACCAAAAACTGTCATCACGCATGATGGCACCGGCACAGACACATCCTACCACTGAATCGCACAGCAATGCTATGTTGGAATAGGGCAGGTCACAGGGAATGGGAGAATGGGGGCTCAGAGACACAAGAGAGACAGAAAAGGTGGCAAACCAACTCCCAGCGCCAGAGTGCCCCCACGTGTGCTGGGCAAGCCAAAACACCCCCAGAGTCAGCCACACAGCGAAAAAAGGTGGGCATACACCCAGCGTGATGAGAGACATGTATCAATATTATACACATTACCAATTGCAGTGTCATGAACAATAAATGACAAACACAAATATAATAAAAAAATAATAAATTGCAGTTATGCCTGGTACACACGATGAGTCTATCAAACAAATAAACGTCTGTTTTTTTTTTTGCATGCTAATCTCAAATCGAGAAATAAAGGGTTACTAAGGTTATGAAAATTCTCATACAACAGAACAAAAATTCAGAAGTGATGTAATGTTTTTGTATTGTATTTGTATTGTATTTTTTGTACAAAAACTGTACTGATTAAACTAAAAAGGTACGATCTAGTGTTGTACGAGAACATTTTTTGTACTTGTCTCATTGGATAATATCCGATGAACTGTCGTGATTGGCTCTCGAAAGCTGTGTACTAACGATTATCGTATGATCGCTTCAAAAGCGGTATTTTTCGTACAATTTTCTGTGGGCCACTGACCACTAGGTGCACATGGGTAAAATACCCCATCGTACATGTAGTAAACATGGTACTGAGTTCTGCATGAACTTCAAATATTACAATACAATACAAATATTACAGAGACTTATTTGAATGATCGACAAAGATCGAACAATGAATGGCGGTAAAGAAATCACGATCCATAATGTAAAAACAATGAATAACTTGGTAACCTTCTAGTCCAGAAATAGTTTGTAGCTAGTGACCTCATTCAAAACAGGAGCAGAGGTGGCAATAAAATGCCCAATTTACCTTATCTCTGTTTGTAACAAATGTTTCTTCCAATTGCCTCCATGGGGATCCCAATGTACCTTATCAAGCGCAGAAAGAAAACATGGAGGACCATATATTTATACCACATGTCTGCCTATTGGGGAGTTTAAACTTCCCATACACATGGCATATGCATACTCCTCCTGAATCCACATCCGGAATTCTCAAATTATTTTTCCAAAATAAAATGAGCCACACTCACCACCCAGGAACAGGTTTTCTGTTTCTAAGTCTTTGAGCTCACAGATGTCATGTACTTCTTCTCATAAGAAAACCAAGAAAGGCAAACAGGCATGCTATGGTGATGCGAGTGTGACAAAGAATTGGGCATTAGTACACTCTGTCTTCCTTAGAACCTATCTACACCAGTGGCGGCTGGTACTCAAAATTTTTTGGGGGGGCGCAAACAAACTGAAAAAAAAACATCAATTGCAGCCACTGTGCCCATCAAACACAGCTACTGTGTCAAACACAGCTACTGTGCCATCAAACGCAGCCACTGTACCCATAAATTGCAACCACTGTGACATCAAACGCTGACACTGTCCCCATCAATTGCTGACACTGTGCCCATCAATTGCCGCCTGTGTGCCCCATCAAATGCTGCCAGTGTGCCCATCAATTGCCGCTACTGTGCCCCATCAGATGCTGCCCGACACTGAACTGTCTCGCACAGAGCGGTGGTCTCCTGCACGTCCTTCGTGACTTCTTCCCTCCTCTCTCAGGCGTCAAATCACAGCGCCTGATGTTTCAGCCAATCAGGTGACGGGTAACAGACCAGGCAACCTGTTTGGCTAAGAGGCGGTCCAGTGTTAGCAAAGCAAATTCCTTCGCTTTGCTAACACACAGCTGAGTGATCAGCGAACGCCCAGCATGGTGCCCGCTGATCACTGTTTTGGGCACCTATTAGAGCCTATGGCTCTAATCAGGTGCTTCCATAAAACACCCCCGCCACTGTAATTCAGGTGCCTGTGCCCGAAAATAGGGGGTGTCAGCAGCGACCATAGATAGATTTATGCAATGCATGAATCTATCTATGGTAATACAGCGGCTCCCTTTATAGACGCACCACCACTGATCTACACCGATCAGTCTACGTCTCAGAAAACACAGTAGTGGCACATAGACTGCACAAAATTTTGCACTTGATGTCTTTGTGTCTTGATGAGACATATTCACGCACATTGCTTACTACAGCTCCAAGAACTATTCCCATAACATAGAATACACCCATTTTTTCTTTTTTAGAGAATCTTGGTCAGGAAATATCACACAAAACACAAACACCCAAAAGCATAGAAGCATACATGACTCAATTAAATTGAGTCAAATCAGTCTGAATGTGACTAACTTGTGCTCTCATCCATTTAAGTCCTGTACACACAGGCCGAATGTCGGGCGACGTCGGCCGGTTTGACGACATTTGGCCCATGTGTATGCCAGCCGGTCAGATAGTAGCCGGCCATTTGGCTGGCTTCTGTCACATGAGCATGCAGAAAAACCACCGCTGACCTGAGTGTTCTGTGGGGAGGTATTCCCCTGTCAGAACACAACAGCTCAGTGGGGCAGATCACTGTACTTACGGCGGATCATTAGTACCAGGGCAGACAGATTTTTTTTCGGGTTGAACGGGAAAAAATATATAGTGTGTACCAGGCTTTAGTCCTGATTAGAAACACATCCTATCTTTGGGCTTAAGTTTCTGTCCTGATCAGAACACTGATAAATTTGAACTCATTAGGGATTTACATCTGCTGGCATGGAAGCTCATATTACAGGTCCTACATGATAAAGATAAAATTGACAATACTACTGAGTAGAGATGAGCTTTGTGTTCGAGCCGAACACATGTTCGATTCGAACATCGTATGTTCACCAGTTCGTCGAATTACGAACAAAATTACGCGCTAAATTCGAGTGTCGCATCACGGCTCATAATTCAGTGCATTGCTGGCTGATGATTGGCCAAGCATGCACTATGACCCGCATGCTTGGCCAATCACAGCGCTGTCTGTACAGAGAGCCATAATTGGCCAAAGCCAGGGTGGCTTTGGCCAATTATGGCTCAGGAGGTTTAGTACATGCCCCACACTATATAAGGCCGCCTGCATGGCGGCCTTGTGCAGTGTGTTGCGGCGGCAGAGAGATAGATGGAGAGACAGTGTCATTTGATTTAAGTTAGATAGAGTAGGCCGGCGAGTCAGTTAGCTGCACTTACAGTGTATTGTGTATATATATATATCCTAGGTGTTGTGTGTATGTAAATGTATGTGTGTGTATATGTAAATATATATATATATTATTGTATTCAGTTTAGCTATATCCATTCCTGTTATTCTCTTCCTACTGACAGGCAGGCAGGTGTTTTTACAGTATTTACAGCTACCTGAAGAAAATTGCTGGTGTTCTTCTGATCCTATTAGTCCTATTAGCTACAGTTAGTGTAGTTCGTCCTCTGCACAGTGTGCACCTAAAGCTACCTGAAGAAAATTAGTGGTGTTCTTCTGATCCTTTTAGTACAGTACCGTAGGCAGCTGCAGTATTTACAAGTTAGTGTAGTGTATCCTCTGCACAGTGTGCACTTAAAGCTACCTGAAGTAGATTGGTGGTGTTCTTCTGATCCTATTAGTATCGCAGGCAGCTGTAGTATTTACAAGTTAGTGTAGTGCATCCTCTGCACTGTGTGCACCTCAAGCTACCTGAAGAAAATTAGTGGTGTTCTTCTGATCCTATTAGTACAGTACCGCAGGCAGCTGCAGTATTTACAAGTTAGTGTAGTGTGTCCTCTGCACAGTGTGCACCTAAAGCTACCTGAAGAAAATTGATGTTGTTCTGCCCCTATTAATACCACAGGCAGGCAGCTACAATATTTACAGTTAGTGTACTGTGTCCTCTGCACAGTGTGCACCTAAAGCCACCTGAATAAAATTGGTGGTGTTTTGATCCTATATTAATACTACAGGCAGAAAGCTACAGTATTTATAGTTAGTGTACTGTGTCCTCTGCACAGTGTGCACCTAAAGCTACCTGAAGACATTTGCTGTTGTTCTGCTTCTATTAATACCACAGGCAGGCAGCTACAGTATTTACAGTTATTGTACTGCATCCTCTGCACAGTGTGCACCTAAAGCTACCTGAAGACAATTGCTGTTGTTCTGCTCCTATTAATACCACAGACAGGCAGCTACAGTATTTACAGTTAGTGTACTGTGTCCTCTGCACAGTGTGCACCTAAAGCTATCTGAATAAAATTGGTGGTGTTCTTCTGATCCTATATTAATACCACAGGCAGGCAGCTACAGTATTTACAGTTATTGTACTGCATCCTCTGCACAGTGTGCACCTAAAGCTACCTGAAGACAATTTGTTGTTCTGCTCCTATTAATACCACAGGCAGGCAGTTACAGTATTTACAGTTAGTGTATTGTGTCCTCTGCACAGTGTGCACCTAAGCCACCTGAAGTCAATTGCTGTTGTTCGGCTCCTATTAATACCACAGGCAGGCAGCTACAGTATTTACAGTTAGTGTATTGTGTCCTCTGCACAGTGTGCACCTAAAGCTACCTGAAGACAACTGCTTGTGTTCTCATACTAATAATACTACAGGCAGACAGTTGATTCTGCTAGCTGCACTATCAGTATATATATACATCCCAGCTTTGTGCAGCTATATCTCACTGCAGGCCATTAGTATGTCTGGAAGGCCAATAAGGAGAGGCAGACAGTCACAAGCCAATAAAAGAGGGCAAGCAGGCTCTGTGTCTAGAGGCAACAGTGCTGGTCATGGAGACGGTGCATCCTCATCAGCACGTGGCCGTGGGACACGATTGTCCTTTTTTTTGGCAGCTGGCCATGTTGAGCCGCAACATGCGGAAGACTTGGTAGAGTGGATGACCAAACCGTCCTCAACCTCCTCATCCTCTCTCACCCAGGCTCAGGGTACAGAGGGTACTGGCAAAGCAGCTGCCAACACGGCCTCTTCCCTCGGCTCAATGGCATCAGTCACTCCTTCCCTAGCCCCACCATTTCCTCCTGAGGAGTCCCCCGAACTGTTTGACCACAGTGTTGGGTACATGCTCCAGGAGGATGCACAGCGTTTTGAAGGATCCGATGATGGTACCCAGCTAGAGGAAGGCAGTAACGTGAGCCCAGAGGGGGGGTGCACAAGAAGGACAGCAATCTGGCAGTCATGTTCTCCCAGCTGCAGCATACTGCCAGCTTTGTTCCAGTGATGAGGAGGGAGGGGATGATGAGGTCACTGACTACACGTGAGTGCCTGATAGGAGAGAGGAGGAGGAGGCACATCACCAACGAGGCAGGATGCCCTCCAGGGGCCAGCTTAAGGGCAGCACACCAACTGCATCACAATGCAGAGCTCCGCATGTGCAGAGCACTGCTGTCTCTGCGCGTTATTCCAAAAGTTCTTTGGTGTGGGCCTTTTTTGAGACGAGTGCATCAGATCCCACCGCTGCTATTTGCAACATATGTCTCAAGTGTATCTCGCGTGGCCAAAACATCACCTGCTTGGGCACCACATGCTTGACCAGACATATGTCAACCTGCCATGCAGTTCGTTGGCAAGCGCACCTAAAAGACCCACACCAAAGAACAAAGTGGACCTCTCCTTGCTCCTCATCAGCTGGGATCTCCAACCCCACTATACCTTCGGTCCTCTCTGAGACCTGCACTGAGAGGAGTGAAGGTGTAGAATTAGGTGTGTCACAGCCAAGTACTTGGGGGCAATCTGCTATCGGTACACCGACTTCAGATTGTACCAGGCAAATTTCCCTGCCCCAGCTGCTGCACCGCCGAAAGAAGTTCGCTGCCAGCCATCCACATGCCCAGCGGTTGAATGCTAGCTTGGCTAAATTGCTTGTACTTCAACTGCTGCCTTTTCAGTTGGTAGACTCTGCCCCCTTCAGTAAGTTTGTGGAATGTGCGGTTCCTCAGTGGCAGGTTCCCAAAAGCCACTTTTTCTCACGGAAGGTGATTCCGGCTTTCTACCGGCATGTGGAAAGGCAATGTCTTGGCCTCGCTGGACAGGGCGGTCAGCGGTAAGGTGCATATTACCGCTGACTCATGGTCCAGCAGGCATTGACAGGGAAGTTACCTATCTTTTACTGCGCACTGGTTGACTATTCTGGCAGCTGGGAAGGATGCAGGACAGAACTAGACATATGTCGACCTGCCATGCAGTTCGTTGGCAAGCGCACCAAAAAAAAACACACCAAAGAACAAAGAGGACCTCTCCTTGCTCCTCATCAGCTGGGATCTCCAACCCCACTATACCTTCGGTCCTCTCTGAGACCTGCACTGAGAGGAATGAAGGTGTAGAATTAGGTGTGTCACAGCCAAGTACTTGGGGGCAATCTGCTATCGGTATACCGACGTCAGATTGTACCAGGCAAATTTCCCTGCCCCAGCTGCTGCACCGCCAAAAAAAGTTCACTCCCAGCCATCCACATGCCCAGCGGTTGAATGCTAGCTTGGCTAAATTGCTAGTACTTCCACTGCTGCCTTTTCAGTTGGTAGACTCTGCCCCCTTCCGTGAGTTTGTGGAATGTGCGGTTCATCAGTGGCAGGTTCCCAAACGCCGCTTTTTCTCACATAAGGGATTCCAGCTCTCTACCAGCATGTGTAAAGGCAATGTCTTGGCCTCGCTGTACAGGGCGGTCAGCGGTAAGGTGCATATTACCACTGACTCATGGTCCTGCAGGCATGGACAGGGACATTACCTATCTTTCACCGTGCACTGGGTGACTCTTCTGGCAGCTGGGAAGGATGCAGGTCAGGGTGCAGTAGTGTTGGAGGTTGTTCCGCCACCACCAAAATACTACTAGTGGTGATTCTGCCACACCTCTCTCCTCCACCCCCTCCTCTTCTTCTTCCTCCATGGCCTCTTCCCGTCCTGATTTGTCTTCGGAACCAGCGGTGCTCTGTAGGTGTTCAAGGGGCTACGCAAACACGCAGGCAAAAAGATGCCATGCGGTGCTTGAGCTGGTGTGCTTGGGGGACAGGAGCCACACTGGGGCAGAGATTCTGTCAGCTCTGCAGGGGCAGGTTCAGAGGTGTTTGATGCCATGCCAGCTTAAGGCAGGTATGGTGGTTTGCGACAATGGCACCAACCTCCTCTCCGCCCTCCCACAGGGACAACTGACCCATGTGCCCTGTTTGGCTCACGGCCTTAACTTGGTGGTGCAGCAGTTCTTGGGCAGGTACCCGGGCTTACAGGATGTCCTGAGGCAGGCCAGGAAAGTCTGTGTGCATTTCCACAGGTCATATAATGCCAGTGCTCGGCTGGCTGACCTCCAAAAGGAATTTAACCAACCAACCAATTTGACCCAAAATTGCCTAATCTGTGACATGCCCACCAGGTGGAACTCAACATTGGCCATGCTGCAGCGGCTGCACACGCAGCAGAGGGCCATCAATAAGTACCTGTGCGACTATGGCACCAGGACAGGGTCAGGGGAGCTTGTTTTTTTTCCCCACGTCAGTGGGCCATGATCAGGGATGTATGCACTGTCCTGTTACCATTTGAGGAGGTCACGAGGATGGTGAGCAGTGACAGTGCATGCATCAGTGACACTGTCCCCCTTGTCCACCTGTTGGAGCACACGCTGCGTGGAATAATGGACAGGGCACTTGAGGCAGAACAGAGGCAGGAAGAGGAGGACTTCCTTAGCTCTCAAGGCCCCCTTTATCCAGAAAGTGTTCCTGCGTGCCCGTCGATCCCACAGGAAGACGAGGAGGAGGAGGAAGAGGAGGATTGTGTCAGCATGAAGGTGGAGCCTGGCACTCAGCATCAGCAGGAGTCTTTAAGGGATCATTTACAGTCCCAAGAAACCCAAGGACTTGTATGTAGTGGGAGGAGGTGGCTGCAGATCATGTCATCCTTAGTGACCCAGAGGACTCCTGTCAGGTCTCTCACTTACCAGACCGGAGAGTCCACTTGGGCAGAGGGTAGGCTCCCTTACATATCCGACTCACGGCCTCTGGTAGAGCAGACAGGAGGCCCACGAGTGCGGAGTGGTATGAGAGCCTGTGCAGGAGTCCGTGATCCGGAGGCTAGCAGTCTTCAGACAGCAGATGATAGTCAGCGGTACAGGCAACAGATGCTGAGCAGAAGCTGGAGACAGGTTAATGCACAGGCTGGGTTTGGCAACAGGCGGGCAGCAGAGGTACAGAAGGAGGAGGCAGAAGCGAGGTCAAAAACAGGCCGGGGTCAAATTCAGGCGGCGGTCAGGAGAGTCCAGAAGGCAAGCCGGGTCGTCAACAGATCAGGAACACAGGAATCACAGGAACTAGGAACAGGAAACAGGAACTAGGCACGGAGCTGTTGATCAGGCAGCACTGATCAGAGGGAGAAGCAAGCCTAAATAGGCTGATTGGCGCCAAACGCCGCGTTCGTGCGTGCGCCATTATACACAGGCGCCGGCGCACCCGCACACGCCCGAGCGCGCCCCCGGACAGCGGCGCACACACCAGCGCCACCAGGCAGATGCATAGCAGCGCCCATAGGCGAACGTGCGCTAACGCGAACGTGCGTACACGCCCGGGCACCACCGCGTCCACCACGGCCAGCCGGCATGCCAACACCAGTGTTCATAGAAGCAGGCGCCCGAGCACCCGCAGGAACACGCGCACCAACGCGCCCCGGCGCGTGACAATAGCCAATCAGGTAAGCTCTCCGACAGTGCCCCCTCCTCAAGGGCAGACACCGGATGCCCAACTGGGCCAACTTGGAGGCATGTAAGTCCTTGAAAGCTTGCAGGAATTCCCCGGCATGCAAATTATCTTCAGGTTCCCATGAATTGTCCTCAGGGCCATATCCCTTCCACTTTACGAGGTATTGGGTTTGATTTTGTCTTTTTCTGCAGTCTAATATTGCCTCTACTTCAAATTCCTCCTCGTTGTCTACAAGGATGGGTTTGAGTGGACCGACAGTACGGCCAACAAAAGAATTGGGGATAACCGGCTTTAAGAGAGATACATGGAAGACCGGGTGCACCTTCAGGGAGTTCGGCAGATCAAGCTCGTAGGCGACATCATTAATCTTCCTCCTTACCAGGAAGGGACCCAGGAACTTAAGGCCTAGTTTTTTGGATGGACATGCCAGTTTCAGTTTGGTGGTAGATAACCATACTGGGTTGCCAGGTTCCAACACAGGTTCTCCACGCCTCTTTTTGTCAAACACCTTCTTATATCCTTCTTGGGCCTTGGCCATGGTATCCTGTAATAGCTTATTGTTCACCGAGAAGAAATTCAGGGTCTCAGACACTGCAGGAACAGAACACTCAGGTATCGATCCAGGTAGAAAGGTCGGATGAAAGCCATAGTTGGCATAGAATGGAGTCTGGTTGGTGGCTGAATGCAAGGAATTATTGTAGGAGAACCCTGCAATAGGGAGTAGGGGGGCCCAATCATCCTGGGAGAATGCGGAAAAGCAGCGGAGATACTGATCCAACGTCTGATTCGTCCTCTCAGTTTGTCCATTGGACTGAGGATGGTAGGCCGAGGAAAATGCCAACTCAATTTCCAAGGAGCCACAGAGGGCCTTCCAGAATCTGGACACCACGGTCAGAAACTATATTCTTCGGAACTCCATGTAGCCTGACAATTTCTTTAATAAAAATATAAGCTGTCTCCCTACCCTTCATTGGGAGAAAATGAGCCATTTTAGACAATCTGTCTACCACGACAAAGATGGAGGAAAAGCCTTCTGATGGGGGGAGTTCAATGACAAAATCCATTGAGATCATGCTCCATGTTCTCTCTGGGACTGGTAGAGGTTTTAACAGTCCCCAAGCTCTGGCCCGGCTGGTTTTGCTTCTAGCGCAAGTATTGCAGGAATCAATGAACCTCCTAATATCCCTGATGAGATGAGGCCACCAAAAGCTGCGTAGTACCAGATCACTCGTTTTTCGTGAGCCGAAATGTCCAGCTAATTTGTGATCGTGACACAGTTCCAATACCTGTGCCCTTAGTTCTTCGGGGACCACAATCCTGTTTTTGTGCCAAAATAGGCCATCCTTGATACGGGCATCGCCCCCTTAGACGCCCGTCTGATTTGGGAGATTAGATCTTCTTGTAGAAGCAAGAAATTTCCAGGGGGAAGGATGGTATCTGGAGGTGCGGTTTCTTCCGAATCATGGAACATTCGTGAAAGTGCGTCAGATTTAATGTTTTTGGATCCGGGTCTGAAGGTGACATGGAACTGGAATCGAGAAAAAAAAAGTGCCCATCTGGCCTGCCGGGGTCTTAGCCTCTTAGCCGTTCTCAGGTATTACAGGTTTTTATGGTCCGTGTAGACCAGTATGGGATAAGCAGCACCCTCCAGAAGGTAACGCCATTTCTCTAAAGCCACCTTAATAGCTAGGAGTTCACGGTCACCCACATCGTAGCTCCTCTCGGGAAGGTGAGAGTTTTCGTGAAAAGAACCCCACAGGGTACAGAAGAGCTTTGGTGCCTTGTCGTTGTGAGAGTACAGCTCCTACCGCAATTTCTGAAGCTTCAACTTCTAACACAAATGGTAGAGCTGGGTTGGGGTGTTTTAAAATGGTGGCTGAGGTAAATAAAGCCTTGAGTTCCTCGAAGGCCAACTGCGCCTTAGGAGTCCAGCAAAACCGACTTCCTTGTCTGGTAAGTTCAGTAATGGGAGCGATTATCAAGGAGAACCCTTTTATGAATTTTCTATAGAAGTTGGCAAAGCCAATAAAACGTTGTACCCCTTTCTTATCAATAGGTGCAGGCCAGTCCAGGATAGCAGATACCTTTTGGGGATCCATCTTGATGCCCTTAGGGGAAATGACCAGGCCCAGAAACTGAGTGCATTGAAGCTCAAATTCACATTTCTCAAGTTTTGCATAGAGCCCATGTTGCCTGAGTCGAGTGAGAACATTTCGCACATGCCTGCGGTGGTCGGTCAGAGAAGCGGAGAAAATCAGAATATCATCCAGATAGACTATGACATAGAGGTCTAGGTAGTCACGGAATATGTCGTTGACAAAGTGTTGGAAGGTGGCTGGCGCATTACACAGGCCAAAGGGCATGACAAGATACTCGTAGTGCCCAAAACGAGTACGAAAAGCCGTTTTCCACTCATCCCCTTCTCTTATGCGGATCAAGTTGTACGCCCCGCGGAGATCCAGCTTGGTGAAAACTCTTGCGGTTCCCAGTCTTTGGAATAACTCGGTTACTAAAGGTAACGGGTATCTGTTCTTTACAGTGATTTTGTTTAATTCCTGGTAGTTGATACAGGGACGTAGGGTGTGGTCCTTCTTCTCCACAAAGAAGATGCCTGCACCAGCTGGAGACATGGAAGGGCGGATAAACCCTTTTTTTAAGTTCTCATCAATATAATTTTTTAAGGTGCCCAGCTCCTGCTCAGTGCCCATCCCCCCAAAGGGAACTTCGGTTCCAGGTAAAAGTTCCATTGGGCAGTCATAAGGCCTGTGAACTGGAAGAGTCTCTGCCCCCTTCTTACTGAAGACATCCTGGAAGTCCTGATAGGCCTCAGGAAGGGATTGGCAAGGCTTGGTATCTGATTCCAAACAAAGACATTGAGTCGGTGTCACGGAGGTCCCACGTAAGCAATGTTGCCTGCAGTAATCAGATAAGAATTGGATTTTTCCTGTGGACCAGTCAATGTTGGGGTTATGTGCCTGTAGCCGGGCATTCCGAGAATGGTTGGGAAGAGAAGGGAGGAGATGACATCCAAACGTAAAAGTTCCTGATATTCCGGGCCTATGGTGGCCAGTAGTGGAACAGTCTCACAGGTGACTGGACCAGAACTAAGGGTAGAGCCATCAGCTAGGAATACTGCAAGACCCTGGGTCTTAGGTTGAAGAGGAATGCCATGATTATTTACAAAGGTTTGATCGGTAAAGCCACTGCATGCTCCAGAGTCAATAATGACCGACACCGGAATGTTCTTTCCGGGAAGCTGTAATACAATAGAGATAGTCAAATAGTTACCAGGTTTGGGCAAAACAGATGCACACGTGGAAGAAGACGTCAGACACTTATGTATCTTGTTAGGGCAGGTCCTTACAAAATGTCCTTGTTCCCCGCAGTACAGGCATAAGTTGTGAGTATGTCTGCGCATCTTCTCTTCCGGGGTAAGGGATGGCCGGAGCAGACCAAGTTGCATGGGTTCGGGTGCTTCCGTGGCTGAAGTAGAGGAGAGAGGCAATTGGTTGGGAGGACTGGGAACTCTAGGGAGCATCCAAATAGGACGAGGGGGACCAGAGGACCTCTCAGAACGTCTTTCTCTCAGACGACGGTCAATTTGAATAGATAGGTTAATGAGTTCATCCAGAGTCTGGGGTATCCCAACACATGCCAGTTCATCCTTAAGGGGATCAGATAACCCCATCTGGAATTGATGACGCAAGGCAGCGTCGTTCCACTCTGTATCAGAGCTCCGACGGCGAAACTCAACTGTGTAGTCTTCGGCCAATCTGCGGCCTTGCTGCAGGGAATGCAGGGCTGCCTCAGCAGTAGTAGTAAGTTGAGGGTCCTCGTACAACTGGGACATTGCCAGGAAAAAAGCGTCCAGGGTATCCAAGGATCTGGACTTCTGCTCCAGTAGATGATGAGCCTGGGGCTCGCCGGACAGCAGTACAATGACAAATCCCACTTTAGTGGCGTCCAGAGAGAACGTGCGAGGCTGTAGCGCAAAATAGAGCTCGCAGGTGTTACGGAAGGCCCGGTATTTTCGACGATCTCCAGTAAATTTTTCAGGTGTGGGTACCCTGGGTTCCGGAGGGAGCATTACTACAGAGGGTGCTGAGGAGAGTCCGGCAGATGGCGCCCCCTGGGGGGGAGGAGCTGCTGAGAGGGCTTGGACCTGACCTTCTAATCTGGTGTAGCCTTCTTGTAGGCTCTTGACTGCTTGGGTAAGGCCCGCAAGGTGCCTACAAAGTTCATCCATGGGGGAGGCCCCCTGCCCGGACTCAGTAATGGCTACCTGATACTGTCAGGTCTCTCACTTACCAGACCGGAGAGTCCACTTGGGCAGAGGGTAGGCTCCCTTACGTATCCGACTTGCGGCCCTGGTAGAGCAGACAGGAGGCCCACGAGTGTGGAGTGGTATGAGAGCCTGTACAGGAGTCTGTGATCCAGAGGCTAGCAGTCTTCAGACAGCAGATGATAGTCAGCGGTACAGGCAACAGATGCTGAGCAGAAGCTGGAGACAGGTTAATGCACAGGCTGGGTTTGGCAACAGGTGGGCAGCAGAGGTACAGAAGGAGGAGGCAGAAGCGAGGTCAAAAACAGGCCGGGGTCAGGAAATAGGCACAGAGCTGTTGATCAGGCAGCACTGATAAGAGGGAGAAGCAAGCCTAAATAGGCTGATTGGCGCCAAACGCCGCGTTCGTGCGTGCGCCGTTACGCACAGGTGCTCGCGCACCTGCACGTGCCCGAGCACGCCCACGGACAGCGGCGCGCACACCAGCTCCACCAGGCAGACACATAGCAGCGCCCACAGGCGAACGTGCGCTAACGCGAAAGTGCGTACGTGCCCAGGCACCACTGCGTCCGCCACGGCCAGCCGGCATGCCAACACCAGTGCCCATAGAAGCAGTCGCCTGAGCACCCGCAGGAACGCGTGCACCAACGCGCCCTGGCGTGCGATGACGCCCAATCAGGTAAGCTCTCTGACAACTCCGGACCGAATGCCTCAGCAAACCTTCGCTGCATGGCCTCCCTGATCCTGCAAAGCCTGCGGAAGTATCCTTGTATTCATGGTATCAAGGAGAGGGATCAATACAGGCTGGCAACCCTCCTTGATCCATGTTACAAGGGTAAGGTTGCGGACCTTATCTTGCCATCGCAGAGGGAGCAGACGATGAAACATCTTTGGGAGGCCTTGCAGAAAGGTCTGTGCAATGCGTTCCCAGAGACTGGGAGGTTACAAACTCCTGTTCCTGGACAACGTGTTGCTGAGGCTTCGGTCAGTCAAAGAAGGAGCGGTGGAGAAGGTGGCCATCTGACCGATGCGTTCAGACAATTCTTTAGTCCGCAGCCCCAAGGTATGATCGGTTCCAGCAACCATCGCCAGCGTCTGTTTTACATGGTGCAGGAATACCTAGGGGCAAGATCTGACTTGGACACATCTCCCACCAAAAATCATCTGGGTTACTGGGTCTTGAGGATGGATCACTGACCAGAGCTTGCACAGTATGCAATTTAGCTACTGGCCTGTCCTGCATCCAGGGTTCTTTCGGAATGCACATTCAGTGCTGCTGTAGGCTTTGCAACCGATCAGTGTGCGCCTGTCCACTGACTCGGTCAATCAACTGACCTTCATAAAAATGAATCAGTCTTGGATCACCATCAGCTACCAAGCACCTAATGCTGATGTAACCGAATACATTTTTTTTTAAATGTCAGATCCCTTCAAGACTGCCTATGCTGATGCTGAGTGACTATCCTGTTATGCTGAGTGACTATCCTCTTCCTCCTCAATGATCATGCTGATAGCTTGTAAGAATATTTTTGGTTCTGGGTGCCGCCACCAGTGGCTAAGACCCAATTTTTCAGCCCCTGTTCAACAAGGGTGTGTAATTACAATTTTTGATGCAATACTTTGCAGCAGGGCTTGTTCCTGTGCTCCAACTAGAGTATCTGTGAGGGGTTGCAGTGTTGTGGCACCAGCACCAGTGCCTAAGGCCCAATTTTTCAGCCCCTGTTTAACAGGGGCATGTAATTACAATTTTTGTTGCAATATTTTGCAGGAGGGCTCATTCCTGCGCTCCAACTAGAGTATCTGTGAGGGGTTGCAGTGTTATGGCACCAGTGCCTAAGGCCCAATTTTTCTGCCCCTGTTCAACAGGGACATGTAATTACAATTCTTGATCTAATATTTCACAGCAGAGCCCATTCCTGCGCCCACCAAGAGTAACTGTGAGGACTTCCTATTGTTTCCAAGAGCCCAAATGCGACCCCTGTGAATCAATATAAGTGGCGCTAAATGACAGTAATTAAACCATCCAATGTTCAGAAAGTGATCTAGTGCATCTATCTAAAAAAAGGAAAATGAATGCGTAAGGCAATCTATAAAAAAAAAAAAAAACACTATTCAATATACAATATAACAGTGGAAATTGTAACAGTGTATGTGAAGATGTGCCATACACAAAGCAATTTCAATTGCAAATAAAATCAAAAGTGAGACCAGGTAGTATAGTCCATAAAAAGTCCATAGACAGGTCACCGTGCAGGAAATGTGATATATCTGGAAACAGTCCACCAATTCACTTAGTGTCAGTGACTCCACTCCCCTTGAATTCAACACTCACCGACTCAAAATGCCTCACACTCTCGTGTTTTGGCAAAAAAGCATAGGTATATAGTTGGTCAGCTGAGGGTGTAAGCTCCGAATTCCTTATTTATCCCAGTGTCACCTCAATGCATAGAAAAAACTCAACATAGTGTGATACCGTAACACATATAAAATTTATTAAACTTAAAAATCTTCAATCATTGAACTCACAAGAAAACTCTTGAATCAAACCAAAATGCCACTGCAAAGCAAATTCCAACTCAATCCTCCTCTGTGAAACGCCCAGCACCACTGTGGAAAGAGGGTCGCGGCGGACCCCAAAGAAAAAGGTTGGATGGGTTCTCACCCCTCTTCACTGACGCTTTGCTGCTGTGGATCTCCTGCTGCCCTGCACGCCCAAGACGCGGCTCCTCTAGCGCCTTCAAAGGCTCTCGCCGGTATCCGGAGATGCACCGCAACGTCCCGTCCTTCACTAGCTGTTAATAGTGGATGCCGTACAGCCACGCCCCGACATGTTTCGTCATAACTGACTTCCTCATGGGATTGGCTGTACGGTACGGCTCCTCCCACTCTTATACCCCTCACGTCTATCGACGTAGCAGTATGCAAATCTCCCTTCACGTTCCCAGGTGTCCCCGCAGCCCTCAACGCAGCGGCGCTGGGCCGATCACATTCACCAGAGGGCACTTTTATTGCAAAATATCCCAAAGAATGTCGGAAC